>NC_092716.1:243567173-243868896 GCF_047496885.1 Scyliorhinus torazame
CTAACCACTGCGCCGCCATGCTGCCCTTTTGCCAGTGATGCCCAGATCCCACAAATAAATATTTTTTAAAAACTAACTCTTGCAAGAAATGCACCAGTAAACCCCCTCCACTGAGCGGCACGGTGGCACAGCGGTTAGCAACGCGGCCTCACAGCACCGGGGACCCAGGTTCAATTCCAGCCTTGGGTGACTGCGCGGGGTTTACACATTCTCCCCGTGTCTGCGTGGGTTTCCTCCGGGTGCTCCGGTCTCCTGCCACTGTCCAAAGATGTGCAGGTTCGGTGGATTGGCCATGATAAATTGCCCTTCGTGACTGCGGATGTGCAGGCTAGATGGGGTTACGGGGTTACAGGGATAGGGCGGGGGGAATGGGCCTAGGCGGGGGGGTGCTCCTTCGGAGGGTTGGTGCAGACTTGGTGGGTCAGATGGATTACTTGTGCATTGTAGGAATTCTATGTTCATCCGGATGACCCTTCATCGTGTGAACACTTGGATAGGTTTGAACAGGATGGGCAAGGGGTAACGGGGACATTGATCCTCTTGATGACTTGGACACAACTGGAATGAGGTTATTTTTTCATCCCTCCGGCAGATAACAGTTTGCTGTCCTACCCCCAATCTCCATTGGTTTAATTAAAGCTGTTACATCTCTTAACCCTTTCCAGTTCTGAAGAAGGCCATTGGCCTGAAGTTCAAACTCTGTTTCCCTCTCCATGGATGCTGCCTGGACTGCTGAATGTTTCCAGCATTTTCCTTTGTTATTTCAGATTTCCACCATGGACAGTATTTAGCTTTCATCCTCTTCTCCACTGTTCATTATATTTCTACCAGTTAAGATCACCACTGATTTAAGAACTGAACCCTAGGATTTTCTGCTCTATATAAATTAAATAATCTATAATATATAAAAGGGGAATATACTCTGGGTCTGGTTTAGCACACTGGGCTAAACGCTGGCCTTTAAAGCAGACCAAGCAGGCCAGCAGCACGGTTCAATTCCCGTACCAGCCTCCCCGAGCAGGTGCCGGAATGTGGTGACTAGGGGCTTTTCACAGTAACTTCATTGAAGCCTACTTGTGACAATAAGCAATTTTCATTTCATTTTCACTGGGTAATTAATAAATAACCACAGGCGCAAGGAGAATAGCGGAGGTCCAATCTGTCTGAGCGTGGGCCCCCATCGCACTTCAGAAACTTCCTTAGGCCTCATCTCTTTGAACAGGCCCAGAATTAAAACCAGCTATGGGGGTTAATGAGGGGACGAGGCCACTCCAGTCTTCCTCCCCATTTTGCTCTGTCATTGGGCACAAATGAAGAATTGGCATCGGGCCTCTGCTTGGTCATCAACGGCCTGGAATTTTCACATTTCAAATTGCAATCTGATTTTCAGGCACAAGGCCCAGCAGCAGAATATTAAACTTTCTCTTCTCAAGGGTTACAGGACCAGGGTTGAGATTTCATTCAATTACTCAGTGTTATTCTGATGCTTTTCCTCATAAAGCCAGCTGGGGCACTTCTTCCTACAAGTAAGAAATATAGACTTGAGTGCCACAGACAAATAATATCTTCATTTTATTTGGTCTGTTACTCCGCTTTTAATTCAATTAATGCCAACATTTTTCAGTCTTTCATTCATCATCGTAAAAAATGCAATTACCAACAACATAATTCCTGTGGAACAGCTGTGTGTTTTTTCCCATATTATGTGTGTATAGATATATATATATTATACATTATACACGTGAAGCATTAATGAACACTCCTGTTCTTCAGCCTACTGCTCTGCAGTACATTACAGTGAAAGCCCATTCGGAAATTTTGAATAATGCAGAAGCATTCTTTAGATTCAAGGTAGTTTTTAACATGGTGCTAAATTATTTAATAAATAAGCTGACCTAATTCTAAGCGATGCCTGTAAATCTTGACAGTTTGTCATTTGAGGCCTTCTCAAGGAATTGAATTAGAACGAAGTTGGTAATTTTACGGGCGTTGGCGGTTATACCAAGAAGCTTATGAAATATTCATGGTCTGAATTTTGTGGGAAGGTGCTAGCATTTAATTATAACAAATGGTTTCAAACCTCAACCGGTTTATTTCCTTTATGAACCAGCAAAGGGCATGTCACTAGATAAGTAATCTATTATCAGACTGTTGCCCCTGTTATTCTGATTACAAAGAGTAATGACAGCTCCACTGTGTATTGTCATGTGAGAGTACCCTTTAAGAAATGGGTGTTTAAGAAGTGTACCTTTAAGAAATGGAGCTGCACAAGTTACTGGAGTGATGTCAGAGTGTGGGTGGAGCTGAGCTCCACTTCTGCTTTTTCAGTTTCAGTTTGAGAAGAGCTTGGCTGTGTCTGTGAGCTGCACTGCTGTTGATCTCTGCCATGAAGGACTATCTCTTAATCATTTGGTGAATTCAGAAGGAATATAAATGTTTTCAGTCTTGAATGTAAATCCTAATGTGCTCCTGTTTAGAGGTTTGTTATGTTTTTGGATGTTAAAGGAACTGCATGCATGTATTATTCTTTGGGGGGTGTATTTGAATTAATGGTTGCTAAGATATTCACTGTTTGTTTCAAAAAGGTTAACTTGAGTTCATAGAATAAACATTGTTTTGTTTTAAAAACCACTGGTCCATTTTCTGCTGTACCACACCTGTAGAGTAAGCCGTGTGCTTCCTATACCACAATCTAGTAAAAGTTGTGGGTCAGGTGAACTCCATGATACACTTTGGGATTCTCTAAACCCCGGCCCATAACAATATATATTGCGAACTGAACCAAAATGGCCGAAATAAGAGGCTGAAGAGGCTTCTTTCTGTATTTATGTCCCATGTGTCCAGCAGTCGGTACTTCTGAGCTGCTTATTGTGTTCGAAATCTCACTCTGGTAGTGGGTGGCTGTGGAATCCCTGTAGTCAGTGCTGAGACCCTGATAGCAGTTGCTTCACAGCGCCAGGGTCGCAGGTTCGATTCCCCGCTGGGTCACTGTCTGTGTGGAGTCTGCACGTTCTCCCGGTGTCTGCATGGGTTTCCCCCGGGTGCTCCGGTTTCCTCCCACAAGTCCCGAAAGACGTGTTGTGAGGTAATTTGGACATTCTGAATTCTCCCTCCTTGTACCCGAACAGGAGCCGGAATGTGGCGATAGGGGGCGTTTCACAGTAACTTCATTGCAGCGTTAATGGAAGCTGACTTGTGACAATAAAGATTATTATATTATTGTTATTGTAAGTGGATTTGGACATTGTTGGGTAGTTTGCAAGCTGTATGGCTCGTTGCTTTGCTGGCAAAAAAGGCTCAGATGTTTATTATAATAATAATAATCTTTATCGAACCTTGGACCCTGGCGCTGTGAAGCAGCAGTGCTAACCACTGTGCTACCATGCGCCCAAATGTCAATGGTTGTTTTTTATTCAGCGGATGTGGGCATGCGCCCATTTTTTTGCCCATCCTTAAATGCCCTTGAACTGACTGGCATTGAAGTGTCAACCACATTGCTGTGGGTCCGGAGACACATGGAGACCAGACCAGGTAAGGGTGGCAGATTTCTTTCCCTGAAGGACATTAGTGAACCAGATGGATTTTTTTTTTTTACAACAGTGGTTTATTTGTCCGGTTGTCCATATTTTTATTTCGATTCAAATTTCACCATCTGCTATGATTCAAACCCAGATCCCCAGAACATTACCCTGGGTCTCTTGTTTACGAGTCCAGTGACAATACCACTGCGTCACTGTGTTACAGTACGCTGAGTTGCTGTGGCAACAGGCACCTTTTACAAGCATGCCGTACTCTGGAGCTGTGAATAATGATGGTGGAGGCTCCGGCCTGCTTTTCAACACATGGCTGAACAAAAGTCATTCCTGCTCATACTGCCGACCACAGGTGTTGGAAGGATTTGCAGGATGCTGCTCTACGTGTCTGCTCGGGTTGCTGCCTCCACCCCCGGTGCACAGTAGCAGCAGCGTATGCCATCCACAAGATGCACTGCAGGAACTAACCGAGGCGCCTTGGTCAGCACCTTCCAAACCCATTGCCACCAGCTAAATGGAGGGGGCCTGGGCTGGGGTAGCAGCGACCCAGCCCCAGCGACATCTCCGGGGAACGGTATCTCCAGCACACGGGGCTCTCAATTATTTTTCATCCTGTTTATTGTCGGCTTCAGGCCTCCGGTCTGCCTGGTCCAGTCGTGGCCTCCGTTGCTGGTGCTGAGCCTCTGATTGGACAGGCACCTTCTGGGGTCAGTTTGCTGCACTGTGTAGGACAACAACTCTTAACGGCAGACACTTGATTGGCCGCTGCCCATAAACCTCAAGTGGAAGTCCTGCACTTCGCCCATTCGCATGTGCCAGCGACACACTTTTCCTCCCAACGTCAGGCCCTCCATGTCAATGGCAACATGTCTTTGGACTGTTTGGTATCGTCTAAGTGCAAAGTTCCTGCTTAGAAAAGATCAATAGAGGGCGGGATTCTCCCCTAGCCAGCGGGGCGGGGGGTCCCGGCGGGATGGAGTGGCGCGAACCACTCCGGCATCGGGCCGCCCCAAAGGTGCGGATTTCTCCGCACCTTTAGGGGCCAAGCCATCACGTTTAGGGGTTAGGCCCCCGCCGGACTGGTTGCCGTCCCGCCGGCTGGCGTGGAAGGCATTTGGCGCCACGCCAGCCGGGGCCGAAGGGACTATGCCGGCTGACGGAAGTCCGCGCATGCGCGGGAGCGTCAGCGGCTGCGCAGGGGGGGTGTCACCTCCGCGCGTCGGCCATCGCAGAGGCTATGGCCGACGCGGAGAGAAAAGAGTGCCCCCACTGCACAGGCCCGCCCCGATCGTGGGCCAGGCCACCGTGGGGGCACCCCCCGGGGCCAGATCGCCCGCGCCCCCTCCCAGGACCCCGGACCCCGCTCACGCCGCCTGTTCCCGGCGGTAAGGGAGGTCGTTTGACTCACGCCGGCGGGACAGGCATTACAGCAGCGGTATTCGGCCCATCGCGGGCCGGAGAATCGCCGGGGGTGGGCCCGCCGACCGGCGCGGCGCGATTCCCGCCCCCGCCGAATCTCTGGTGCCGGAGAATTCGGCGGCCGGCGGTGGCGGGATTCATGTCGCCCCCTGGCGATTCTCCGACCCGGCGGGGGGTCAGAGAATCCAACCCAGAGTGTGAACCTACACGTTTGATGTGGTGATGTTTAGGTCCACAACCGCACAATAGATAAGAAACAAAATCCATGATTCTGGACATTGAGGGAGTGAAATTTCAAATTGATTTCCAAAGGGAAATAGTTCATTTTTTATTATCCTCCACGTCTGGCATATAGGTTTTAAAATGTTCAGTCAGCTAAGCTGACCCCTGTAAAATATTTACAAACAGCCCAGCTACCTTCCAGTTGTTTGAGCTCTATTGCTCAGAAGCTTTACATTTTATGACCCATTTGGATGCATTAATGACATTACCAGAACAAGGAGGTGAAACGGGAACCAGAAAATCATCAACTCTGAAACTGCATTCGTCGGCAATAATTAAAATGAAGCAACTCTTCACCCTCCATAACTCTGTGGATACTGCGGCATCATTGAGTTTGGCTAATTTAACACACACAGGCACCTCGTGTGAATGTGTCATTACCACACTATGCAATACATTTACTCACTGGCACATTGGAAAACATTAAAAAACTGGTTTAACTGACAGAATATGGGCTGTAATGTACGAGTTCCAGGGCAGTGTGACTGGTTGGGGTTGGGGAGTGGGGGGGGGGGGGGGGGGGGTGGACACCACCCTGAAGATGCACAGGGAATAGGGGTAGCACTCCCAGCTCAAAGTAGGCCACGCCAGCACAGTGGCTACCTCACAGCTCCAAGGTCTCCAAGGAAAATAAGGAAGGGCAAGTGACAGAAGTTTAGTGAGGGATCACTTTGGGACAAGTGACCATAACTCCATTAGTTTTAAGATAGCTATGGAGAACGATAGGTCTGGCCCAAGAGTTAAAATTCTTAATTGGGGCAAGGCCAATTTTGATGGTATCAGACAGGAACTTTCAGAGGTAGATTGGGGGAGACTGTTGGCAGGCAAAGGGACTGCTGGTAAATGGGAGGCTTTTAAAAATGTGTTAACCAGGGTTCAGGGTAAGCACATTCCCTTTAGAGTGAAGGGTAAGGCTGGTAGAAGTAGGGAACCCTGGATGACTCGAGATATTGAGACTCTGGTAAAAAAGAAGAAGGAGGCATATGACGTACATAAACAACTGGGATCAAGTGGATCCCTTGAAGAGTATAGAGATTGTCAAAATAGAGTTAAGAGGGAAATCAGGAGGGCAAAAAGGGGACATGAAATTGCTTTGGCAAATAATGCAAAGGAGAATCCAAAGAGCTTCTACAGATACGTAAAGGGAAAAAGAGTAACTAGGGACAGAGTAGGACCTCTTAAGGATCAACAAGGACATCTATGTGCAGAGCCACAAGAGTTGGGTGAGATCCTGAATGAATATTTCTCATCGGTATTCACGGTGGAGAAAGGCATGGATGTTAGGAAACTAAGGGAAATAAATAGTGATGTCTTGAGAAGTGTGCATATTACAGAGGAGGAGGTGCTGGAAGTCTTAAAGCGCATAAAGGTAGATAAATCCCCGGGACCTGATGAAATGTATCCCAGGATGTTGTGGGAGGCTAGGGAGGAAATTGCGGGTCCCCTAACAGAGATATTTGAATCATCGGCAGCCACAGGTGAGGTGCCTGAAGATTGGAGAGTAGCGAATGTTGTGCCCTTGTTTAAGAAGGGCAGCAGGGAAAAGCCTGGGAACTACAGACCGGTGAGCCTAACGTCTGTAGTAGGTAAGTTGCTAGAAGGTATTCTGAGAGACAGGATCTACAAGCATTTAGAGAGGCAAGGACTGATTCGGGGCAGTCAGCATGGCTTTGTGCGTGGAAAATCATGTCTCACAAATTTGATTGAGTTTTTTGAGGGGGTGACCAAGAAGGTAGATGAGGGCAGTGCAGTAGACGTTGTCTACGTGGACTTTAGCAAAGCCTTTGACAAGGTACCGCATGGTAGGTTGTTGCAGAAGGTTAAAGCTCACGGGATAAAGGGTGAGGTTGCCAATTGGATTCAAAATTGGCTGGACGACAGAAGACAGAGGGTGGTTGTAGAGGGTTGTTTTTCAAACTGGAGGCCTGTGACCAGTGGTGTGCCTCAGGGATCGGTGCTGGGTCCACTGTTATTTGTGATTTATATTAATGATTTGGATGAGAATTTAGGAGGCATGGTTAGTAAGTTTGCAGATGACACCAAGATTGGTGGCACAGTGGATAGTGAAGAAGGTTATCTAGGATTGCAACGGGATCTTGATCAATTAGGCCAGTGGGCCGACGAATGGCAGATGGAGTTTAATTTAGATAAATGTGAGGTGATGCATTTTGGCAGATCGAATCAGGCCAGGACCTACTCAGTTAATGGTATGGCGTTGGGGAGAGTTATAGAACAAAGAGATCTAGGAGTACAGGTTCATAGCTCCTTGAAGGTGGAGTCGCAGGTGGACAGGGTGGTGAAGAAGGCATTCGGCAGGCTTGGTTTCATTGGTCGGAACATTGAATACAGGAGTTGGGACGTCTTGTTGAAGTTGTACAAGACATTGGTACGGCCACACTTGGAATACTGTGTGCAGTTCTGGTCACCCTATTATAGAAAGGATATTATTAAACTAGAAAGAGTGCAGAAAAGATTTACTAGGATGTTACCGGGACTTGATGGTTTGAGTTATAAGGAGAGGCTGGATAGACTGGGACTTTTTTCCCTGGAGCGTAGGAGGCTTAGGGGTGATCTTATAGAGGTCTATAAAATAATGAGGGGCATAGATAAGGTAGATAGTCAACATCTTTTCCCAAAGGTAGGGGAGTCTAAAACTAGAGGGCATAGGTTTAAGGTGAGAGGGGAGAGATTCAGAAGGGCCCAGAGGGGCAATTTCTTCACTCAGAGGGTAGTGAGTGTCTGGAATGTGCTGCCAGAGGTAGTAGTAGAGGCGGGTACAATTGTGTCTTTTAAAAAGCATTTAGATAGTTACTTGGGTTAGATGGGTATAGAGGGTTATGGGCCAAGTGCGGGCAACTGGGACTAGCTTAATGGTAAAAACTGGGCGGCATGGACTGGTTGGGCCGAAGGGCCTGTTTCCATGCTGTAAACCTCTATGATTCTATGAGGTCCCGGGTTCAATTGCAGCTTTGCGTGATTGTCTATGTGGAGTTTGCACTTTCTGCGTGGGTTTCCTCCGGGTGCTCCGGCTTCCTCCCACTGTCTAAAGATGGGCAGGTTAGGTGGGTCGGCCATGCTAAATTGCCCCTTAGTGTCCAAAAGGTTAGGTGGGGTTATTGGGTTACAGGGATGGATTGGAGGCGTGGGCCTAGGTAAGATGCTCTTTCAGAGAGTCGGTGAAGACTCGAAGGGCTGAATGGCCTCCTTCGGCACTGTAGGCAATCTATGATTCTATGAAAAATAAGAAGATTCTAGGTTCAAGTCATGCTCCTGATCTCTGAGCACAAAAATCAGGATTTACACTTCAAGGCAATATTGGGGGAGAGCATCACCTTTGGGAGGTGACTCCTTTGGCCTCTAGCATTGCATCGAAGCCCCACCTGTCCCCTCAGGGAAACACACAAAATTCCATGCCAATATCAAAAGACGTGCAGGGGAATTCTCCTGGTGTTCTCACTCAGAAACTTCACGAAACCTGGTCATTGTCAGATTATTGTTTGTGATGCACATTTTAAAAAATTATTCAGAGGTTGCTGGCTAGGCCAGCACTTATTGCCCTAATTGTCCTCGAGAAGGTGGTGGTGAGATGCCTCCATGAACCGCTGCAGCCCATGGGGTGTAGGTACACCCAGAGTGCTGTTAGGGAGGCTGTTCCACGAATTTGACCCAGCAACAGTGAAAGAAGATGATGTCCATAGGTTGCTGGTCACCCTTCTCAATGTTGCAACGATGACTATGCTTCAAAAGTGCTTCATTGGCTATAAGGGACTTTTGGATGTCCTTTGATCATGAAAGGTATATTAGAAATATGTTTTCTGTTCCTGTACATGTCTGGGGGCGACCCACGTGGAGACGATACAGACCCAGGAGGTGTCGATCCAATTTGATTTCCATTGCTTTTTCGTACCAAGTGTTACTGCCCATAACGGATCTGAAAACGTTCCCCAGAGAGGTGAAATCAATCTTTTTCAAAGCACCTCGGGCATTGAGCTGTGCTGTAATTATCCATGTAAGCCTCTGAAATGGATATGGTGAGTGTCTAACCACAAAAGTGATGTACCTTCTACTTTGAAGCATGTAATAAACCACAGTGAACACTCCGTTTGTGTTTTGACCTTCTCGCTCGACTATTTCTTCCATTCCTGCTGCGCAACGCAACATATATTCTCAGATCTTTGATGAGGATGCTTCCAAAAAAGAATTACAGGATAGCTCCCCTGCTAAACGTTGTCACAAACCCAAGGATTAGACTCCTGTTTGCTTTGAACAATGAACTTCATTCAAGATGTTGGCAATCACTTCGGTTTCTAACATGACAGGTGTTGTCTTGGCGTAGATCATGGTAAATTCCCTCTGATTCAGAGGTTCAAGCAAGACTTGTGCACCCTGGCCAGCACATTTCTCAGAGCTGCTCCTTATCTCCCTGACTAGCCTTGCCAGGGAAGAAGCGGAAGCAGGGTTTATGCGCACAGGTGGTCTTCGCAGATAGGCGGGCTTTTGTTGAGCTTCCACGCTTTGGCAGGTTGGCGGCACTCTCTCGCCTCTGAAGACTGTAGCCTGGATCTTCATGCCCGAGGCGGGTGGGCAGAGTCGGAAAATTTCATGACACGCCTCACCCATCCACGGGGGAATAGGTGCCATGACTGACAGGGTCTTTGTTCCGGTGGTGGGGTGCATACTGAACAAGACACAGATTGGAGATTGCCATGGGTGCTGCCAGGTACCAAGGCCTACTGCCTTGGTTTTCTGGGACTTTACCCCAGTCGTGTTGTTAAATATTAAGCGCTTTGGTTCCCAAACCTTACTACCATCCCCCCAACCATGACCCCTCCATGCCAACTCATGCCACTCCACTCACCCCCAATGGCCCCTTGTACCCTTCATGCCAATCCATACCCAGGGTCCCTTATAGCCCCTATGCCAAACTCATGCCAACCCCTCGCCTACACTCATCCACTTGGCCCCTTGTAGCCCAATATCAATTTAGAGCTAAATCATGCCAACCTATGCCACCCCATTATGCCAACACATCCACTACCCTTTGCCCTTATGCCATCATACCAACTTGTCCAATATCCACTATGGACAGACCGCAGGAGCCATGCTGAGATGAAAGGAAATAACGTTTTTAAGAGTCTATTACAGACCTTACTGTATAGAAAACTCTATAATTCATAAAATCCTGTTAATTACATTTGAGTACTTAATCTTTATGAAAAACAATATTTGGATTGATAAATCTATATCAAATATATCTAATCCATTAATAACCTCTTGGAGCTGACCATCAAACTGTGAACTTACAGCTCCCAAACTGACAATGATGGATTGTGGAAGCAGTCAAGCAGCAATAATGCTACCACTTCGGCTTACGTCAACAGACAGCAATTAAAAATGCAAGGACGGAACGTTTCTAAGTCAGACATAGGGAGGCTGTTTTTTCAAATTTAAAGGGCAGGTGATTTAATCAACTTTATAATGCTAGCATTTGTTGCCCAACCCTAATTGCCCTCGACCTGAGTGGCTTTCTAGGCCCCTTCAGAGAGCAGTTTCTGTGGGTCTGGAGTCACATGCAGGTCGGATCAGGTAAGGACGCCAGATTTCCTTCCCTCAAAGGCAGTGAAAAAGATGTGTTTTCATGACAATCAATGATAGTTCTCACGGTCACCATTACTGAAGTGGCTCTTACTTCCATATCTGATTACTTGAATTTAAATTCCACCAGCTGTCATACTGGGATTCGAACCCATGCACCCAGAACATTAACCTGGGCTATATGATATTAGAGGCTGGGCTGTGTGATATTAAACACAGGGCTGTGTGATATTAGAGACAGGACTGTGTGATATTAGACAGGACTATGTGATATTAGAGACAGGGTTGTGTGATATTAGAGACAGGGTTGTGTGATATTAGGGACAGGACTGTGTGATATTAGAGACAGGGCTGCGTGATATTAGAGACAGGACTGCGTGATATTAAAGACAGGGCTGTCTGATATTAGAGACAGGGCTGTGTCATATTAGAGACAGGGCTGTGTGGTATTAGAGACAGAACTGTGTGATATTAGAGACAGGGCTGTGTGATATTAGAGACAGGGCTGTGTGATATTAGAGACAGGGCTGTGTGATATTAGAGACAGAACTGTGTGATATTAGAGGCAGGGCTGTGTGATATTAGAGACAGGACTGTGTGATATTAGCGACAGGACTGTGTGATATTAGAGGTAGGGCTGTGTGATATTAGGGACAGGGCTGTTTAATCTCAGAGACAGACCTGTGCTATTAGAGACAGGACTGTGTGATATTAGAGACAGGGCTTTGTGATATTAGAGGCAGGGCTGTGTGATATTAGAGACAGGACTGTGTGATATTAGAGGCAGGGCTGTGTGATATTAGAGACAGGACTGTGTGATATTAGAGACAGGACTGTGATATTAGAGGCAGGGCTGTGTGATATTAGAGACAGGACTGTGTGATATTAGAGACAAGGCTTTGTGATATTAGAGACAGGACTGTGATATTAGAGACAGGGCTTTGTGATATTAGAGACAGGACTGTGTGATATTAGAGACAAGGCTGTGATATTAGAGACAGGACTGTGATATTAGAGACAGGGCTGTGTGATATTAGAGACAGGACTGTGATATTAGAGACAGGGCATTGTGATATTAGAGACAGGACTGTGATATTAGAGACAGGGCTGTGTGATATTAGAGGCAGGGCTCTGTGATATTAGAGGCAGGGCTGTGTGATATTAGAGGTAGGGCAGTGTGATATTAGAGGTAGGGCAGTGTGATATTAGGGACAGGGCTGTTTAATCTCAGAGACAGACCTGTGTTATTAGAGACAGGACTGTGTGATATTAGAGACATAGCTGTGTGATATTAGAGGCAGGGCTGTGTGATATTAGAGACAGGACTGTGTGATATTAGAGGTAGGGCTGTGTGATATTAGGGACAGGGCTGTTTAATCTCAGAGACAGACCTGTGTTATTAGAGACAGGACTGTGTGATATTAGAGACAGGGCTGTGAAATATTAGAGACAGGGCTGTGTGATATTATAGACAGGGCTGTGTGATATTAGAGACAGGACTGTGTGATATTAGAGACAGGGCTTTGTGATATGAGAGACAGGGCTGTGTGATATTAGAGACAGGGCTGTGCGATATTAGAGACAGGGGTTGTGTGATATTAGAGACAGGGCTGTGTGATATTAGAGACAGGACTGTGTGATATTAGAGACAGGGCTGTGTGATATTAGAGACAGGTCTGTGTGATATTAGACAGGTCTGTGTGATATTAGACAGGGCTATGTGATATTAGAGACAGGGCTGTTTGATATTAGAGACAGGACTGTGAAATTAGAGACAGGGCTGTGTGATATTAGAGACAGGGCTGTTTAATCTCTCAGACAGACCTGTGTTATTAGAGACAGGGCTGTGTGATATTAGAGGCAAGGCTCTGTGATATTAGAGACAGGACTGTGTGATATTAGAGGCAGGGCTGTGTGATATTAGAGACAGGGCTCTGTGATATTAGAGGCAGGGCTGTGTGATATTAGAGACAGGACTGTGTGATATTAGAGACAGGGCTTTGTGATATTCGAGGCAGGGCTGTGTGATATTAGAGACAGGACTGTGTGATACTAGAGGCAGGGCTGTGTGATATTAGAGACAGGACTGTGATATTAGAGGCAGGGCTGTGTGATATTAGAGACAGGACTGTGTGATATTAGAGACAAGGCTTTGTGATATTAGAGACAGGACTGTCATATTAGAGACAGGGCTTTGTGAAATTAGAGACAAGGCTTTATGATATTAGAGACAATGCTTTGTGATATTAGAGACAGGACTGTGATATTAGAGGCAGGGCTGTGTGATATTAGAGACAGGGCTGTTTAATCTCTCAGACAGACCTGTGTTATTAGAGACAGGGCTGTGTGATATTAGAGGCAAGGCTCTGTGATATTAGAGACAGGACTGTGTGATATTAGAGGCAGGGCTGTGTGATATTAGAGACAGGGCTCTGTGATATTAGAGGCAGGGCTGTGTGATATTAGAGACAGGACTGTGTGATATTAGAGACAGGGCTTTGTGATATTCGAGGCAGGGCTGTGTGATATTAGAGACAGGACTGTGTGATACTAGAGGCAGGGCTGTGTGATATTAGAGACAGCACTGTGATATTAGAGGCAGGGCTGTGTGATATTAGAGACAGGACTGTGTGATATTAGAGACAAGGCTTTGTGATATTAGAGACAGGACTGTCATATTAGAGACAGGGCTTTGTGAAATTAGAGACAAGGCTTTATGATATTAGAGACAATGCTTTGTGATATTAGAGACAGGACTGTGATATTAGAGGCAGGGCTGTGTGATATTAGAGACAGGACTGTGTGATATTAGAGACAAGGCTTTGTGATATTAGAGACAGGACTGTGATATTAGGGACAGGGCTTTGTGATATTAGAGACAGTACTGTGATATTAGAGACAGGGCTGTATGATATTAGAGACATGGCTGTGTGATATTAGAGACCGGGCTGTGCGATCTTCGAGACAGGGCTGTGTGACATTAGACAGGGCTGTATGATATTAGAGACATGGCTGTGTGATATGAGAGACAGGGCTGTGTGATATTAGAGACAGGGCTGTTTGATATTAGAGACAGGACTGTGATATTAGAGACAGGGCTGTGTGATATTAGAGAGAGGGCTGTGTGATATTAGAGGCAGGGCTCTGTGATATTAGAGACAGGGCTCTGTGATATTAGAGCAGGGCTGTGCGATATTAGAGACAGGACTGTGTGATATTAGAGGTAGGGCTGTGTGATATTAGGGACAGGGCTGTTTAATCTCAGAGACAGACCTGTGTTATTAGAGACAGGACTGTGTGATATTAAAGACATGGCTGTGTGATATTAGAGGCAGGGCTGTGTGATATTAGAGGCAGGGCTGTGTGATATTAGAGACAGGAATGTGTTATATTAGAGGTAGCGCTGGGTGATATTAGGGACAGGGCTGTTTAATCTCAGAGACAGACTGTGTTATTAGAGACAGGACTGTGTGATATTAGAGACAGGACTGTGTGATATTAGAGACAGGGCTGTCAAATATTAGAGTCAGGGCTGTGTGATATTAGAGACAGGACTGTGTGATATTAGAGACAGGACTGTGTGATATTAGAGGCAGGGCTGTGTGATATTAGAGGCATGGCTGTGTGATATTAGAGACAGGGCTGTGTGATATTAGAGAGAAGGCTTTGTGATATTAGAGACAGGACTGTGATATTAGAGACAGGGCTGTGTGATAATTGAGACAGGGCTGTGTGATATTAGAGACAGGGCTGTGCGATATTACAGACAAGGGTTGTGTGATATTAGAGACAGGGTTGTGTGATATTAGAGACAGGACTGAGTGATATTTGAGACAGGGTTGTGATATATTAGAGACAGGACTGTGTGATATTAGAGACAGGGCTGTGTGATATTAGACAGGCCTGTGTGATATTAGAGACAGGGCTGTGTGATATTAGAGATTGGGCTGTGTGATATTAGACAGGGCTGTGTGATATTAGAGACAGGGCTGTGTGATATTAGAGACAGGGCTGTGTGATCTTAGAGACAGGGCTGTGTGATATTAGACAGGGCTGTGTGATATTAGAGACAGGGCTGTGTGATATTAGACAGGGCTGTGTGATATTAGAGACAGGGCTGTTTGATATTAGAGACAGGACTGTGATATTAGAGACAGGGCTGTGTGATATTAGAGACAGGGCTGTGTGATATTAGAGACTGGGCTGTGTGATATTAGAGACAGGGCTGTGTGATATTAGAGACAGGGTTGTGTGATATTAGAGACAGGATTGTGTGATATTAGGGACAGGGCTGTTTAATCTCTCAGACAGACCTGTGTTATTAGAGACAGGACTGTGTGATATTAGAGACATGGCTGTGTGATATTAGAGGCTAGGCTGTGTGCTATTTGAGACAGGGCTGTGCGATATTAGAGACAGGACTGTGTGATATTAGAGATAGGCTGTGTGATATTAGAGACAGGGCTGTGTGATATTAGAGACAGGGCTGTGTGATATTAGAGACTGCTGTGTGATATTAGAGACAGGATTGTGTGATATTAGAGACAGGGCTGTGTGATATTAGAGACAGGACTGTGTGATATTAGAGACAGGGCTGTGTGATATTAGAGACAGGACTGTGTGATATTAGAGACATGGCTGTGTGATATTAGAGGCTAGGCTGTGTGCTATTTGAGACAGGGCTGTGCGATATTAGAGACAGGGGTTCTGTGATATTAGAGACAGGGCAGTGTGATATTAGAGACAGGACTGTGTGATATTAGAGACAGGACTGTGTGATATTAGAGACAGGATTGTGTGATATTAGAGACAGGGCTGTGTGATATTAGAGACTGCTGTGTGATATTAGAGACAGGATTGTGTGATATTAGAGACAGGGCTGTGTGATATTAGAGACAGGACTGTGTGATATTAGAGACAGGGCTGTGTGATATTCGAGACAGGACTGTGTGCTATTAGAGACAGGACTGTGTGGTATTAGAGACAGGGTTGTGTGATATTAGAGACAGGGCTGTGTGATATTAGAGACAGGGCTGTGTGATATTAGAGACAGGACTGTGTGATATTAGAGACAGGGCTGTGTGATATTAGAGACAGGACTGTGTGATTTTAGAGACAGGACTGTGTGATATTAGAGACAGGACTGTGTGATTTTAGAGACAGGACTGTGTGATATTAGAGGCAGGGCTGTGTGATACTAGAGACGGGGCTGTGTGATATTAGAGACAGGGCTGTGTGATATTAGAGGCAGGGCTGTGGGAGATTAGAGACGGGCTTGTGTGATATTAGAGACAGGGCTGTGTGATATTAGAGACAGAGCTGTGTGATATTAGAGACAGGGCTGTGTGATATTAGAGACAGGACTGTGTGATATTAGAGACAGGGCTTTGTGATATTAGAGACAGGACTGTGTGATATTAGAGGCAGGGCTGTGTGATATTAGAGACAGGACTGTGTGATATTAGAGACAAGGCTTTGTGATATTAGAGACAGGACTGTGATATTAGAGACAGGGCTTTGTGATATTAGAGACAGGACTGTTCGATATTAGAGACAAGGCTTTGTGATATTAGAGACAGGAATGTGATATTAGAGACAGGGCTGTGTGA
Source organism: Scyliorhinus torazame (assembly GCF_047496885.1). Lineage (NCBI taxonomy): Eukaryota > Metazoa > Chordata > Chondrichthyes > Carcharhiniformes > Scyliorhinidae > Scyliorhinus > Scyliorhinus torazame. Next base: position 243,583,612 of record NC_092716.1, read on the forward strand.
TATTAGAGGCAAGGCTTTGTGATATTAGAGACAGGACTGTGATATTAGAGACAGGGCTGTGTGATATTAGAGACAGGACTGTGTGATATTAGAGACAGGGCTGTGTGATATTACAGACATGATTGTGTGATATTAGAGACAGGGCTGTGTGATATTAGAGACAGGGCTGTGTGATATTAGAGACAGGACTGTGTGATATTAGAGCCAGGGCTGTGTGATATTAGAGACAGGACTGTGTGATATTAGAGACAGGACTGTGTGATATTAGAGGCAGGGCTGTGTGATATTAGAGACGGGGCTGTGTGATATTAGAGACAGGGCTGTGTGATATTAGAGGCAGGGCTGTGGGATATTAGAGACGGGGCTGTGTGATATTAGAGACAGGGCTGTGTGATATTAGAGACGGGGCTGTGTGATATTAGAGACAGGACTGTGTGATATTAGAGACAGGGCTTTGTGATATTAGAGACAGGACTGTGTGATATTAGAGGCAGGGCTGTGTGATATTAGAGACAGGACTGTGTGATATTAGAGACAAGGCTTTGTGATATTAGAGACAGGACTGTGATATTAGAGACAGGGCTTTGTGATATTAGAGACAGGACTGTTCGATATTAGAGACAAGGCTTTGTGATATTAGAGACAGGAATGTGATATTAGAGACAGGGCTGTGTGATATTAGAGGCAAGGCTTTGTAATATTAGAGACAGGACTGTGATATTAGAGACAGGGCTGTGTGATATTAGAGACAGGACTGTGATATGAGAGACAGGGCTGTGTGATATTAGAGACAAGGCTTTGTGATATTAGAGACAGGACTGTGATATTAGAGACAGGGCTGTGTGATATTAGAGACAGGACTGTGTGATATTAGAGACAGGGCTGTGTGATATTACAGACATGATTGTGTGATATTAGAGACTGGGCTGTGTGATATTAGAGACAGGGCTGTGTGATATTAGAGGCAGGGCTGTGGGAGATTAGAGACGGGCTTGTGTGATATTAGAGACAGGGCTGTGTGATATTAGAGACAGAGCTGTGTGATATTAGAGACAGGGCTGTGTGATATTAGAGACAGGGCTTTGTGATATTAGAGACAGGACTGTGATATTAGAGGCAGGGCTGTGTGATATTAGAGACAGGACTGTGTGATATTAGAGACAGGACTGTGTGATATTAGAGACAGGACTGTGTGATATTAGAGACAGGGCTGTGTGATATTAGAGGCAGGGCTGTGTGATATTAGAGACAGGACTGTGTGATATTAGAGACAAGGCTTTGTGATACTAGAGACAGGACTGTGATATTAGAGACAGGGCTTTGTGATATTAGAGACAGGACTGTTCGATATTAGAGACAAGGCTTTGTGATATTAGAGACAGGAATGTGATATTAGAGACAGGGCTGTGTGATATTAGAGGCAAGGCTTTGTGATATTAGAGACAGGACTGTGATATTAGAGACAGGGCTGTGTGATATTAGAGACAGGACTGTGTGATATTAGAGACAGGGCTGTGTGATATTACAGACATGATTGTGTGATATTAGAGACAGGGCTGTGTGATATTAGAGACAGGGCTGTGTGATATTAGAGACAGGGCTGTGTGATATTAGAGACAGGACTGTGTGATATTAGAGACAGGGCTTTGTGATATTAGAGACAGGACTGTGTGATATTAGAGGCAGGGCTGTGTGATATTAGAGACAGGACTGTGTGATATTAGAGACAAGGCTTTGTGATATTAGAGACAGGACTGTGATATTAGAGACAGGGCTTTGTGATATTAGAGACAGGACTGTTCGATATTAGAGACAAGGCTTTGTGATATTAGAGACAGGAATGTGATATTAGAGACAGGGCTGTGTGATATTAGAGGCAAGGCTTTGTGATATTAGAGACAGGACTGTGATATTAGAGACAGGGCTGTGTGATATTAGAGACAGGACTGTGTGATATTAGAGACAGGGCTGTGTGATATTACAGACATGATTGTGTGATATTAGAGACAGGGCTGTGTGATATTAGAGACAGGGCTGTGTGATATTAGAGACAGGACTGTGTGATATTAGAGCCAGGGCTGTGTGATATTAGAGACAGGACTGTGTGATATTAGAGACAGGACTGTGTGATATTAGAGGCAGGGCTGTGTGATATTAGAGACGGGGCTGTGTGATATTAGAGACAGGGCTGTGTGATATTAGAGGCAGGGCTGTGGGATATTAGAGACGGGGCTGTGTGATATTAGAGACAGGGCTGTGTGATATTAGAGACGGGGCTGTGTGATATTAGAGACAGGACTGTGTGATATTAGAGACAGGGCTTTGTGATATTAGAGACAGGACTGTGTGATATTAGAGGCAGGGCTGTGTGATATTAGAGACAGGACTGTGTGATATTAGAGACAAGGCTTTGTGATATTAGAGACAGGACTGTGATATTAGAGACAGGGCTTTGTGATATTAGAGACAGGACTGTTCGATATTAGAGACAAGGCTTTGTGATATTAGAGACAGGAATGTGATATTAGAGACAGGGCTGTGTGATATTAGAGGCAAGGCTTTGTAATATTAGAGACAGGACTGTGATATTAGAGACAGGGCTGTGTGATATTAGAGACAGGACTGTGATATGAGAGACAGGGCTGTGTGATATTAGAGACAAGGCTTTGTGATATTAGAGACAGGACTGTGATATTAGAGACAGGGCTGTGTGATATTAGAGACAGGACTGTGTGATATTAGAGACAGGGCTGTGTGATATTACAGACATGATTGTGTGATATTAGAGACTGGGCTGTGTGATATTAGAGACAGGGCTGTGTGATATTAGAGGCAGGGCTGTGGGAGATTAGAGACGGGCTTGTGTGATATTAGAGACAGGGCTGTGTGATATTAGAGACAGAGCTGTGTGATATTAGAGACAGGGCTGTGTGATATTAGAGACAGGGCTTTGTGATATTAGAGACAGGACTGTGATATTAGAGGCAGGGCTGTGTGATATTAGAGACAGGACTGTGTGATATTAGAGACAGGACTGTGTGATATTAGAGACAGGACTGTGTGATATTAGAGACAGGGCTGTGTGATATTAGAGGCAGGGCTGTGTGATATTAGAGACAGGACTGTGTGATATTAGAGACAAGGCTTTGTGATATTAGAGACAGGACTGTGATATTAGAGACAGGGCTTTGTGATATTAGAGACAGGACTGTTCGATATTAGAGACAAGGCTTTGTGATATTAGAGACAGGAATGTGATATTAGAGACAGGGCTGTGTGATATTAGAGGCAAGGCTTTGTGATATTAGAGACAGGACTGTGATATTAGAGACAGGGCTGTGTGATATTAGAGACAGGACTGTGTGATATTAGAGACAGGGCTGTGTGATATTACAGACATGATTGTGTGATATTAGAGACAGGGCTGTGTGATATTAGAGACAGGGCTGTGTGATATTAGAGACAGGGCTGTGTGATATTAGAGACAGGACTGTGTGATATTTGAGGCAGGACTGTGTGATATTAGTGGCAGGGCTGTGTGATATTAGAGACGGGGCTGTGTGATATTAGAGACAGGGCTGTGTGATATTAGAGGCAGGGCTGTGGGATATTAGAGACGGGGCTGTGTGATATTAGAGACAGGGCTGTGTGATATTAGAGACAGAGCTGTGAGATATTAGAGACAGGGCTGTGTGATATTAGAGACAGGACTGTGTGATATTAGAGACAGGACTGTGTGATATTAGAGGCAGGGCTGTGTGATATTAGAGACAGGACTGTGTGATATTAGAGACAAGGCTTTGTGATATTAGAGACAGGACTGTGATATTAGAGACAGGGCTTTGTGATATTAGAGACAGGACTGTGTGATATTAGAGACAGGGCTGTGATATTAGAGACAAGGCTTTGTGATATTAGAGACAGGACTGTGATATTAGAGACAGGGCTTTGTGATATTAGAGACAGGACTGTTCGATATTAGAGACAGGGCTTTGTGATATTAGAGACAGGACTGTGTGATATTAGAGACAGGGCTGTGATATTAGAGACAAGGCTTTGTGATATTAGAGACAGGACTGTGATATTAGAGACAGGGATTTGTGATATTAGAGACAGGACTGTTCGATATTAGAGACAGGGCTTTGTGATATTAGAGACAGGGCTTTGTGATATTAGAGACAGGACTGTTCGATATTAGAGACAGGGCTTTGTGATATTAGAGACAGGACTGTGTGATATTAGAGACAAGGCTTTGTGATATTAGAGACAGGACTGTGATATTAGAGACAGGGCTTTGTGATATTAGAGACAGGACTGTGATATTAGAGACAGGGCTGTGTGATACTAGAGACAGGACTGTTATATTAGAGACAGGGCTGTGTGATATTAGAGACGGGGCTGTGTGATATTAGAGACAGGGCTGTGTGATATTAGAGGCAGGGCTGTGGGATATTAGAGACGGGGCTGTGTGATATTAGAGACAGGGCTGTGTGATATTAGAGACAGAGCTGTGAGATATTAGAGACAGGGCTGTGTGATATTAGAGACAGGACTGTGTGATATTAGAGACAGGACTGTGTGATATTAGAGGCAGGGCTGTGTGATATTAGAGACAGGACTGTGTGATATTAGAGACAAGGCTTTGTGATATTAGAGACAGGACTGTGATATTAGAGACAGGGCTTTGTGATATTAGAGACAGGACTGTGTGATATTAGAGACAGGGCTGTGATATTAGAGACAAGGCTTTGTGATATTAGAGACAGGACTGTGATATTAGAGACAGGGCTTTGTGATATTAGAGACAGGACTGTTCGATATTAGAGACAGGGCTTTGTGATATTAGAGACAGGACTGTGTGATATTAGAGACAGGGCTGTGATATTAGAGACAAGGCTTTGTGATATTAGAGACAGGACTGTTCGATATTAGAGACAGGGCTTTGTGATATTAGAGACAGGACTGTTCGATATTAGAGACAGGGCTTTGTGATATTAGAGACAGGACTGTGTGATATTAGAGACAAGGCTTTGTGATATTAGAGACAGGACTGTGATATTAGAGACAGGGCTTTGTGATATTAGAGACAGGACTGTGATATTAGAGACAGGGCTGTGTGATATTAGAGACAGGACTGTGATATTAGAGACAGGGCTGTGTGATATTAGAGACAGGGCTGTGTGATATTAGAGACAGGACTGTGATATTAGAGACAGGGCTTTGTGATATTAGAGACAGGACTGTGTGATATTAGAGACAGGGCTTTGTGACATTAGAGACAGGGCTGTGTGATATTAGAGACAGGGCTTTGTGACATTAGAGACAGGACTGTGATATTAGAGACAGGGCTGTGTGATATTAGAGACAGGACTGTGACATTAGAGACAGGGCTGTGTGATATTAGAGACAGGGCTTTGTGACATTAGAGACAGGACTGTGATATTAGAGACAGGGCTGTGTGATATTAGAGACAGGACTGTGATATTAGAGACAGGACTGTGATATTAGAGACAGGACTGTGTGATATTAGAGACAGGACTGTGTGATATTAGAGACAGGACTGTGTGATATTAGAGACAAGGCTTTGTGACATTAGAGACATGACTGTGATATTAGAGACGGGGCTTTGTGACATTAGAGACAGGACTGTGACATTAGAGACAGGACTGTGATATTAGAGACAGGACTGTGATATTAGAGACAGGACTGTGTGATATTAGAGACAAGGCTTTGTGACATTAGAGACATGACTGTGATATTAGAGACAGGGCTTTGTGACATTAGAGACAGGACTGTGACATTAGAGACAGGGCTTTGTGACATTAGAGACAAGGCTTTGTGACATTAGAGACATGACTGTGATATTAGGGACAGGGCATTGTGATATTAGAGACAGGGCATTGTGATATTAGAGACAGGGCATTGTGATATTAGAGACAGGACTGTGTGATATTAGAGACAGGCTGTGTGATATTAGAGACAGGGCTGTGTGATATTAGAGACAGGGCATTGTGATATTAGAGACAGGGCATTGTGATATTAGAGACAGGACTGTGTGATATTAGAGACAGGCTGTGTGATATTAGAGACAGAGCTGTGAGATATTAGAGACAGGCTGTGTGATATTAGAGACAGGGCTGTGTGATATTAGAGACAGGGCATTGTGATATTAGAGACAGGACTGTGATATTAGAGACAGGGCTGTGTGATATTAGAGACAGGACTGTGTGATATTAGAGACAGGGCTTTGTGATATTAGAGACAGGACTGTGATATTAGAGACAGGGCTTTGTGATATTAGAGACAGGACTGTGTGATATTAGAGACAAGGCTTTGTGATATTAGAGACAGGACTGTGATATTAGAGACAGGGCTGTGTGATATTAGAGACAAGGCTTTGTGATATTAGAGACAGGACTGTGATATTAGAGACAGGGCTGTGTGATATTAGAGACAGGACTGTGTGATATTAGAGACAGGGCTGTGTGATATTACAGACATGATTGTGTGATATTAGAGACTGGGCTGTGTGATATTAGATACAGGGCTGTGTGATATTAGATACAAGGCTTTGTGATATTAGAGACAGGACTGTGATATTAGAGACAGGGCTGTGTGATATTAGAGACAGGGTTGTGTGATATTAGAGACAGGGCTGTGTGATATTAGAGACAGGGCTGTGTGATATTAGAGACAGGACTGTGTGATATTAGAGACAGGGCTGTGTGATATTAGAGACAGGACTGTGTGATATTAGAGACAGGACTGTTCGATATTAGAGACAAGGCTTTGTGACATTAGAGACAGGACTGTGATATTAGAGACAGGGCTTTGTGATATTAGAGACAGGACTGTGTGATATTAGAGACAAGGCTTTGTGATATTAGAGACAGGACTGTGATATTAGAGACAGGGCTGTGTGATATTAGAGACAAGGCTTTGTGATATTAGAGACAGGACTGTGATATTAGAGACAGGGCTGTGTGATATTAGAGACAGGACTGTGTGATATTAGAGACAGGGCTGTGTGATATTATAGACATGATTGTGTGATATTAGAGACAGGACTGTGTGATATTAGAGACAGGGCTGTGTGATATTAGAGACAGGACTGTGTGATATTAGAGACAGGGCTGTGTGATATTAGAGACAGGACTGTGTGATATTAGAGACAGGACTGTGTGATATTAGAGGCAGGGCTGTGTGATATTAGAGACGGGGCTGTGTGATATTAGAGACAGGGCTGTGTGATATTAGAGGCAGGGCTGTGGGATATTAGAGACGGGGCTGTGTGATATTAGACACAGGGCTGTGTGATATTAGAGACAGAGCTGTGTGATATTAGGGACAGGGCTGTGTGATATTAGAGACAGGACTGTGTGATATTAGAGACAGGGCTTTGTGATATTAGAGACAGGACTGTGTGATATTAGAGGCAGGGCTGTGTGATATTAGAGACAGGACTGTGTGATATTAGAGACATGGCTGTGTGATATTAGAGACAGGACTGTGTGATATTAGAGACAAGGCTTTGTGATATTAGAGACAGGGCTTTGTGATATTAGAGACAGGACTGTTCGATATTAGAGACAGGGCTTTGTGATATTAGAGACAGGACTGTGTGATATTAGAGACAGGGCTGTGATATTAGAGACAAGGCTTTGTGATATTAGAGACAGGACTGTTCGATATTAGAGACAGGGCTTTGTGATATTAGAGACAGGACTGTTCGATATTAGAGACAGGGCTTTGTGATATTAGAGACAGGACTGTGTGATATTAGAGACAAGGCTTTGTGATATTAGAGACAGGACTGTGATATTAGAGACAGGGCTTTGTGATATTAGAGACAGGACTGTGATATTAGAGACAGGGCTGTGTGATATTAGAGACAGGACTGTGATATTAGAGACAGGGCTGTGTGATATTAGAGACAGGGCTGTGTGATATTAGAGACAGGACTGTGATATTAGAGACAGGGCTTTGTGATATTAGAGACAGGACTGTGTGATATTAGAGACAGGGCTTTGTGACATTAGAGACAGGGCTGTGTGATATTAGAGACAGGGCTTTGTGACATTAGAGACAGGACTGTGATATTAGAGACAGGGCTGTGTGATATTAGAGACAGGACTGTGACATTAGAGACAGGGCTGTGTGATATTAGAGACAGGGCTTTGTGACATTAGAGACAGGACTGTGATATTAGAGACAGGGCTGTGTGATATTAGAGACAGGACTGTGATATTAGAGACAGGACTGTGATATTAGAGACAGGACTGTGTGATATTAGAGACAGGACTGTGTGATATTAGAGACAGGACTGTGTGATATTAGAGACAAGGCTTTGTGACATTAGAGACATGACTGTGATATTAGAGACGGGGCTTTGTGACATTAGAGACAGGACTGTGACATTAGAGACAGGACTGTGATATTAGAGACAGGACTGTGATATTAGAGACAGGACTGTGTGATATTAGAGACAAGGCTTTGTGACATTAGAGACATGACTGTGATATTAGAGACAGGGCTTTGTGACATTAGAGACAGGACTGTGACATTAGAGACAGGGCTTTGTGACATTAGAGACAAGGCTTTGTGACATTAGAGACATGACTGTGATATTAGGGACAGGGCATTGTGATATTAGAGACAGGGCATTGTGATATTAGAGACAGGGCATTGTGATATTAGAGACAGGACTGTGTGATATTAGAGACAGGCTGTGTGATATTAGAGACAGGGCTGTGTGATATTAGAGACAGGGCATTGTGATATTAGAGACAGGGCATTGTGATATTAGAGACAGGACTGTGTGATATTAGAGACAGGCTGTGTGATATTAGAGACAGAGCTGTGAGATATTAGAGACAGGCTGTGTGATATTAGAGACAGGGCTGTGTGATATTAGAGACAGGGCATTGTGATATTAGAGACAGGACTGTGATATTAGAGACAGGGCTGTGTGATATTAGAGACAGGACTGTGTGATATTAGAGACAGGGCTTTGTGATATTAGAGACAGGACTGTGATATTAGAGACAGGGCTTTGTGATATTAGAGACAGGACTGTGTGATATTAGAGACAAGGCTTTGTGATATTAGAGACAGGACTGTGATATTAGAGACAGGGCTGTGTGATATTAGAGACAAGGCTTTGTGATATTAGAGACAGGACTGTGATATTAGAGACAGGGCTGTGTGATATTAGAGACAGGACTGTGTGATATTAGAGACAGGGCTGTGTGATATTACAGACATGATTGTGTGATATTAGAGACTGGGCTGTGTGATATTAGATACAGGGCTGTGTGATATTAGATACAAGGCTTTGTGATATTAGAGACAGGACTGTGATATTAGAGACAGGGCTGTGTGATATTAGAGACAGGGTTGTGTGATATTAGAGACAGGGCTGTGTGATATTAGAGACAGGGCTGTGTGATATTAGAGACAGGACTGTGTGATATTAGAGACAGGGCTGTGTGATATTAGAGACAGGACTGTGTGATATTAGAGACAGGACTGTTCGATATTAGAGACAAGGCTTTGTGACATTAGAGACAGGACTGTGATATTAGAGACAGGGCTTTGTGATATTAGAGACAGGACTGTGTGATATTAGAGACAAGGCTTTGTGATATTAGAGACAGGACTGTGATATTAGAGACAGGGCTGTGTGATATTAGAGACAAGGCTTTGTGATATTAGAGACAGGACTGTGATATTAGAGACAGGGCTGTGTGATATTAGAGACAGGACTGTGTGATATTAGAGACAGGGCTGTGTGATATTATAGACATGATTGTGTGATATTAGAGACAGGACTGTGTGATATTAGAGACAGGGCTGTGTGATATTAGAGACAGGACTGTGTGATATTAGAGACAGGGCTGTGTGATATTAGAGACAGGACTGTGTGATATTAGAGACAGGACTGTGTGATATTAGAGGCAGGGCTGTGTGATATTAGAGACGGGGCTGTGTGATATTAGAGACAGGGCTGTGTGATATTAGAGGCAGGGCTGTGGGATATTAGAGACGGGGCTGTGTGATATTAGACACAGGGCTGTGTGATATTAGAGACAGAGCTGTGTGATATTAGGGACAGGGCTGTGTGATATTAGAGACAGGACTGTGTGATATTAGAGACAGGGCTTTGTGATATTAGAGACAGGATTGTGTGATATTAGAGGCAGGGCTGTGTGATATTAGAGACAGGACTGTGTGATATTAGAGACATGGCTGTGTGATATTAGAGACAGGACTGTGTGATATTAGAGACAAGGCTTTGTGATATTAGAGACAGGACTGTGATATTAGAGACAGGGCTTTGTGATATTAGAGACAGGACTGTTCGATATTAGAGACAAGGCTTTGTGACATTAGAGACAGGACTGTGATATTAGAGACAGGGCTTTGTGATATTAGAGACAGGACTGTGTGATATTAGAGACAAGGCTTTGTGATATCAGAGACAGGACTGTGATATTAGAGACAGGGCTGTGTGATATTAGAGACAGGACTGTGTGATATTAGAGACAGGGCTGTGTGATTTTACAGACATGATTGTGTGATATTAGAGACTGGGCTGTGTGATATTAGATACAGGGCTGTGTGATATTAGAGACAAGGCTTTGTGATATTAGAGACAGGACTGTGATATTAGAGACAGGGCTGTGTGATATTAGAGACAGGGCTGTGTGATATTAGAGACAGGGCTGTGTGATATTAGAGACTGGGCTGTGTGATATTAGAGACGGGCTTGTGTGATATTAGAGACTGGGCTTTGTGATATTAGAGGCAGGGCTGTGTGATATTAGAGACAGGACTGTGATATTAGAGGCAGGGCTGTGTGATATTAGAGACAGGACTGTGTGATATTAGAGACAGGACTGTGTGATATTAGAGACAGAGCTGTGTGATATTAGAGACAGGACTGTGATATTAGAGGCAGGGCTGTGTGATATTAGAGACAGGACTGTGATATTAGAGACAGGGCTTTGTGATATTAGAGACAGGACTGTTCGATATTAGAGACAAGGCTTTGTGACATTAGAGACAGGACTGTGATATTAGAGACAGGGCTTTGTGATATTAGAGACAGGACTGTGTGATATTAGAGACAAGGCTTTGTGATATTAGAGACAGGACTGTGATATTAGAGACAGGGCTGTGTGATATTAGAGACAGGACTGTGTGATATTAGAGACAGGGCTGTGTGATTTTACAGACATGATTGTGTGATATTAGAGACTGGGCTGTGTGATATTAGAGACAGGGCTGTGTGATATTAGAGACAAGGCTTTGTGATATTAGAGACAGGACTGTGATATTAGAGACAGGGCTGTGTGATATTAGAGACAGGGCTGTGTGATATTAGAGACAGGGCTGTGTGATATTAGAGACTGGGCTGTGTGATATTAGAGACGGGCTTGTGTGATATTAGAGACTGGGCTTTGTGATATTAGAGGCAGGGCTGTGTGATATTAGAGACAGGGCTGTGTGATATTAGAGACTGGGCTTTGTGATATTAGAGGCAGGGCTGTGTGATATTAGAGACAGGACTGTGTGATATTAGAGACAGGGCTGTGTGATATTAGAGACAAGGCTTTCTGATATTAGAGACAGGACTGTGTGATATTAGAGACAGGGCTGTGTGATATTAGAGACAGGGCTGTGTGATATTAGAGACAGGGCTGTGTGATATTAGAGACTGGGCTTTGTGATATTAGAGACAGGGCTGTGTGATATTAGAGACAGGACTGTGACATTAGAGACAGGGCTGTGTGATATTAGAGACAGGGCTTTGTGACATTAGAGACAGGACTGTGATATTAGAGACAGGGCTGTGTGATATTAGAGACAGGACTGTGATATTAGAGACAGGACTGTGATATTAGAGACAGGACTGTGTGATATTAGAGACAGGACTGTGTGATATTAGAGACAGGACTGTGTGATATTAGAGACAAGGCTTTGTGACATTAGAGACATGACTGTGATATTAGAGACGGGGCTTTGTGACATTAGAGACAGGACTGTGACATTAGAGACAGGACTGTGATATTAGAGACAGGACTGTGATATTAGAGACAGGACTGTGTGATATTAGAGACAAGGCTTTGTGACATTAGAGACATGACTGTGATATTAGAGACAGGGCTTTGTGACATTAGAGACAGGACTGTGACATTAGAGACAGGGCTTTGTGACATTAGAGACAAGGCTTTGTGACATTAGAGACATGACTGTGATATTAGGGACAGGGCATTGTGATATTAGAGACAGGGCATTGTGATATTAGAGACAGGGCATTGTGATATTAGAGACAGGACTGTGTGATATTAGAGACAGGCTGTGTGATATTAGAGACAGGGCTGTGTGATATTAGAGACAGGGCATTGTGATATTAGAGACAGGACTGTGTGATATTAGAGACAGGCTGTGTGATATTAGAGACAGAGCTGTGAGATATTAGAGACAGGCTGTGTGATATTAGAGACAGGGCTGTGTGATATTAGAGACAGGGCATTGTGATATTAGAGACAGGACTGTGATATTAGAGACAGGGCTGTGTGATATTAGAGACAGGACTGTGTGATATTAGAGACAGGGCTTTGTGATATTAGAGACAGGACTGTGATATTAGAGACAGGGCTTTGTGATATTAGAGACAGGACTGTGTGATATTAGAGACAAGGCTTTGTGATATTAGAGACAGGACTGTGATATTAGAGACAGGGCTGTGTGATATTAGAGACAAGGCTTTGTGATATTAGAGACAGGACTGTGATATTAGAGACAGGGCTGTGTGATATTAGAGACAGGACTGTGTGATATTAGAGACAGGGCTGTGTGATATTACAGACATGATTGTGTGATATTAGAGACTGGGCTGTGTGATATTAGATACAGGGCTGTGTGATATTAGATACAAGGCTTTGTGATATTAGAGACAGGACTGTGATATTAGAGACAGGGCTGTGTGATATTAGAGACAGGGTTGTGTGATATTAGAGACAGGGCTGTGTGATATTAGAGACAGGGCTGTGTGATATTAGAGACAGGACTGTGTGATATTAGAGACAGGGCTGTGTGATATTAGAGACAGGACTGTGTGATATTAGAGACAGGACTGTTCGATATTAGAGACAAGGCTTTGTGACATTAGAGACAGGACTGTGATATTAGAGACAGGGCTTTGTGATATTAGAGACAGGACTGTGTGATATTAGAGACAAGGCTTTGTGATATTAGAGACAGGACTGTGATATTAGAGACAGGGCTGTGTGATATTAGAGACAAGGCTTTGTGATATTAGAGACAGGACTGTGATATTAGAGACAGGGCTGTGTGATATTAGAGACAGGACTGTGTGATATTAGAGACAGGGCTGTGTGATATTATAGACATGATTGTGTGATATTAGAGACAGGACTGTGTGATATTAGAGACAGGGCTGTGTGATATTAGAGACAGGACTGTGTGATATTAGAGACAGGGCTGTGTGATATTAGAGACAGGACTGTGTGATATTAGAGACAGGACTGTGTGATATTAGAGGCAGGGCTGTGTGATATTAGAGACGGGGCTGTGTGATATTAGAGACAGGGCTGTGTGATATTAGAGGCAGGGCTGTGGGATATTAGAGACGGGGCTGTGTGATATTAGACACAGGGCTGTGTGATATTAGAGACAGAGCTGTGTGATATTAGGGACAGGGCTGTGTGATATTAGAGACAGGACTGTGTGATATTAGAGACAGGGCTTTGTGATATTAGAGACAGGACTGTGTGATATTAGAGGCAGGGCTGTGTGATATTAGAGACAGGACTGTGTGATATTAGAGACATGGCTGTGTGATATTAGAGACAGGACTGTGTGATATTAGAGACAAGGCTTTGTGATATTAGAGACAGGACTGTGATATTAGAGACAGGGCTTTGTGATATTAGAGACAGGACTGTTCGATATTAGAGACAAGGCTTTGTGACATTAGAGACAGGACTGTGATATTAGAGACAGGGCTTTGTGATATTAGAGACAGGACTGTGTGATATTAGAGACAAGGCTTTGTGATATTAGAGACAGGACTGTGATATTAGAGACAGGGCTGTGTGATATTAGAGACAAGGCTTTGTGATATTAGAGACAGGACTGTGATATTAGAGACAGGGCTGTGTGATATTAGAGACAGGACTGTGTGATATTAGAGACAGGGCTGTGTGATATTATAGACATGATTGTGTGATATTAGAGACAGGACTGTGTGATATTAGAGACAGGGCTGTGTGATATTAGAGACAGGACTGTGTGATATTAGAGACAGGGCTGTGTGATATTAGAGACAGGACTGTGTGATATTAGAGACAGGACTGTGTGATATTAGAGGCAGGGCTGTGTGATATTAGAGACGGGGCTGTGTGATATTAGAGACAGGGCTGTGTGATATTAGAGGCAGGGCTGTGGGATATTAGAGACGGGGCTGTGTGATATTAGACACAGGGCTGTGTGATATTAGAGACAGAGCTGTGTGATATTAGGGACAGGGCTGTGTGATATTAGAGACAGGACTGTGTGATATTAGAGACAGGGCTTTGTGATATTAGAGACAGGACTGTGTGATATTAGAGGCAGGGCTGTGTGATATTAGAGACAGGACTGTGTGATATTAGAGACATGGCTGTGTGATATTAGAGACAGGACTGTGTGATATTAGAGACAAGGCTTTGTGATATTAGAGACAGGGCTTTGTGATATTAGAGACAGGACTGTTCGATATTAGAGACAGGGCTTTGTGATATTAGAGACAGGACTGTGTGATATTAGAGACAGGGCTGTGATATTAGAGACAAGGCTTTGTGATATTAGAGACAGGACTGTTCGATATTAGAGACAGGGCTTTGTGATATTAGAGACAGGACTGTTCGATATTAGAGACAGGGCTTTGTGATATTAGAGACAGGACTGTGTGATATTAGAGACAAGGCTTTGTGATATTAGAGACAGGACTGTGATATTAGAGACAGGGCTTTGTGATATTAGAGACAGGACTGTGATATTAGAGACAGGGCTGTGTGATATTAGAGACAGGACTGTGATATTAGAGACAGGGCTGTGTGATATTAGAGACAGGGCTGTGTGATATTAGAGACAGGACTGTGATATTAGAGACAGGGCTTTGTGATATTAGAGACAGGACTGTGTGATATTAGAGACAGGGCTTTGTGACATTAGAGACAGGGCTGTGTGATATTAGAGACAGGGCTTTGTGACATTAGAGACAGGACTGTGATATTAGAGACAGGGCTGTGTGATATTAGAGACAGGACTGTGACATTAGAGACAGGGCTGTGTGATATTAGAGACAGGGCTTTGTGACATTAGAGACAGGACTGTGATATTAGAGACAGGGCTGTGTGATATTAGAGACAGGACTGTGATATTAGAGACAGGACTGTGATATTAGAGACAGGACTGTGTGATATTAGAGACAGGACTGTGTGATATTAGAGACAGGACTGTGTGATATTAGAGACAAGGCTTTGTGACATTAGAGACATGACTGTGATATTAGAGACGGGGCTTTGTGACATTAGAGACAGGACTGTGACATTAGAGACAGGACTGTGATATTAGAGACAGGACTGTGATATTAGAGACAGGACTGTGTGATATTAGAGACAAGGCTTTGTGACATTAGAGACATGACTGTGATATTAGAGACAGGGCTTTGTGACATTAGAGACAGGACTGTGACATTAGAGACAGGGCTTTGTGACATTAGAGACAAGGCTTTGTGACATTAGAGACATGACTGTGATATTAGGGACAGGGCATTGTGATATTAGAGACAGGGCATTGTGATATTAGAGACAGGGCATTGTGATATTAGAGACAGGACTGTGTGATATTAGAGACAGGCTGTGTGATATTAGAGACAGGGCTGTGTGATATTAGAGACAGGGCATTGTGATATTAGAGACAGGGCATTGTGATATTAGAGACAGGACTGTGTGATATTAGAGACAGGCTGTGTGATATTAGAGACAGAGCTGTGAGATATTAGAGACAGGCTGTGTGATATTAGAGACAGGGCTGTGTGATATTAGAGACAGGGCATTGTGATATTAGAGACAGGACTGTGATATTAGAGACAGGGCTGTGTGATATTAGAGACAGGACTGTGTGATATTAGAGACAGGGCTTTGTGATATTAGAGACAGGACTGTGATATTAGAGACAGGGCTTTGTGATATTAGAGACAGGACTGTGTGATATTAGAGACAAGGCTTTGTGATATTAGAGACAGGACTGTGATATTAGAGACAGGGCTGTGTGATATTAGAGACAAGGCTTTGTGATATTAGAGACAGGACTGTGATATTAGAGACAGGGCTGTGTGATATTAGAGACAGGACTGTGTGATATTAGAGACAGGGCTGTGTGATATTACAGACATGATTGTGTGATATTAGAGACTGGGCTGTGTGATATTAGATACAGGGCTGTGTGATATTAGATACAAGGCTTTGTGATATTAGAGACAGGACTGTGATATTAGAGACAGGGCTGTGTGATATTAGAGACAGGGTTGTGTGATATTAGAGACAGGGCTGTGTGATATTAGAGACAGGGCTGTGTGATATTAGAGACAGGACTGTGTGATATTAGAGACAGGGCTGTGTGATATTAGAGACAGGACTGTGTGATATTAGAGACAGGACTGTTCGATATTAGAGACAAGGCTTTGTGACATTAGAGACAGGACTGTGATATTAGAGACAGGGCTTTGTGATATTAGAGACAGGACTGTGTGATATTAGAGACAAGGCTTTGTGATATTAGAGACAGGACTGTGATATTAGAGACAGGGCTGTGTGATATTAGAGACAAGGCTTTGTGATATTAGAGACAGGACTGTGATATTAGAGACAGGGCTGTGTGATATTAGAGACAGGACTGTGTGATATTAGAGACAGGGCTGTGTGATATTATAGACATGATTGTGTGATATTAGAGACAGGACTGTGTGATATTAGAGACAGGGCTGTGTGATATTAGAGACAGGACTGTGTGATATTAGAGACAGGGCTGTGTGATATTAGAGACAGGACTGTGTGATATTAGAGACAGGACTGTGTGATATTAGAGGCAGGGCTGTGTGATATTAGAGACGGGGCTGTGTGATATTAGAGACAGGGCTGTGTGATATTAGAGGCAGGGCTGTGGGATATTAGAGACGGGGCTGTGTGATATTAGACACAGGGCTGTGTGATATTAGAGACAGAGCTGTGTGATATTAGGGACAGGGCTGTGTGATATTAGAGACAGGACTGTGTGATATTAGAGACAGGGCTTTGTGATATTAGAGACAGGATTGTGTGATATTAGAGGCAGGGCTGTGTGATATTAGAGACAGGACTGTGTGATATTAGAGACATGGCTGTGTGATATTAGAGACAGGACTGTGTGATATTAGAGACAAGGCTTTGTGATATTAGAGACAGGACTGTGATATTAGAGACAGGGCTTTGTGATATTAGAGACAGGACTGTTCGATATTAGAGACAAGGCTTTGTGACATTAGAGACAGGACTGTGATATTAGAGACAGGGCTTTGTGATATTAGAGACAGGACTGTGTGATATTAGAGACAAGGCTTTGTGATATCAGAGACAGGACTGTGATATTAGAGACAGGGCTGTGTGATATTAGAGACAGGACTGTGTGATATTAGAGACAGGGCTGTGTGATTTTACAGACATGATTGTGTGATATTAGAGACTGGGCTGTGTGATATTAGATACAGGGCTGTGTGATATTAGAGACAAGGCTTTGTGATATTAGAGACAGGACTGTGATATTAGAGACAGGGCTGTGTGATATTAGAGACAGGGCTGTGTGATATTAGAGACAGGGCTGTGTGATATTAGAGACTGGGCTGTGTGATATTAGAGACGGGCTTGTGTGATATTAGAGACTGGGCTTTGTGATATTAGAGGCAGGGCTGTGTGATATTAGAGACAGGACTGTGATATTAGAGGCAGGGCTGTGTGATATTAGAGACAGGACTGTGTGATATTAGAGACAGGACTGTGTGATATTAGAGACAGAGCTGTGTGATATTAGAGACAGGACTGTGATATTAGAGGCAGGGCTGTGTGATATTAGAGACAGGACTGTGATATTAGAGACAGGGCTTTGTGATATTAGAGACAGGACTGTTCGATATTAGAGACAAGGCTTTGTGACATTAGAGACAGGACTGTGATATTAGAGACAGGGCTTTGTGATATTAGAGACAGGACTGTGTGATATTAGAGACAAGGCTTTGTGATATTAGAGACAGGACTGTGATATTAGAGACAGGGCTGTGTGATATTAGAGACAGGACTGTGTGATATTAGAGACAGGGCTGTGTGATTTTACAGACATGATTGTGTGATATTAGAGACTGGGCTGTGTGATATTAGAGACAGGGCTGTGTGATATTAGAGACAAGGCTTTGTGATATTAGAGACAGGACTGTGATATTAGAGACAGGGCTGTGTGATATTAGAGACAGGGCTGTGTGATATTAGAGACAGGGCTGTGTGATATTAGAGACTGGGCTGTGTGATATTAGAGACGGGCTTGTGTGATATTAGAGACTGGGCTTTGTGATATTAGAGGCAGGGCTGTGTGATATTAGAGACAGGGCTGTGTGATATTAGAGACTGGGCTTTGTGATATTAGAGGCAGGGCTGTGTGATATTAGAGACAGGACTGTGTGATATTAGAGACAGGGCTGTGTGATATTAGAGACAAGGCTTTCTGATATTAGAGACAGGACTGTGTGATATTAGAGACAGGGCTGTGTGATATTAGAGACAGGGCTGTGTGATATTAGAGACAGGGCTGTGTGATATTAGAGACTGGGCTTTGTGATATTAGAGACAGGGCTGTGTGATATTAGAGACAGGACTGTGACATTAGAGACAGGGCTGTGTGATATTAGAGACAGGGCTTTGTGACATTAGAGACAGGACTGTGATATTAGAGACAGGGCTGTGTGATATTAGAGACAGGACTGTGATATTAGAGACAGGACTGTGATATTAGAGACAGGACTGTGTGATATTAGAGACAGGACTGTGTGATATTAGAGACAGGACTGTGTGATATTAGAGACAAGGCTTTGTGACATTAGAGACATGACTGTGATATTAGAGACGGGGCTTTGTGACATTAGAGACAGGACTGTGACATTAGAGACAGGACTGTGATATTAGAGACAGGACTGTGATATTAGAGACAGGACTGTGTGATATTAGAGACAAGGCTTTGTGACATTAGAGACATGACTGTGATATTAGAGACAGGGCTTTGTGACATTAGAGACAGGACTGTGACATTAGAGACAGGGCTTTGTGACATTAGAGACAAGGCTTTGTGACATTAGAGACATGACTGTGATATTAGGGACAGGGCATTGTGATATTAGAGACAGGGCATTGTGATATTAGAGACAGGGCATTGTGATATTAGAGACAGGACTGTGTGATATTAGAGACAGGCTGTGTGATATTAGAGACAGGGCTGTGTGATATTAGAGACAGGGCATTGTGATATTAGAGACAGGACTGTGTGATATTAGAGACAGGCTGTGTGATATTAGAGACAGAGCTGTGAGATATTAGAGACAGGCTGTGTGATATTAGAGACAGGGCTGTGTGATATTAGAGACAGGGCATTGTGATATTAGAGACAGGACTGTGATATTAGAGACAGGGCTGTGTGATATTAGAGACAGGACTGTGTGATATTAGAGACAGGGCTTTGTGATATTAGAGACAGGACTGTGATATTAGAGACAGGGCTTTGTGATATTAGAGACAGGACTGTGTGATATTAGAGACAAGGCTTTGTGATATTAGAGACAGGACTGTGATATTAGAGACAGGGCTGTGTGATATTAGAGACAAGGCTTTGTGATATTAGAGACAGGACTGTGATATTAGAGACAGGGCTGTGTGATATTAGAGACAGGACTGTGTGATATTAGAGACAGGGCTGTGTGATATTACAGACATGATTGTGTGATATTAGAGACTGGGCTGTGTGATATTAGATACAGGGCTGTGTGATATTAGATACAAGGCTTTGTGATATTAGAGACAGGACTGTGATATTAGAGACAGGGCTGTGTGATATTAGAGACAGGGTTGTGTGATATTAGAGACAGGGCTGTGTGATATTAGAGACAGGGCTGTGTGATATTAGAGACAGGACTGTGTGATATTAGAGACAGGGCTGTGTGATATTAGAGACAGGACTGTGTGATATTAGAGACAGGACTGTTCGATATTAGAGACAAGGCTTTGTGACATTAGAGACAGGACTGTGATATTAGAGACAGGGCTTTGTGATATTAGAGACAGGACTGTGTGATATTAGAGACAAGGCTTTGTGATATTAGAGACAGGACTGTGATATTAGAGACAGGGCTGTGTGATATTAGAGACAAGGCTTTGTGATATTAGAGACAGGACTGTGATATTAGAGACAGGGCTGTGTGATATTAGAGACAGGACTGTGTGATATTAGAGACAGGGCTGTGTGATATTATAGACATGATTGTGTGATATTAGAGACAGGACTGTGTGATATTAGAGACAGGGCTGTGTGATATTAGAGACAGGACTGTGTGATATTAGAGACAGGGCTGTGTGATATTAGAGACAGGACTGTGTGATATTAGAGACAGGACTGTGTGATATTAGAGGCAGGGCTGTGTGATATTAGAGACGGGGCTGTGTGATATTAGAGACAGGGCTGTGTGATATTAGAGGCAGGGCTGTGGGATATTAGAGACGGGGCTGTGTGATATTAGACACAGGGCTGTGTGATATTAGAGACAGAGCTGTGTGATATTAGGGACAGGGCTGTGTGATATTAGAGACAGGACTGTGTGATATTAGAGACAGGGCTTTGTGATATTAGAGACAGGACTGTGTGATATTAGAGGCAGGGCTGTGTGATATTAGAGACAGGACTGTGTGATATTAGAGACATGGCTGTGTGATATTAGAGACAGGACTGTGTGATATTAGAGACAAGGCTTTGTGATATTAGAGACAGGACTGTGATATTAGAGACAGGGCTTTGTGATATTAGAGACAGGACTGTTCGATATTAGAGACAAGGCTTTGTGACATTAGAGACAGGACTGTGATATTAGAGACAGGGCTTTGTGATATTAGAGACAGGACTGTGTGATATTAGAGACAAGGCTTTGTGATATCAGAGACAGGACTGTGATATTAGAGACAGGGCTGTGTGATATTAGAGACAGGACTGTGTGATATTAGAGACAGGGCTGTGTGATTTTACAGACATGATTGTGTGATATTAGAGACTGGGCTGTGTGATATTAGATACAGGGCTGTGTGATATTAGAGACAAGGCTTTGTGATATTAGAGACAGGACTGTGATATTAGAGACAGGGCTGTGTGATATTAGAGACAGGGCTGTGTGATATTAGAGACAGGGCTGTGTGATATTAGAGACTGGGCTGTGTGATATTAGAGACGGGCTTGTGTGATATTAGAGACTGGGCTTTGTGATATTAGAGGCAGGGCTGTGTGATATTAGAGACAGGACTGTGATATTAGAGGCAGGGCTGTGTGATATTAGAGACAGGACTGTGTGATATTAGAGACAGGACTGTGTGATATTAGAGACAGAGCTGTGTGATATTAGAGACAGGACTGTGATATTAGAGGCAGGGCTGTGTGATATTAGAGACAGGACTGTGATATTAGAGACAGGGCTTTGTGATATTAGAGACAGGACTGTTCGATATTAGAGACAAGGCTTTGTGACATTAGAGACAGGACTGTGATATTAGAGACAGGGCTTTGTGATATTAGAGACAGGACTGTGTGATATTAGAGACAAGGCTTTGTGATATTAGAGACAGGACTGTGATATTAGAGACAGGGCTGTGTGATATTAGAGACAGGACTGTGTGATATTAGAGACAGGGCTGTGTGATTTTACAGACATGATTGTGTGATATTAGAGACTGGGCTGTGTGATATTAGAGACAGGGCTGTGTGATATTAGAGACAAGGCTTTGTGATATTAGAGACAGGACTCTGATATTAGAGACAGGGCTGTGTGATATTAGAGACAGGGCTGTGTGATATTAGAGACAGGGCTGTGTGATATTAGAGACTGGGCTGTGTGATATTAGAGACGGGCTTGTGTGATATTAGAGACTGGGCTTTGTGATATTAGAGGCAGGGCTGTGTGATATTAGAGACAGGGCTGTGTGATATTAGAGACTGGGCTTTGTGATATTAGAGGCAGGGCTGTGTGATATTAGAGACAGGACTGTGTGATATTAGAGACAGGGCTGTGTGATATTAGAGACAAGGCTTTCTGATATTAGAGACAGGACTGTGTGATATTAGAGACAGGGCTGTGTGATATTAGAGACAGGGCTGTGTGATATTAGAGACAGGGCTGTGTGATATTAGAGACAGGGCTGTGTGATATTAGAGACTGGGCTGTGTGATATTAGAGACGGGCTTGTGTGATATTAGAGACTGAGCTTTGTGATATTAGAGACAGGGCTTTGTGATATTAGAGACAGGACTCTGTGATATTAGGGACAAGGCTTTCTGATATTAGAGACAGGACTGTGTGATATTAGAGACAGGGCTGTGTGATATTAGAGACAGGACTGTGTGATATTAGAGACAGGGCTTTGTGATATTAGAGACAGGGCTTTGTGATATTAGAGACAAGGCTTTGTGATATTAGACACAGGGCTGTGTGATATTAGAGACAGGGCTGTGTGATATTAGAGACAGGGCTGTGTGATATTAGAGACAGGGCTGTGTGATATTAGAGACTGGGCTGTGTGATATTAGAGACTGGGCTTTGTGATATTAGAGACAGGGCTGTGTGATATTAGAGACAGGGCTGTGTGATATTAGAGACAGGGCTTTGTGATATTAGAGACAGGGCTGTGTGATATTAGAGACAAGGCTTTGTGATATGAGAGACAGGGCTGTGTGATATTCGAGACAAGGCTTTGTGATATTAGACACAGGGCTGTGTGATATTAGGGACAGGGCTGTGTGATATTAGAGACAGGGCTGTGTGATATTAGAGACAGGACTGTGTGATATTAGAGACAGGGCTGTGTGATATTAGAGACAGGGCTGTGTGATATTAGAGACAGGGCTGTGTGATATTAGAGACAGGGCTGTGTGATATTAGAGACAGGGCTGCGTGATATTAGAGACAGGGCTGCGTGATATTAGAGACTTTACTGTGTGATATTGCAAAGCTGGGAGATTGTGGGCGGGATTTATCGTCTGTTCACGTCGACGGGAAATTCCAGTCCCATGCCGGCGCATGGATTTCCTGGTGGCGTGGGATGCTGTTAATGGGAAATCCATTGACAACGGCGGGACTGGTTGATCTCACTGGCGGGCCGCATCCTCCGCCGCAAAACACGCAGCGGGGCCGTCGGTTATGGTGACATAGTAGATGTGGGCAAGGAAATTCTGCTCTGGTTCAAGCACCAGGGCAAGAATTCGTGCCTCCAAGCATAGCCAGAGGTTGCTGCCAAGGACGTAAATTTCTTTTTGTTTACTCATTTACGGACTGTGGATGTCACTGGTTAGGCCAGCATTTATTGTCCATCCCTCGTTGCCCTTCAGAAGGTGGTGGTCAGCTGAGGTCCCTGTGGTGTAGGTACACCCACAGTGCTGTTAGGGAGGGAATTATAGGATTTTGGATCTGTGACAGTGAAGAAACGGCAATATTGTTCCAAGTCGGGATGGTGAGTGACTTGGAGGAGAACTGTGCATTGTGGTGTTCCCCGGTATCTGCTGCTATTGTCCTTCCAGGCGGTAGAGGTCACAGGATTGGAAGATGGTGCCTCAAGAACCTTGGTGAGTTGCTGTCGTGCATCTTGTTGATGTTTCACACTACTGACATTGTGCATTGATAGTGGATGGAGTGAATGTTTGAGGTGGTGGATGTGGTGCTGATTTGTGCTGGACGGTGTTGAGCTTCTTGATTATTCCTATCAATCCAACCCATCATCCACCACAGTATTCCAACCAATCCAACCCTTCATCCACCACAGTATTCCAACCAATCCAACCCATCATCCACCACAGTATTTCAACCAATCGAACCCATCATCCAGCACAATATTCCAACCAATCGAATCCATCATCCAGCACAGTATTCCAACCAATCCAACCCATCACCCACCACAGTATTCCAACCAATCCAACCCATCACCCAGCACAATATTCCAACCAATCGAACCCATCATCCACCACAGTATTCCAACCAACCGAACCCATCATCCACCACAGTATTCCAACCAATCCAACCCATCATCCACCACAGTATTCCAACCAATCCAACCCATCATCCACCACAGTATTCCAACCAATCCAACCCATCATCCACCACAGTATTTCAACCAATCCAACCCATCACCCACCACAGTATTCCAACCAATCCAACCCATCACCCAGCACAATATTCCAACCAATCCAACCCATCATCTACCACAATATTCCAACCAATCCAACCCATCATCCACCACAGTATTCCAACCAATCCAACCCATCATCCACCACAGTATTCCAACCAATCCAACCCATCATCCAGCACAATATTCCAACCAATCGAATCCATCATCCAGCACAGTATTCCAACCAACCGAACCCATCATCCAGCACAATATTCCAACCAATCGAATCCATCACCCACCACAGTATTCCAACCAACCGAACCCATCATCCACCACAATATTCCAACCAATCCAACCCATCATCCACCACAGTATTCCAACCAATCCAACCCATCATGCACCACAGTATTCCAACCAATCCAACCCATCATGCACCACAGTATTCCAACCAATCCAACCCATCATCCACCACAGTATTCCAACCAATCCAACCCATCATCCACCACAGTATTCCAACCAATCCAACCCATCATCCACCACAGTATTCCAACCAATCCAACCCATCATGCACCACAGTATTCCAACCAATCCAACCCATCATCCACCACAGTATTCCAACCAATCCAACCCATCATGCACCACAGTATTCCAACCAATCCAACCCATCATCCAGCACAGTATTCCAACCAATCAAACCCATCATCCAGCACAATATTCCAACCAATCGAATCCATCATCCAGCACAGTATTCCAACCAACCGAACCCATCATCAACCACAATATTCCAACCAATCCAACCCATCATCCAGCACAATATTCCAACCAATCGAATCCATCATCCACCACAGTATTCCAACCAATCGAACCCATCATCCAGCACAATATTCCAACCAATCCAACCCATCATCCAGCACAATATTCCAACCAATCGAATCCATCATCCACCACAGTATTCCAACCAATCGAATCCATCATCCAGCACAATATTCCAACCAATCCAACCCATCATCCACCACAGTATTCCAACCAACCGAACCCATCATCCAGCACAATATTCCAACCAATCAAACCCATCATCCACCACAATATTCCAACCAATCGAATCCATCATCCACCACAATATTCCAACCAATCCAACCCATCATCCACCACAATATTCCAACCAATCCAACCCATCATCCAGCACAATATTCCAACCAATCCAACCCATCATCCACCACAGTATTCCAACCAATCCAACCCATCATCCACCACAATATTCCAACCAATCCAACCCATCATCCACCACAATATTCCAACCAATCAAACCCATCATCCACGACAGTATTCCAACCAATCCAACCCATCATCCACCAAAATATTCCAACCAATCCAACCCATCATCCACCACAGTATTCCAACCAATCCAACCCATCATCCACCACAATATTCCAACCAATCCAACCCATCATCCACCACAATATTCCAACCAATCAAACCCATCATCCACGACAGTATTCCAACCAATCCAACCCATCATCCACCACAGTATTCCAACCAACCGAACCCATCATCCAGCACAATATTCCAACCAATCGAATCCATCATCCAGCACAGTATTCCAACCAATCAAACCCATCATCCACCACAGTATTCCAACCAACCGAACCCATCATCCAGCACAATATTCCAACCAATCGAATCCATCATCCAGCACAATATTCCAACCAATCGAATCCATCACCCACCACAGTATTCCAACCAACCGAACCCATCATCCAGCACAATATTCCAACCAATCGAATCCATCATCCAGCACAGTATTCCAACCAATCAAACCCATCATCCCGCACAATATTCCAACCAACCGAATCCATCATCCAGCACAATATTCCAACCAATCGAATCCATCATCCAGCACAATATTCCAACCAATCCAACCCATCACCCAGCACAATATTCCAACCAATCGAATCCATCATCCAGCACAGTATTCCAACCAATCGAATCCATCATCCAGCACAATATTCCAACCAATCCAACCCATCACCCAGCACAATATTCCAACCAATCGAATCCATCATCCAGCACAATATTCCAACCAATCGAATCCATCATCCAGCACAGTATTCCAACCAATCCAACCCATCACCCAGCACAATATTCCAACCAATCGAATCCATCATCCAGCACAGTATTCCAACCAATTGAACCCATCATCCAGCACAATATTCCAACCAATCAAACCCATCATCCACCACAGTATTCCAACCAATCCAACCCATCACCCACCACAGTATTCCAACCAATTGAACCCATCATCCACCACAATATTCCAACCAATCGAATCCATCATCCACCACAGTATTCCAACCAACCGAACCCATCATCCAGCACAATATTCCAACCAATCAAATCCATCATCCAGCACAGTATTCCAACCAATCCAACCCATCACCCACCACAATATTCCAACCAATCCAACCCATCACCCACCACAATATTCCAACCAATCGAATCCATCATCCACCACAGTATTCCAACCAACCGAACCCATCATGCACCACAGTATTCCAACCAATCGAATCCATCATCCAGCACAATATTCCAACCAATCCAACCCATCATGCACCACAGTATTCCAACCAACCGAACCCATCATGCACCACAGTATTCCAACCAATCCAACCCATCATCCAGCACAATATTCCAACCAATCAAACCCATCATCCACCACAGTATTCCAACCAATCGAATCCATCATCCAGCACAATATTCCAACCAATCCAACCCATCACCCACCACAGTATTCCAACCAATCGAATCCATCATCCAGCACAATATTCCAACCAATCAAACCCATCATCCACCACAGTATTCCAACCAATCGAATCCATCATCCAGCACAATATTCCAACCAATCAAACCCATCATCCACCACAGTATTCCAACCAACCGAACCCATCATCCAGCACAATATTCCAACCAATCCAACCCATCATCCAGCACAATATTCCAACCAATCCAACCCATCATCCACCACAATATTCCAACCAATCCAACCCATCATCCAGCACAATATTCCAACCAACCGAACCCATCATCCACCACAGTATTCCAACCAATCAAACCCATCATCCACCACAATATTCCAACCAATCCAACCCATCATCCACCACAGTATTCCAACCAACCGAACCCATCATCCAGCACAATATTCCAACCAATCCAACCCATCATCCAGCACAATATTCCAACCAATCGAACCCATCATCCACCACAGTATTCCAACCAATCCAACCCATCACCCAGCACAATATTCCAACCAATCCAACCCATCATCCACCACAATATTCCAACCAATCGAACCCATCATCCACCACAGTATTCCAACCAATCCAACCCATCATCCCGCACAATATTCCAACCAATCCAACCCATCATCCAGCACAATATTCCAACCAATCAAACCCATCATCCCGCACAATATTCCAACCAATCCAACCCATCATCCAGCACAATATTCCAACCAATCCAACCCATCATCCACCACAGTATTCCAACCAATCCAACCCATCATCCCGCACAATATTCCAACCAATCCAACCCATCACCCAGCACAATATTCCAACCAATCCAACCCATCATCCACCACAGTATTCCAACCAATCCAACCCATCATCCACCACAGTATTCCAACCAATCCAACCCATCACCCAGCACAATATTCCAACCAATCCAACCCATCATCCACCACAGTATTCCAACCAATCCAACCCATCACCCAGCACAATATTCCAACCAATCCAACCCATCATCCAGCACAATATTCCAACCAATCAAACCCATCATCCACCACAATATTCCAACCAATCCAACCCATCATCCACCACAATATTCCAACCAATCCAACCCATCACCCAGCACAATATTCCAACCAATCCAACCCATCACCCACCACAGTATTCCAACCAACCGAACCCATCATCCACCACAGTATTCCAACCAATCAAACCCATCATCCAGCACAGTATTCCAACCAATCCAACCCATCATGCACCACAGTATTCCAACCAATCCAACCCATCATCCACCACAATATTCCAACCAATCGAATCCATCATCCAGCACAATATTCCAACCAATCCAACCCATCATCCACCACAGTATTCCAACCAATCCAACCCATCATCCACCACAGTATTCCAACCAATCCAACCCATCATCCAGCACAATATTCCAACCAATCCAACCCATCATCCACCACAGTATTCCAACCAATCCAACCCATCATCCAGCACAGTATTCCAACCAATCCAACCCATCATCCACCACAGTATTCCAACCAATCCAACCCATCATGCACCACAGTATTCCAACCAATCCAACCCATCATCCACCACAATATTCCAACCAATCCAACCCATCATGCACCACAGTATTCCAACCAATCCAACCCATCATCCACCACAATATTCCAACCAATCAAACCCATCACCCAGCACAATATTCCAACCAATCAAACCCGTCATCCAGCACAGTATTCCAACCAATCCAACCCATCACCCACCACAGTATTCCAACCAATCCAACCCATCATCCAGCACAATATTCCAACCAATCGAATCCATCATCCAGCACAGTATTCCAACCAATCCAACCCATCACCCACCACAATATTCCAACCAATCCAACCCATCATCCACCACAGTATTCCAACCAACCGAACCCATCATCCAGCACAGTATTCCAACCAATCAAACCCATCATCCAGCACAATATTCCAACCAACCGAACCCATCATCCAGCACAGTATTCCAACCAATCAAACCCATCATCCAGCACAATATTCCAACCAATCAAACCCGTCATCCAGCACAGTATTCCAACCAACCGAACCCATCATCCAGCACAATATTCCAACCAATCAAACCCGTCATCCACCACAGTATTCCAACCAACCGAACCCATCATCCAGCACAATATTCCAACCAATCGAATCCATCATCCAGCACAGTATTCCAACCAATCCAACCCATCATCCAGCACAATATTCCAACCAATCGAATCCATCATCCAGCACAGTATTCCAACCAATTGAACCCATCATCCACCACAATATTCCAACCAATCGAATCCATCATCCACCACAGTATTCCAACCAATCCAACCCATCATGCACCACAATATTCCAACCAACCGAACCCATCATGCACCACAGTATTCCAACCAATCGAATCCATCATCCAGCACAATATTCCAACCAATCGAACCCATCATGCACCACAGTATTCCAACCAATCCAACCCATCATCCAGCACAATATTCCAACCAATCGAATCCATCATCCAGCACAATATTCCAACCAATCGAACCCATCATCCAGCACAATATTCCAACCAATCGAACCCATCATCCAGCACAGTATTCCAACCAATCGAATCCATCATCCAGCACAGTATTCCAACCAATCAAACCCATCATCCAGCACAATATTCCAACCAATCCAACCCATCATCCAGCACAATATTCCAACCAATCCTACCCATCATCCAGCACAGTATTCCAACCAATCGAATCCATCATCCAGCACAGTATTCCAACCAATCAAACCCATCATCCAGCACAATATTCCAACCAATCAAACCCATCATCCAGCACAATATTCCAACCAATCGAACCCATCACCCACCACAGTATTCCAACCAACCGAACCCATCATCCACCACAGTATTCCAACCAATCCAACCCATCACCCACCACAATATTCCAACCAATCCAACCCATCACCCACCACAGTATTCCAACCAATCAAACCCATCATCCAGCACAATATTCCAACCAATCAAACCCATCATCCAGCACAATATTCCAACCAATCGAACCCATCACCCACCACAGTATTCCAACCAACCGAACCCATCATCCACCACAGTATTCCAACCAATCCAACCCATCATCCAGCACAGTATTCCAACCAATCGAATCCATCATCCACCACAATATTCCAACCAATCCAACCCATCATGCACCACAGTATTCCAACCAATCCAACCCATCATCCAGCACAATATTCCAACCAATCGAATCCATCATCCACCACAGTATTCCAACCAATCCAACCCATCATCCAGCACAATATTCCAACCAATCAAACCCATCATCCACCACAGTATTCCAACCAATCGAACCCATCATCCAGCACAATATTCCAACCAATCGAACCCATCATCCAGCACAATATTCCAACCAATCGAATCCATCATCCAGCACAATATTCCAACCAATCGAACCCATCATCCAGCACAATATTCCAACCAATCAAACCCATCATCCAGCACAATATTCCAACCAATCGAACCCATCACCCACCACAGTATTCCAACCAATCGAACCCATCATCCAGCACAATATTCCAACCAATCGAACCCATCATCCAGCACAATATTCCAACCAATCGAATCCATCATCCAGCACAATATTCCAACCAATCGAACCCATCATCCAGCACAATATTCCAACCAATCAAACCCATCATCCAGCACAATATTCCAACCAATCGAACCCATCATCCACCACAGTATTCCAACCAATCCAACCCATCATCCAGCACAATATTCCAACCAATCGAACCCATCATCCAGCACAATATTCCAACCAATCCAACCCATCACCCACCACAATATTCCAACCAATCGAACCCATCATCCAGCACAATATTCCAACCAATCGAATCCATCATCCAGCACAATATTCCAACCAATCGAACCCATCATCCAGCACAGTATTCCAACCAATCGAATCCATCATCCAGCACAGTATTCCAACCAATCCAACCCATCATCCAGCACAATATTCCAACCAATCGAATCCATCATCCAGCACAATATTCCAACCAATCGAACCCATCATCCAGCACAGTATTCCAACCAATCGAATCCATCATCCAGCACAGTATTCCAACCAATCAAACCCATCATCCAGCACAATATTCCAACCAATCGAACCCATCACCCACCACAGTATTCCAACCAATCCAACCCATCACCCACCACAGTATTCCAACCAATCCAACCCATCATCCAGCACAATATTCCAACCAATCGAATCCATCATCCAGCACAGTATTCCAACCAATCCAACCCATCATCCACCACAGTATTCCAACCAACCGAACCCATCATCCACCACAGTATTCCAACCAACCGAACCCATCACCCACCACAGTATTCCAACCAACCGAACCCATCATCCAGCACAATATTCCAACCAACCGAACCCATCATCCACCACAGTATTCCAACCAATCCAACCCATCATCCACCACAGTATTCCAACCAATCGAACCCATCATCCACCACAGTATTCCAACCAACCGAACCCATCACCCACCACAGTATTCCAACCAACCGAACCCATCATCCAGCACAATATTCCAACCAACCGAACCCATCATCCAGCACAATATTCCAACCAATCCAACCCATCATCCACCACAGTATTCCAACCAATCGAATCCATCATCCAGCACAGTATTCCAACCAATCAAACCCATCATCCAGCACAATATTCCAACCAATCGAACCCATCATCCACCACAGTATTCCAACCAATCCAACCCATCATCCAGCACAATATTCCAACCAATCGAATCCATCATCCAGCACAATATTCCAACCAATCCAACCCATCATCCACCACAGTATTCCAACCAACCGAACCCATCATCCAGCACAATATTCCAACCAATCGAACCCATCATCCACCACAGTATTCCAACCAATCCAACCCATCATCCAGCACAATATTCCAACCAATCAAACCCATCATCCAGCACAATATTCCAACCAATCAAACCCATCATCCACCACAGTATTCCAACCAATCCAACCCATCATCCAGCACAATATTCCAACCAATCCAACCCATCACCCAGCACAGTATTCCAACCAATCAAACCCATCATCCACCACAGTATTCCAACCAATCCAACCCATCATCCACCACAGTATTCCAACCAATCAAACCCATCATCCCGCACAATATTCCAACCAATCAAACCCATCACCCACCACAGTATTCCAACCAATCAAACCCATCATCCACCACAGTATTCCAACCAATCAAACCCATCATCCCGCACAATATTCCAACCAATCAAACCCATCACCCACCACAGTATTCCAACCAATCAAACCCATCATCCACCACAGTATTCCAACCAATCAAACCCATCATCCCGCACAATATTCCAACCAATCAAACCCATCACCCACCACAGTATTCCAACCAATCAAACCCATCATCCCGCACAATATTCCAACCAATCCAACCCATCATCCAGCACAATATTCCAACCAATCAAACCCATCATCCAGCACAATATTCCAACCAATCGAATCCATCATCCCGCACAATATTCCAACCAATCAAACCCATCATCCCGCACAATATTCCAACCAATCCAACCCATCATCCCGCACAATATTCCAACCAATCCAACCCATCATCCAGCACAATATTCCAACCAATCCAACCCATCATGCACCACAGTATTCCAACCAATCCAACCCATCATCCACCACAGTATTCCAACCAATCAAACCCATCATCCCGCACAATATTCCAACCAATCAAACCCATCATCCACCACAGTATTCCAACCAATCCAACCCATCATGCACCACAGTATTCCAACCAATCAAACCCATCATCCCGCACAATATTCCAACCAATCAAACCCATCATCCACCACAGTATTCCAACCAATCAAACCCATCATCCCGCACAATATTCCAACCAATCAAACCCATCACCCACCACAGTATTCCAACCAATCAAACCCATCATCCCGCACAATATTCCAACCAATCCAACCCATCATCCAGCACAATATTCCAACCAATCCTACCCATCACCCACCACAGTATTCCAACCAATCAAACCCATCATCCCGCACAATATTCCAACCAATCAAACCCATCACCCACCACAGTATTCCAACCAATCCAACCCATCATCCAGCACAATATTCCAACCAATCCAACCCATCATCCCGCACAATATTCCAACCAATCAAACCCATCATCCCGCACAATATTCCAACCAATCCAACCCATCATCCACCACAGTATTCCAACCAATCCAACCCTTCATCCACCACAGTATTCCAACCAATCAAACCCATCATCCACCACAGTATTCCAACCAATCAAACCCATCATCCCGCACAATATTCCAACCAATCAAACCCATCACCCACCACAGTATTCCAACCAATCCAACCCATCATCCAGCACAATATTCCAACCAATCCAACCCATCATCCCGCACAATATTCCAACCAATCCAACCCATCATCCCGCACAATATTCCAACCAATCAAACCCATCATCCCGCACAATATTCCAACCAATCAAACCCATCACCCACCACAGTATTCCAACCAATCCAACCCATCATCCAGCACAATATTCCAACCAATCCAACCCATCATCCACCACAGTATTCCAACCAATCCAACCCATCATCCACCACAGTATTCCAACCAACCGAACCCATCATCCCGCACAATATTCCAACCAATCAAACCCATCACCCACCACAGTATTCCAACCAATCCAACCCATCATCCCGCACAATATTCCAACCAATCAAACCCATCATCCCGCACAATATTCCAACCAATCCAACCCATCATCCCGCACAATATTCCAACCAATCCAACCCATCATCCCGCACAATATTCCAACCAATCAAACCCATCATCCCGCACAATATTCCAACCAATCAAACCCATCACCCACCACAGTATTCCAACCAATCCAACCCATCATCCACCACAGTATTCCAACCAACCGAACCCATCATCCAGCACAATATTCCAACCAATCCAACCCATCATCCACCACAGTATTCCAACCAACCGAACCCATCATCCACCACAGTATTCCAACCAACCGAACCCATCATCCACCACAATATTCCAACCAATCCAACCCATCATCCACCACAATATTCCAACCAATCCAACCCATCACCCACCACAATATTCCAACCAATCCAACCCATCATCCACCACAGTATTCCAACCAACCGAACCCATCATCCACCACAATATTCCAACCAATCCAACCCATCATCCACCACAGTATTCCAACCAATCCAACCCATCATCCACCACAATATTCCAACCAATCCAACCCATCACCCACCACAATATTCCAACCAATCAAACCCATCACCCACCACAGTATTCCAACCAATCCAACCCATCATCCACCACAATATTCCAACCAATCCAACCCATCATCCACCACAGTATTCCAACCAATCGAACCCATCATCCAGCACAGTATTCCAACCAATCGAACCCATCATCCACCACAATATTCCAACCAATCAAACCCATCATCCAGCACAATATTCCAACCAATCGAACCCATCACCCACCACAGTATTCCAACCAATCAAACCCATCATCCCGCACAATATTCCAACCAATCAAACCCATCACCCACCACAGTATTCCAACCAATCAAACCCATCATCCCGCACAATATTCCAACCAATCAAACCCATCATCCCGCACAATATTCCAACCAATCCAACCCATCATCCACCACAGTATTCCAACCAATCCAACCCATCATCCACCACAGTATTCCAACCAATCAAACCCATCATCCAGCACAATATTCCAACCAATCAAACCCATCACCCACCACAGTATTCCAACCAATCAAACCCATCATCCCGCACAATATTCCAACCAATCAAACCCATCATCCACCACAGTATTCCAACCAATCAAACCCATCATCCCGCACAATATTCCAACCAATCAAACCCATCACCCACCACAGTATTCCAACCAATCAAACCCATCATCCCGCACAATATTCCAACCAATCAAACCCATCATCCCGCACAATATTCCAACCAATCCAACCCATCATCCACCACAGTATTCCAACCAATCCAACCCATCATTCACCACAGTATTCCAACCAATCCAACCCATCATTCACCACAGTATTCCAACCAATCCAACCCATCACCCACCACAGTATTCCAACCAATCCAACCCATCATTCACCACAGTATTCTAAGCTATCACTTCTGGTCCAATGGTAGCTGCTCTCATCCCTGAGTCTTTTTTTAAATAATAAATTTAGAGTATCCAATTCATTTCTTTCCAATTAAGGGGCAATTTAGCGTGACCAATCCACCTACCCTGCACATCTTTGGGTTGTGGGGGCGAAACCGACGCAAACACGGGGAGAATGTGCAAACTCCACACGGACTGTGACCCAGAGCCGGGCTCGAACCTGGGACCTCGGCGCTGTGAGACTGCAGTGCTAACCCACTGCGCCGCCGTGCTGCCCCTTCCCTGAGTCTTAAGCCCCTGGGGACCCGGTCTGATTTCTGAGATTTATAGAACCCTGCTTGTGCAAATTGGCTGCTGGATTCCTCACATTATGAGAGGAGCTATACTTCCTTGAAAGGTTTTAATTAGCTGCAAAGCACTTGCTGGGGTCATGAAAGGTGCCACATAAATTCAAATTCTACCCTTTCGCCCTCCTTCAAGCTGCAGCCAAACCAAGTTTGTGCTTAATTAGCAAATGAGATAAAGAAAACGATGCAACCTGTTTTTAAAAAAAACCAATCTGGCGTCCGTACCTCGTGCAATACCCCTTTCTTTACACTACAACCGAACCAATGTGTTTAATTAGCAATGAAGTCACTTCCTTTTTACTATCCCTCCTTTCACAATGAACATAGATCAAGCTGGAGCATGGAAAAGATTTATCAATGAATTTTAAAGAGCTGAGACCCCTTTGTGCGGACTACTCTTGTGCAAGCTAATAAGTGTGGAACAAAGGGGCTGGCAGGAGCAAGGATGTTCTGTCCTCGTCGTTGTTCAATTCCTTCTTGAGCTGACTCCTTTTTCAGTATGTACTGACGGCACAAAAGAAAGCCAATCGTTAACGAGTGTATCTCAAATAGACTTCCTTTCTTTTGTCAGAAAGCAGAGGGATGTGTGTCATTGACGACTGAATGTTGCCGCGTTCTCAATTTAATCCCCTTGTGCCCTGGAACGGAGGGGTTCTGTGTGGCAGCTCTGTCAGACTGTTTGCCTGTCAGCCAGTCAGTCAGCGAGCAACTTGTCACCTCACTAACTTAGAGCGGCTTTATGAAAATAATTGTTGGGAATCTCTCAACAGAATTCTTTTGCAGGAGCTATGTCAAGAACTGCTTGAGTAATCATGTATTCCACTTCCAAAGTGGGACTTTAAAGCTGAATGCTCTTTGTCCACATCAGATTTGTTTCAAAAACAATTACTATAGTTTTTCCAATTGATTACACCTATTTACAAGCAACACTGGTAAAAGTAAAATGGTCCAAGCTTTGTTTAACAAAATCTTTGTTCTCCCTCCCCTTCACCACTTTAATGGCCAGCTTTGTCCCTCAGGATCAGCACAGAGGTGATGTTACGGATGAAGGAAGCAACCAGTTATCCATCACATTATGGAATGTAACTTCTTCAATGCTCACTTAGTGTTAACATGGCTCATCCATGAGGACTTTTCCTGCAGTTACGTCATCATCAATGAGAAGTGAATGGCATGGGCAAAGATAGTAGGTCGGCTTTTCAAATGATGGGAGACTATGGGCGGGATTCTCCCATTCGGCGGCAGAGTGTCCACGCTGTTGAAAACGATTCTGGCCCCTACAGGGGGCCAGCACGGCGCAGGAGCGGTTCACGCCGCTCCAGCCTCCCATCCCGGTGCGAACTGGGCCTCCCTCAACGCGCGGCACCGACGCAACATGGTGCGGGAGTTCAGGGGCTGGTACCTAAGAAAAAACGCCGGGGGAGCGAGAGGCCGGTCTGCCGATCGGTGGGCCCATCGGAGGCCCCCCCCCCCCCCCCCGGATCGGGCCCCCCCCCCCCCCGGATCGGAGCCCGCCCCCCCCCCCCCCACACACACACTCAGCCCCCCGATCCTGCGCGCAGAGTTCCCGCCACCTGCAACCAGGTGTGGACGGCGACAGAGGGACTCTGCCTTTTTAGAGCGGCCGCTCAGCGGAGAACCGCATGTCGGGGTGGCGTGGCACGGTTGCGGGGATTCTCCGGCGCGGGGCGGGGAGAATCCCGCCCTATATCAGTACAAGGGCTCAGACAGCTGGCTTGTAATCGAGAACATGGCCAGCAGCACGGGTTCAATTCCCGTACTGGCCTCCCCGAACAGGCGCCGGAATGTGGCGACTAGGGGCTTTTCACAGTGACTTCATTGAAGCAGTGACAATAAATGATTATTATTATTACTTCATGTGCGTCTTGGGGTTCTACAGCGGAAGCAATAAGCTGACCTGTTGGTTGTGATTGGTTGTACATTGATCCTCAATGTGATGCTATTAGCAAAATGGATGGTACGGCAGAGGGCCCATCAGTTAACATCACGTTTTGAGGTCTCCTTGTGTGAGTGAAAGGTGGGTAAGCATGTCGGGCTGGTGCCCAACAGGGTGGCAGAGACAGGTTAGAGGGCAGCCAGCAAATTCTCACTGTAGTCAGCTTGCCACCTCCACGCGGTTGTCCCGATAACGCCTTCCCGGGGAGGATGGCCATTCGCCCGTTGTATATTCCATATCTCCGATCTATGCAGAGATGACACTAATTTCTCTGTGTGTAGCAGGTTTTATTCCTGTTTTAAAATGCCTGCTGCATGCTCCGGCATGACTTCCAGCTCTTTCTACAACTTTGTTTACTTCCCTCTGAGTCTGCACCCAGGCTTACCCAATCAAGCACAGTGACTATCAATAGTAAACAGCCTTATATAATCAATCCCAGAACAGTTGAGCCACACAATGATGTCAGGTGGTTAAGCTCTTTGAAGAAGCTGTTGAGAGGCCATTCAATTGGGAATTGAGATTTTACTAGAGGTGCACAGATCCCAAGCTGCTTTCAGCACCAGACGGCAACTGTATATCAAAACATCCTTGACTAAAAGCAGCAGCTGTTTAAAAATCTTATCGAAAATGAGGAATTGTCCAGCTGGAGCACTGCCGACCACTAAACTGCCGAGCTGTCCGATTAGGTGACAGAGCGGGAGGGGCTTGGAGAATGCCTCTGTCATAAAGGTGCAAGAGAGGTTCGGTTTCTGAGGTCCTAGTGCCCGACCCTGTCTCTGATGCGGGCTACCTGCTCAGAGTTGGGTTGGAGCAGCGAGGAGGAGCTATGGCCCCAGCAACATCGACAGTCACATGATGCAACATTGGAGTGCTGGATAATGGCCAGAAGGCAATGCCCATGAAGTGAAGCGGATCACCAGAATGTCAGCTTCCTGGCATTTTGTTGTCCATATTCTTTATTGGGATGTGGGTGTCGCAGGCTAGGCCGACATTTATTGCCCATCCCTGGTTACCCTTCGCAAGGTGGTGGTGAGCTGCCTTCTTGAACCGCTGCAGTCCATGTGTAGGTACACCCACGGTGCTGCTAGGGAGGGCATTCCAGGATTTCAACCCAGCAACAGTGAAGGAACGGCGATGCAATTCCAAGTCAGGATGGTGAGTGGCCAGGTGGTGGTGGTCCCGCACATCTGCTTGCTCTTGTCCTTTCAGCTGGTAGAGGTTACGGGTTTGGAAGGTGATGGTGAAGGAACCTTGGCTACAGTGCATCTTGCAGATGGTGCGCACCTCTGCCGCTGTGCATCAATGGGGGAGGGATTGAATGTTTAAGTTGGTGAAATCAAGTGGAGTAGCAGTGCTGCTAACATCAATACCTATCTCGGCAAATGGTGTCTGAGCTGTGCCACTCCTAGAGAACGTCATTATGCCATGAGGCTCAGGCGACCAAGTTGCAAGGCCTATCCTCTGTCTCTTTTCTGTTGGAGTCACTCAAGCAATCTCCAAACTGATAGTGGCTTCTCCTCTTTTCATTCAATTTTTATCTGAAAGTAACAAAAATTAATTCTAGTTTCAGGCCATTAATGAACATTTTAGCAATGATACAATCTAATATCGGTATTGCTTTACAACCCAGTTAGAATATCGGTCAATGGAAATCTTGTTTCCTGTGAGGAGATACTATTATAGCCCTTGTCTCAATTGTGCTAAAACAGAAGATACAGATTAAAATGTATTTATTTTTGTCTCTTTTTATTCTTTCTTGGGATATGGGCGTCACTAGTAAGGCAAGCCTTTATTGTCCATCTCTGATTGCCCTAGAACTGACTGAAGCCCATTTCAGTGGTCAGTTAAGAGTCAACCATATTGCTGTGGATCTGGAGTCACATGTAGGCCAGACCTGGTAAGGATGGCGGATTTCCTTCGCTCAAAAACATTAAATGATGAGCACAATGATAGCAAAACGCTGTGGCTTCTCTATCGGCAACACTCTGATATTCCAGACCGGATTTATAAGAATATATTATTATTATTATTATTAGCAACACTGATATTCCAGGCCGGATTTTAACACTGGGTTCACACAATCATAGATTCCCGACAGTGCAGAAGGAGGCCAATCGGCCCATCGAGTCTGCACTGCCCTTTCGAAAGACCACCCTACCTGGGCCCAATCCCCACCCTACTCCTGCAGTCCACCCTAAGGGGCAATTTTTAGCCTGGCCAATCCACCTAACCTGCACATCGTTGGACTGTGGGAAGAAACCGGAGCACCCGGAGGAAACCCACGCAGACACGCGAAGAACGTGCAGACTCCACACATGCAGGTCGAAATCGTACCCGTGGTACCCGGTGTTGTGAGGCAGCAATGCTAACCACTCTGCCACTGTGCCGCCTACGGTGGGTGCGTTTGAAGTAGTTATGACCTCATCCTCAGTCTGTCTACGCTTCCCAGTCTTGCTATTTGACTCGTCTTAGGGAAAAGTCCATCTCACCCTTCCTGGCTATTTTGGCTATTTTGTTTGTCTCTCTTTCTCTCTCTCTCTTGCTCACTTTCTCACTCGCTCTCTCTCTCTCCCAGCTTTGCTTTTCTCTCTGGAAACACGAGATTAGGTCTGTTTCCCCCAAAAAAGAAAAATGCTAATCTGCCCATCAGTTCTAAAAACTTGGCAGACAGTCAGCTAGTTTCTGTAGAAACTTGGCACTTAGTCCGACATTAAAAAATCAGCAGCCAGACACAGCTTATCTCTCCACAAGAGCAACATAAAAAGGTTGTGTTCACGCACCCAACAGCAGCTAGTAGATGCTTGCTTGCATCGGGCAGATTCTAACCTCCTGCTCAAAAGCTGAAGAAACAAGATGACACTGGCTAACTTTTCAAATATGTTCACAAACTACCTCAAAAGTCAAGCCCATCGCCTTTTACATCAGATATATATTTATAGAGAGAGGCACAGAAACAGTTCATGTTGGTGTTTGTGCGTCACTCCAGCCTCCATTTTTTCCTCACCTAAATCTGTCATTGCAATCCTCTTTCCTTCTGCCTCGTTTGCTTGTTTAACTTCTCTTGAACTGTATTTGTGCAACGCACGTCCACCAGTCCCTGTGGTAGTGAGTTCCACATTCCCACTGGGTGCAGAGGTTTCTCCCGAATTTCCAATTGAATTTCTTGGTGATTATCTTATATTGGTGGCCGTGAGGTGTGCTCTCCCCCACGAGGGGAAGCGTTTTCTCTCTATCCACTCTATCAAAACCTTTCGCCATTTTAAACACCTCCACTAGGTCACCGTGAATGAAAAAGGTGTTTCGAATGAAAACAGAACAATGGTTAAAAGATATACTCGAAGAATATCCTCAGGGGAGGCAGTGGCGCAGTGGTATTGTCACTGGACTGGTGATCCAGAGACACAGGAGAATACTCTGAGGACCCCAGGTTCAAATCCCATCTTGGTAGGTGGTGAAAATTGAATCCAATAAACATCTGGAATTAATAAGTCTCGTGATCCATGACATAAAAGTCAATACAAAGGAAAGAAACCGGACAGAATACTCAGCATCGAGCTGGGCACTGGGAACAACAACAGCAAACCCAGCTCCACCGACCCTGCAAAGTCCTTACTAACATCTGGAGGCCAAAATGTGCCAAATTTGGGATATTAGTCATATCCACGGAATCATACCAAGCCGATAATGTCCCAGAGACCACCGTCACCATCTCAGCACAGTGGTATACGGTCGAGAGGGGGTTGCCCTGCGAGTCCTCAACATCTGGACTCCAGGTCAAACCCTTAGCTGATGAATCAGTACATCTCCATGTTGAACGCTCTGGGTAGGGGACTTCAATGTCCAACTGAGCTATCGTGCCGTCCATGTAGGTAGCAAATATGAAATGACATAGAGTTGACTAAAAAAACATAAATGCAAAGATATTTACTTATCGGGGAAAAAAAATTGATGCAAACAATAATGATCATTCTAAGAAAGAAGTCAAAGGCATGCCAACATCCCAACTTTGATACAATTAGTCTGATTGTCCAATCGAAGAGAGTTGAGAGTTACAACAAAGAGTGGGTGGGAATGTGCAGAATTACATCGTAGATGGCCAGGTTGGATTCCAGGGAGGAAGAGGGACAAGAGGAGCAATCAGCAGAGTGGGCACAATTTAATGTTTGGACAAGAATTGTGTTTTCTGGGTAGATTTTGAGAAAGCATCCGATCCACTTGACTGGATTAAGCCCTTGATGACTCTGAAACTGGAGAGACAGACGACTTATAAAAAAAACCTGTACATGGGACAAACAACAACAGTGAGCGGGGCCAAGGGGGAGTCACAACCATGGCGAGAATTTGATGTTGCTCGGGTGGGCGCGTACCTGACCTGGAAGCACATGAAATCGCAGGAGTCATCACACATTTGCGCAATATTTCCGCCAGCTAAATTTGCAGATGACGGCGTCACAGTGGTTAGCACTGTTGCCTCACAGCTCCAGGGACCCGGGTTCGATTCTGACCGACCTCGGGTGACTGTCTGTGTGGAGCTTACACTTTCTCCCCGTATCTGCGTGGGTTTCCTCCAGGTACTCTGGTTGCCTCCCACATCTCAAAGATGTGCAGGTTAGGTGGATTGGCCATGCTAAATTGCCCCTTAGTGTCCAGGGATATGTAGGTTAGGTGGATTGGCCATGCTAAATTGCCCCTTAGTGTCCAGGGATGTGTAAGTTAGGTGGATTGGCCATGCTAAATTGCCCCTTAGTGTTCAGGGATGTGTAGGTTAGGATATCGAATATTGTGGATAGGGTGGGGAAGTGAGCTTGGGTGGAATACTCTTTCAGAGGGTCGGTGCACATTCGACGGGCTGAATGGCTTCCTTCTGCACTGTAGGGATTCTATGATTCTATGCCAAAACACTAGTAGAAAGCACAGAAGAAGAATTACAAGAACCAATGGATAGAATGGTAACAACAGGCACAAACTTTGGAATGAAAACGAACATTGGCAAATCCTAATTGATTTTTATCTCATAATCACTAGGAAATATTCCTGTATTAAGTGAAGGAAAAGAACTCGATCAGATGCAAGCATCCAAGCATTTAGGAAGCATAGGGTTGAATCTTGTTGAGGTGTCCGGGTCTTGCCAGCCACTGGAGAGCGTGCGAAACCAGCAGCTAATTAGGTATTGGTGACGTCAGCAGCAGACCACCCCCTGGATCAAGACCCAGGGGGCAGAAGTCTCGCCTACTGAAAACTGCTGGCAATTCAGAGGGCAGCAGTTCTTGTGCTCAGCATTGCTACTGGGGAGACTATGGCTACTGATGAAAGGACAAGTTACGAGAGTGTCGCAGGATCGCAGAGCGACCAGGCCACAGGTGAGTAATGTAAGAGTTACAGCAAGGGAAATGTAAAGGGTTTCAACAGCAAGGGCAGGGCGGGGGACTCTCAGTGCCAACCCCCACCACCCCCATGTCCCCTCCCTCGATCAGGTACTGAGTACCTTAGATCAAGGAGGTCCTCCTAGGGGGAGGAAGCACAATCTCCATACTTTTCAATTCTATCATTCTAGAAATCAAACATAGTCCAGGCTTGAATTTTTCAGGACTTGCTAACTTGTGGCACAACTTTTAGTGATTGGCATATTTGTACTCCAAGATCCCTTTGTTCCTCTCACCTGGACTT
This sequence comes from Scyliorhinus torazame, assembly GCF_047496885.1. Lineage (NCBI taxonomy): Eukaryota > Metazoa > Chordata > Chondrichthyes > Carcharhiniformes > Scyliorhinidae > Scyliorhinus > Scyliorhinus torazame. The sequence goes on from NC_092716.1 coordinate 243,627,172, forward strand.
GCACATCCCAAGCAATGAATGACCTCTCTGTTCTTCTTATGTTGAAATTTATATGGCAATTAGTTGTTCATTCTGCAAGTTTATTTAATGTCCTCTTGTAACTTGGTTTAATTGTTTCAGGGGATGTGAGTGTCACTGGCTAGGCCAGCATTTAATGCCCGTCTTTAGTTGCCCTTGAGAAGGTGATGGTGAGCCAACACCTTGAACCTCTGCAGACTTGTGGTCCTCCTCAGCACTGATTACCGCTGCCACACACCCCACCCCCCATCCCCCCCTCTCCCATCACCACCACCACTCCACATCCATCAATTTGGCAACATCTGTAAGTTTGGAAATTGTGTCTTTGATTCCAAACCGCTAATGTCAATTTTGAATGCACCGATCCTTGTGGACCACCACCTCCCACCCACCTTCTGCCACTCTGAATGACTACCCTCTACTCCCAAGCTCTGCTTTCTACCTTGAAGCTAGCTGACAATCCATTCTGCCACTTGTCACCTGACTTCACATTCTATGAATTTATTCAGCACTGCGATATGGGGCACCTTATTGACGGCCTTTTGAAAATCCAGATAAACTACACCTACTGCGGTACCATTGTCTACTCTCTATTACCTCCTCAAAAAGTTCAATAAATTGCATCAACATTTTCACTTTTGAAATCCATGCTGACTGTTCATTATTATACTCCTCATTTCTAGATGTTCTTCTATTCTCTCCTTTAGAAATGGATTCCATTATTTTTCCCACCACGAATGTTATATAACACCGTGTGGACATGTTCTGTCATCATGCTTAAATATAGGAATTACATTAGCTAGTCCTCTAGCATTAGACCTTTTCTTTTCTTTTTTAATTAAGGGGCAATTTAGTGAGGCCAATCCATCTATCCTACACATTTTTGGGTTCTGGGGGTGAGACCCACACAGACACGGGGAGAATGTGCAAACTCCACACGGACAGTGACCTGGGGCCAGGATCAAACCCAGGTCCTCAGCGGTGTGAGGCATCAGTGCTAACCTTTGCGCTACGGTGCCGCACCTGGCATTACACCGTTTCAAATGAATTATTAAATTTGTGTGGTAAATTGATCCAATCCATCAGAATTTATTCTCTTTGAGTTTGTTTAGTTTAGTCAACGCATCTTTTTCCACTTATTATTCATCCCATCATGCAATGTCACATGTACCATTGTATCTCCCTCGTACATACCGAAGCAAAATAATTCCTTCATACTTCTGCCACCTCTCTTTCATCATAATGCTGATTTCTCGAGGAGAAGTTTGTGTGTTCATTTTTCACAATTGAGTCAACAGGATCTGTTCTATATGGACTCAACCATGTGTCCTATCACTGTTGCTTCACAGCGCTAGGGTCCCAAGTTCGATTCCGCTTGGGTCACTGTCTGTGCGGCGGCTGCACTTTCTCCCGTGTCTGCGTGGGTTTCCTCCGGGTGCTCCGGTTTCCTCCCACAAGTCCCAAAAGACGTGCTTGTTATGTGAATTGGACATTCGGAACTCTCCCGCTGTGTACTCGAACAGGTGCCACAGTGTGGCGACTAGGGGATTTTCACAGTCACTTAATTGCAGTGTTAATGTAAGCCTACTTGTGACACTAATAAAGATTATTTTTATTGATATTATTACTTCCTCAATGTAGATTCCAATTAGTTAAGTGTTAGTCAAACATTCCCAGTTCAACATTTAATCCTCACTTGAGAGACACAGGGCCACTTGAGTTTTGTTTATAGTTGGTGTTTTGCCACTTTTTCCCTGGCTTAAATTACTAATGCGGTCTTTTATTCTAAGAACTACTAATGATGTCATCTGTTATTGTTAAAGAAGTCTTCAAATTGCTTCGTTTGAATCTCTTGAAACTAGCTTCATGTGCCAACTCCCTCTGTTTGCACGGCAAAATCCTGCTCTTTCATCCAGCACCGGGACTGTGGAGCCATTTCTCCAAAGTGTACAATTCTGTTGGCTGTACAAGTGAGCTGATGTAACAGTATGAACATGACACAACCACTAGTTTCCCTATGATTGAATGTGTAGCTAGATGTGTAGGTTTGAAAGACCTATTAAAAGTCACGAAGATAAAGACAGTTGATCATGTTCTGCGACTCTGCTGTTGTTTTATTTCATGGTATATATCGTCCGTTGGATTCAGCTGATTTGCTTTATGCACTGTAAAGTTAAATTGCCCACGTTCACCCAAACGGACCAGTTCTCTGCAAACAAAGGGAATATGTTCAAGCTTTCTGCCTTTTTTGAATGGCCTGCGAGCTTGGTGAGCATTTTCCCATGGCTACACCTCGGCCAATCGGGATCGATTTGCCAACGCTTCCTGTTGTATACACTTTTGTGATCATTTGAAATTTGGCATTCTTGCATTTGTCCTGATGTGTGCAAGATGAAAAACAGTAGCATGCCTCTGTTCAGCAATATTCAAGCCCTGTACGACTGAGCGATTGGAAGTTAAATTAATAGCCTGAAGATTTAGAATAATTCCCTTTGCAGGTGATGGGGGAAATTTAAGTAAATTTTGAAAAATAAAACAAGAAATACAGATTATAAATTGACCATTGGAATAGTCGCTGGAATAGTTGTTTTATTTCATACTTGCTTTTTCATTATTTGCAAGGTAGCCTGCTGCCAAAACTTGGTTGGCACATTAGTATGAAACAAATTATTTAGCTACAGGTGTAATAGTCAATCCTTTGTCATTGCTGGTGGCATGGTGGCACAGTGGTTAACACTGCTGCCTCACAGCACCAGGGTCCCAAGTTCAATTCTGGCCTTGGGTGACTGTCAGTGTGGAGTCTGCATGTTCTCTCTGCGTGGGTTTCCTCTGGGTGCTCCGATTTCCTCCCATAGTCCAAAGATGAGCAAGTTAGGCGGATTGGCCATGCTAAAATTGCCGCTTAGTGTCCAGAGATGTGCAGGTTAGTTGGAGTTATGGGGATAGGGCGGGGGAATGGGTCTAGGTAGGGTGCTCTTTCAGAGGGTCGGTGCAGAGTCGATGGGCTGCCTTGCCACCTTCTGCACTGTAGGAATTCTACGATATTCATAGTACCCTCTTTTTAATAACACGCCAAGAACAGCAGAACACCTTCATCTGCATATGCATTTTCTATTCAGGTTGAAAATTAAATCGATTCTGGGTAAACATGTACCTGAGTAATGACTAAATGACAATGGACTAAGTCCATTCGAATTCACTCTTGTTATATTGAATTCAGGTTGGAAAAGCAAAATCAACATTTCTCTACGGTGCTCCTTCTGTACAAATGACATTTCATAGAGAACTCCATGTTGGAGCTTTTTGTGTCAATGTTTTTTGTAATATTTTCGTGCAAACGGGGCGTCACGGTAGCACAGTGGTTAGCTCTGTTGCTTCACAGTGCCAGGGACCTGGGTTCGATTCCCCGCTTGGGTCATTGTCTGTGTGGAATCTGCACGGTTTCCTCCGGGTGCTCAGGTTTCCTCCCATAGTCCAAAGATGTGCAGGTTAGGTGAATTGGGCATTCTAAATTGCCCGCAGTTTCCAAAAAGGTTAGGTGAGGTTACTGGGTTACGGGGATTGGGTGGAGGTGTGGGCTTAAGTTGAGTGCTCTTTCCGGGGGCCGGTGCACTCTCGGTGGGCCGAATGGTCTTCTTCTGCACTGTAAATTCTATGAATTTGAGGAATGTGCCACCGGCTCCCCGCATTTTAGACAAACCTGGGCAGTAAAACTCTTGAACAGTCTGGGTGGAGTCCAGTTACGTTTGACTTAAATTCATCACACCATGGATGTAAAAGTTCAAAGGCAAAGATCTGTTGAACAATATACTTTGAAGCTGGATGCTATCTTCATTCTGAAGTTGGTGAGGTTCCAGAGGAAGGGCTCATTGCCATAGTAACGTGTTGGCATAGTCAGGCACTTCTCACTGTGCATCACCTGTTGTAAAGATCACCAGCTGTCATACTGCAGAGACTAATCACGCAACTTGTATTGAAAAAAACAAGATAGTCGCTTGGTAGGACAGAACTTGAGTATGACTGAAAAAAGAGACATGCTATCGAAGCTTTTCATCTTGCACTCATCGGGACAGAATTACAACAATATTAAATCTCAAAGGGAACAACAATTTATACTGCACGAGAGAAGGGAGGTTGGGAAGTGAGCTCTGATTGGTCGAGGTGTCACAATGGAGAATGTACCAGTGAACAGTTAATTGCCAAGCTTTTGTTAAAATTCAAATCTGGCAAGTTGACTTTGATTGCATTGCCACAGGGAATGAACTAGTGAATGGCACCAGTGAATGGTTCTACCCCAAGTTATTTTTTTAATTTATAAAGGACAGGGCCTATGTATGAATATATGTAGCTTCTCGCACACATAAGCAAACCGCACTGTGAGCCCGTTCCCTTTTTGTTTCCTTTGAGATTTGGTATTCTTGCTAATGTGTCCTGCTGAGTGCAAGACAAAACGTTTTGACAGCACATTTAATTTTTCAGCAACGAAATTATGTCAAGTGTTTCAAGGGGAGATCGTAGGTTGTAAAGTACACAGAAGAGAGTGATGTGAAACATGGAATGAAGGTGGTGGTTTGTTAATTTTATTGTTAAGATATACAGGTGAAGATTAAAGTTTAATTAAATACCTAGAGCACTTATAAAGAGAGACTGCTGATACGCAATGGCTAGTAGATAAGAACCAGACATATGTAATTCTGCATTCTGTAAATCTATTATCAAGAAAAGTGTCAATGTCTAGTTTCACACTTCAACTGGCTTGGGATTGGATTAACAATGGTAATACAATTCTCACAGGAATGTATTGCACTGTTAATGTAATCCTACTTGTGACAATAATAAAGATTATTATTAATATATATTCAGTCCCTGTTTAATTGGCGCTACAAGCAACGGGGGAACGGTGAAGATCTTGGAAAGCCAATAGCTACTTAACTGTTTTGGAGCTGCCTATGTTGAACCTGGTGAAGAGGATTCTGTTTGAGACGGGGAGTGTTCCAAAGAATGCTTGGAGTTTGTACCCATTGGAAGGGAAATCCCAGAGAACTGGATATCGGCAATTCTTTGGCATTGTAAAATAATGTCCATATCAAGTTCTTCAGAGTTATCAGACTGAGAAAGGCTGCTTTTTCACTGAGGGGGAATGCGCAGAACGGATTATATTTTTGTATAAAGTTGCAGACCATCATGAGACTCTGAGAAAGTCACATGTTGCTTTCATTGATTTTAATAAGACTGGTCTTAAGCATCTCAAAGAAACTGTAAAGCTGAGAATACAAAGCGAAGTCTTGGATTTTGTTTCCAATGAGTATTACTAGGAACATATAAATTAGGGGCAGGGATGTGCCTGCTCTACCATTCAGTAAGGTCATGGCTGATCTGAGTGTAGCTTTAACTCCACATCCTGCCTACTTCCGATAAACTTGAATACCTAGATTAGTCAAAACTCCATCTTAAAAATATCCAATGAATGTGCCTCTACTGTCCTGCGGGCAAGGGAATTCCAGAGATTCACCTCCCTCTGAAATCGAAGAATTCTCCAGCTTCATGGACGCGATTCTCCGACCCCCCACCGGGTCGGAGAATCGCCGGGGGCCGGCGTGAATCCCGCCCCCGCCGTGTCGCGAATTCTCCGCCACCGGAATTTCGGCGGGGGCAGGAATCCCGCCCCAGCCGTGTCGCGAATTCTCCGCCACCGGAATTTCGGCGGGGGCAGGAATCCCGCCCCCGCCGTGTCGCGAATTCTCCGCCACCGGAATTTCGGCGGGGGCAGGAATCGCGCCGGTCGGCGGGAATCCCCCGGCGATTCTCCGGTCCGCAATGGGCCGAAGACCCGCCGCTGTCAACCCACGCCAGCCGGCATGGATTGAACCACCTTTGGGACAGCGGCGCGGGCGGGCTCCGGGATCTTGAGGGGGGGGGAGCGATCTGGCCCCGGGGGGTGCCCCCACGGTGGCCTGACCCGCGATCGGGGCCCACCGATCCGCAGGCGGACATGTGCCGTGGAGGCACTCTTTTCCTTCCGCCTTCGCCATGGTCTCCACTATGGCGGAGGCGGAAGAGACCCCCTCCACTGCGCATGCGCGGGGATGCCGTGAGCGGCCGCTGACGCTCCTGCACATGCACCGCCCGGCAAAGTCATTTCCGCGCCGGCTGGCGGGGTACCAAAGGCCTTTCCCGCCAGCTGGAGGGTCGGAAATCAGTCCGGCACAGGCCTAGCCCCTCAAGGTGAGGGCTCGGCCCCTCAAGATGCGGAGACTGCCGCACCTTCGGGGCGGCGCGATGACGGACTGATTTGCGCCGTTTTTGGCGCCGGTTGGCGGACATCGTGCCAATATTGGAGAATCCCGCCCCATATTCTTCAAAGATAAATCAAGAGACAAATTGAGCTGGTGTCTCCTCAAAGAGCAACGAGGCACATTTTCACACCATCAGCCATCCCATTCAACCAATTGTCATTCATGCTGCAGAAGAAGGCTATTCGGCCCATCACGTCTGCGCTGCCTCTCCAAGCGAGCATCATGACTTAGTGCCATTCCGCTGTCTTTTCCCCGTACTCCTCCACATTGTTCCTATTCAAATAGCTATCTAATGCCACCTGGAATGCCTCGATTGAACCTGCTTCCACCACATTTCCAGGTGCATTCCGAGTGCATTCCAGACCTGAGCAACCTGCTGAGTGAACAAGATGTTTCTCACATCACGGGCGCGATTCGGCAATGGCAGAATCGCGCGCGAGCCCCAAATTGGGCTCCGTTTTGGGCTCAGGGCCGATCGCGTGTCACCCAACTTGCTCCACCCGGCGTGATCCGGATTTCGCCCCTCGCTGGACGGGATCCAGATCTGCATATTTAAATAAACCATTATGCTCAATTAAAAACCCGGATGCTGCATTCACCCAGCGCCCGGGAGTCAGCGGCCACGCATGCGCGACCTTGCCAGGGTGCCGTTTAGTACTGGTCTACACAAATGTGGACCAGGCTTAACCGCACCCCGGTGTGCCCTAGAGACCCCCAGGTGGGTCAGGGAAAGGGCAGGGAAGCATCATGAACGTGCCCCTGGCACCTGGGCACCTTGACACTGCCACCTGGGCACCTTGGCTGTGCCACCATAGCACTGCCAAGATACCTGGGTGACGGTGCCAGGGGCACTACCAGGGTGCCAGGCTGGTAGTGCCAGGTCGCATGGGTGACAGGTTGGCACTGCCAAGGGTTGGGCCTGGATTGGAAGGGATTTGTGGGGGGGGGGGGGGGATTCCAGGGATCTTGACAAGGTTGGGGGTAAAGGGGCGAGGGTCAATAAAGCAGAGGGGTCTGAAAGGAGTGGTGGGAGGGTTAGGGCCACTGAGAAGAGGAGGCAGTGGTGCAGTGGTATTGTCACTGGACTAGAAATCCAGACATCCAGAGGACTCTGGGGACCCAGTTTCAAATCCCGCCACTGAAAATTGTGGCATTTGAATTCAAAAAAAAAATCTGGCATTAAAAGTCGAATGACGACCATGTCGATTGTCGTAAAAAAACATTTTGGTTCCCTACTGTCCTTTAGGGAAGGAAATCTGCCATCCTTACCTGGTCTGGCCTATATGTGACTCCAGACCCACAGCAATGTGGTTGTCTCTTAACTGCCCTCAAGAGCAATTAGGGATGGGCAATAAATGCTGGCACAGCCTGCGAGGCCCAAGTCCCGTGAACGAATCTTTACAAAAAACTCTGCCAAACGCGCCCTAAAGCAGACTTTTGACATTTGTCTGTTGAATCGTGCCCCTCCTTTGCATCCTTTGCAAATTGCTTTCAATCTATGTCCTCTCGTTCGTTGCTCAGGTCTGGAATGCACTAGGAATGCACCTGGAAATGTGGTGGAAGTAGGGTCAATCGAGGCATTCCAGGTGGCATTAGATAGCTATTTGAATAGGAATAATGTAGAATCATTTTACAAGCAGGAACAGTTTCTCCCGGTGTGGTGCTCATCAGATTGTGCCTCCGAAGCCTGTCCACTAACATGTCCCACCGAGGTGCATGTATCTGAGCTGGTGGAGGGCGGGGATGACAGCTGTGACACGTCTATAACAGCTACATCCTCGGAGCTCTCCTCTGAGGTGTCCTCCTCGGAGTCAGTAGGCCAGCCCTCCTGGCCACGTTCCTCGAGCTGACAGCTGCAGCCACCACATCCCAGGCAGCACAGGCTGCCTTGTGGCACCTCTCTGGGACCCTCGGGGGAACAGGACACCCCTTGTGCCCTCCACTGTGTCTAGGAGCCTCTCCAGGTCAGCGTCCCTGAATCGTTGGGCTGGTCTCCATGGTGCCAATTGTTGCGAGCTGGCTGGGGCCTTGTTAGCGAAGGGGGGGGGGTGAGGGGGGCGGGCTGGTGAGCACGGTCCTGGCGAATCAGCTGGCGAGCCTTAATTTGTGAAGAGTAGCCCGTGAGGCCTTGTTAAGTGGACCAATTGACATTGAATAGCGCTGCCGGCCTCGCTGAGCCCCGTAAAGTGCGCGGCAATTCCTGCTCGCTACAACACTTAGAAATCTTTCCAGAGAATTGCGCCCTGTATCTAACCTTCAAGAAACAGGAGCCAATTGTGACTTATATCAACTACTTTTATTTTAATGTCTGAAATACTTCTAATCTTTCTGGAATAAATTAATTTTGACTTCAAAGGTAGACTACAAAATGCTGAAAAATACAAGGAAGTAATTGAAAATATTGACGTTTTCTTGTGGAGCAATATCTTCCAATCATACCTCCTGGAAATAGATCGGAGCTGCATCACCATTTCAACCTTTCTAAATCAATCAGGTTTACGTGCTGGAGAACCACCGTCCATGCTTTTGATATCTCTGGCCTCAACTATTCCAAGATTTCCTGACCAACCTTCATAAACTTAGGTGCCTCGTAAATACTACTGTCTCTATCCTAAACTATGCAAACTGCCGCTCACCTACGACCTTTGTGTTTGCTGAGGTACATTGGCTCCTCGTTGATCAGTGCCTTGATTTTAAAATTCTCATCCTCATGTTCAAAGCCCTCCATGGCATCACTCCTCCTTATCGCTGTAATCTGATTTAGCCCTACGACCCTGCAAGAACTCCGTGTTCTTCAACTGGCCTCCAGTGCACCCCCACTTCCTTCCAGCTGTTAAGGTCCTAAGGTCTGGAATTCCCTCCTTACAAGTCCCTCCCTCTTTATTTCTCACCCGAAAGGACCTTTCTTACAACTTACATCGACAGCCAAGCTTTCGTCGACCATGCTGATATCTAGTTCTGTGACTCAGGACAGTTTGGTGTCCGTTTATGCCCCTATGGAGCAACTAGTGACATTTTGCATAGCTGCGCAATATAGATGCAAATTCCTGCCATTTTATGCTCTCTTGCTCTGCAAGCGAAGGATATATTTGGCATACCTACAGCTTAAGTTACGACCAGTTTATGTCCTAGCACACAATCCAGATAATTACTTGTTTGCACATGTTACTCACGAGATCTGTGAGATTATCATAGAATTTACAGTGCAGAAGGAGGCCATTCGGCCCATCGAGTCTGCACCGGCTCTTCGAAAGAGCACCCCACCCAAGGTCAACACCTCCACCCTATCCCCATAACCCAGTAACCCCACCCAACACTAAGGGCAATTTTGGACACTAAGGGCAATTTATCATGGCCAATCCACCTAACCTGCACATCTTTGGACTGTGGGAGGAAACCGGAGCATCCGGAGGAAACCCACGCACACACGGGGAGGACGTGCAGACTCCGCACAGACAGTGACCCAAGCCAGAATCGAACCTGGGACCCTGGAGCTGTGAAGCAATTGTGCTATCCACAATGCTACCGTGCTGCCCCTTTGTAAATACAACTGGCAGCGGTGGGATTATTGAAACAAATAACATTCTGATGGGAATTGACAGGGTAAACACTGAGAGAGTGTTAGGGGAAACACTGAAACTAGGAGACACAAAGGCCCAGAGATCAGAGCAGGCTGGATCATTGAATATATTTAAGGCTGAGTTAGATAGATTCTTGACGAAGGGAGTCAAAGGTTATTGGGGGAATACAGGACAGTAGAGTTGAGGCCACAATCAGTTCAGACATGATCTTATCAAAAGGGGCAGCACGGTGGCACAGTGGTTAGCACCGCTGCCTCACGGCGCCGAGGACCCGGGTTCGATCCCGGCCCCGGGTCACTGTCCGCGTGGAGTTTGCACATTCTCCCCGCGTCTGCGTGGGTCTCAATTTCCGTGAAAGAAATGGACCAAATTGTCAAACGTGACCCGAGGAACACTTGACCCTAAAAACACTTGACAGAAAAATCTTGCGGCGGGATTCTCTGGCCTGCCACCGGCTGGATCCCACCGTTGTCAATTTCCCATTGAATCCACCCCGCGTCGCTCGGGAACCCGCGACGGGGTTGTGGCGCCAGCAGGACTGGGAGGTCCCACCAGCCTTGTCGGCCAGAAGATCTCTCCCTCGGACTTCAACGTAACAAAAACTGAACGGAACTTAATGAAGTGTAACACATTCAGGATTGCTTTTGGGCGGTTTGCTTGGCTGAGGTTGCCAGCTTTTTCAGAGCAGCGCCGGGTTATCGAAACTGCTTGGCAGCTTTGGCGAGCTTCCCGGTTCAGCGTGTATTGGTGGAGATGTGAGAAGATTGGCAGATTGTTCTATCCGGATTTGGTTGAGATCGCGAGCCAAGAAGAACATGTCTCGACAATCTATCTGTATGTTCATCATAATTGACTTAAACAAGACAACTACACCTACAGCAGAAACACAAAGACCAAAACATTTTATTGCATTTCCCCGGGTGCAGCTGAAAGCATTCTGTGCACTGTTGCTTCCTGAGTGAGCAGGTTTGTTGGATCAGTGCGTTACAATCCAGGTTCCCGTCTTCTTCTCTGTCTTCTTTGTGTCGCTAGTGTCATGTCAGAGGTCCTGGAAGGGAGGGTGACTCTGAGTCTAGAGGTGGCAATATTTGGAGTGTCGGAAGATCCGGGAGCCCGCGCGGAGGGGCGGGGGGGGCGACGTTTTGGCCTTTGCCTCCTTGGTGGCCCGGAGACGGATTTTGCTGGGATGGAGGGACTCGGAGCCTCCTAAGTCGGGGGTGTGGGTCAGTAACAGGGCAGAGTTTCTTAGGCGAGAGAAGATTAAGTTCGCCTTAAGGGGTTCACTACAGGGGTTCGCTCGGAGGTGGCAGCCGTTCATCGGCTTCTTTAAGGAAAACTGACCGTCAGCAGGATGGGGGGGTGGGGGGGGGGGGGGGCGGGGGGGGGGAGGAGGGGAGGCATGGAAGTGAAGAATAAGGGCAGGGAATTAATATATGGGTATCTAGGAGTTAGGGCGGGGGGGAAGTTGGATATGTTATTGTGGGGTTTTTGCGTGTGCTGGACCACTCTGTTGTTTAGAATGTTAAAATGTTAAAATTATAAATGCCTCAATAAAATATTTTCTAAAAAAAATTCTTTGTGTCGCTATCTGAAACATTACAGAACTGACTCGATCCAGCTATAAATGGACAAGACCTAAATTCTGATTCAGCAACCGTTTTGTTTTATCCAGCTCGATACAGCAGTGAGAAGTTACAACCTATTTGGATTTTTCTGTACCTATTCTGATCGGAATTCTTGCTCAATCAGCCAAAGCAAGCAACAAAGTAAGCTTTCTTACAGTGAGAAGTCATGTATGGGAGTGAGAAAGCTGTCGAAGGCATTTCTAAGAATAATCTTCATTACTGTCACAAATAGGCTTACATTAACACTGCAATGAAGTTACTGTGAAACGCCCCTAGTCGCCACATTCCGGCGCTTGTTCAGGTATTGTGAGGGAGAATTCAGAGTGTCCAATTCGTGCAGGCTCCGCACAGACAGTGACCCAAGTGGGAATCGAACCTGGGACCCTGGCTCTGTGGTGCAGCAGTGCTAACCACTGCGCTGTCATGCCGCCCACAGAAGGCGCGGAGAAGATTCACCAGAATGGTTGCAGGGACGAGGAACTCGTTCTGAAGAATAGACTGGAAAAAAGAAGGCTGGGAGGAGATTTGTTCGAATGTATTCAAAACCACACGGGGTCTGGACAGCGTAGACAGGGAGAAACTGTTCCCACTCGAGAAAGGATCCAGAACAAGAAGGCACAGATTTAAGGTACGAGGCAAAAAGATGTAATGGATGGCATGAATCACAGAATAACACAGCACAGAAGAGGCCCTTCGGCCCATCGACTCTGCGCCGATGCATGAAAAACACCTGACCTGCCCACCTAATCCCATTTGCCAGCACTTGGCCCATAGCCTTGAATGTTATGACGCGCCAAGCGCTCATCCAGGTACTTTGTAAAGGATGTGAGACATCCTGCCCCTACCACCCTCCCAGGCAGTGCGTTCCAGACTGTCAGCACCCTCTGGGTAAAATGTTTTTTCCTCAAATCCCGCCCGTCACCTTGAACCTGTGTCCCCCTCGTAACCAACCCTTCAACTAAGGGGAACAGCTGCTCCCTATCCACCCTGTCCGTGCCCCTCATAATCAGAGAATCATAGAAAGGTTGCAGCACAGAAGGAGGCCATTCACCCCATTTTGTCCGTGCCAGCCCGAGGACACTCTAATCCCACCTTCCTGCACCCGGTCCATAACCCAGTGGCTTAGAGCACTTAAGGTGCAGTTCCAGGTATTTTTTAAACAGTTTAGGGTCTCTGCCCCCACCACCAACTCGGGCAGCGAATTAGAGACTCCCACTACCCTCTGCGTAAAAAAAATCTTCTTCATAAACTCGTACACCTTGACCAGGTCTCCCCTCAATCTTCTCTGCTCCAGCGAAAGCAACCCAAGCCCATCCAACCTCTCTCCTCATAACGTAAATGTTCGATCCCAAGCCACATCCCGGTGAATCGCCTCTGCACCCTCTCCAGTGCAATCGTATTCTCCCCATAATGTGGCGACGAGAACTGCGCACAGTACTCCAGCTGTGGCCTCACGAGGTGCGTGGCTCATTTGGAGAGCCGGTGCAGCGACAATGGGCCAAATTGCCTCCTTCAGCACCGTAGCAATTCTGTGAGATGGAAGATCAGCTGTTGGAATTCCCTTTGCCTTCTCGAGGTTGAAACATTAAGTTTGGGCCAAGATTTCCGTGCAGTCAGAGCAAATGAGAAGTCTGGTTTGAAATGAAATGCTGACAATTGGTTGAAAAAAGCACCTCACCCAGATTCTGACATATTACATTTGTGCTTGGCCTAACATAGTTTTTGCTACTATGGAGAGATAGGCAAGTGATTATTTAATACCTTGCTTTGATGAATGCGACTGACCTAACCTGCTCCGAGTGTGCTTGACTGATCTATTTGATGTCTATTAGCATTGGTCGGAAGCCAGAATTTATTGGTTTTGATCCAATCATGCAGTGTCCTGTTAATCTTTGATGAAGTGCACTATCATCCCAGAAGGTGTTTGCCTATCCCTGTTTAAACCCTTTCGATTAGAGCAGCTGCAATCTTTTTCATCAGGAAGTAGCAAAATTTGACGGCTTTTATTTTGAGGAATTTTTGCTGAAGAGGTGGCTTCGGTTTCCTCGCATTTCACCAATTTGTCATCCAAGGCCACTGCATCTTTTTTATCGAGGTGCATTTATTTTCCCCTCTCTTCCAGTCACATCAGCAGTGGAGGTCACTGTAAATCTGTGTTGTTGAATATGTAAAGGAATCTTTATTTTAGATTCAGTGAAGTCTTACTCATTTGTGATTTTTTTTTTGAGTCATAGAATTTACGTGTAGAAGAAGGCCATTCGGCCCATCGATTCTGCACCGGCCCTTGGAAAAAGCACCCTACTTAAGCCCACGCCTCCACCCTATCCCGTAACCCAGTAACCCCACATAATCTTTTTATACACTAAGGGGCATTTTAGCATGGCCAATCCACCTAACCTGCACAGCTTTGGACTGTGGGAGGAAACCGGAGCGCCCGGAGGAAACCCACGCAGACACGGGGAGAACGTGCAGACTCCGCACAGACAGTGACCCAAGCCAGGAATCGAACCTGAGACGCTGGAGTTGTGAAGCAACTGTGCTAACCACTGTGCTACCGTGCCACCCAGTCAAAGTTTAGAGACAAATAATGGGTGACTCCTTCGCTGGTTTGCGAGCGCAATCTTCCACCGAGTTCCTGATCTCAGGTTCAAAACAACAGGAGGCCGTCGAAGGACAAGGTGGAGCTAAAAATGGGGCCTCGACTGAACCACTCTCGCACACTTGACGGTGTGTCAGTCACTGTGAAACCTTGCAGACAAATGGGTAACAGATCACACCCAGGAGTGGTGCAGATGTTTTTAAAGACACACTAAAAAGTGGGAGGACGAACTGTGAAGTCATGCAAGTGCCCTTGTTCTGTTTTTTTTTGATTTGATACAGATATGCTCCCATCGTCCTCAAAGAGCTTGTTTGATAGTTTTTAAATGCCCAAAGGCGCTGCGAAAAAAAACGTTGAGCAGAAATATTTGCAAGTTTTTGCATTACCCAAAAAAACCCCACAAAGAACCAAAATGTTTTAAAGATGTGAAGCCCAAAATTCCTTGTGTCCCTCTCTGGTGACAGAAGTACAGCGTCACAGGCTCTGCAGCTATCGGTCAGCTGGAACACTTGCGGAGGTCGGTAAGAATTCTCCAGCTATATGCCTATTACTACGGCAGGCAGCCATTTTGCAGGCGGGGGGGGGGGGGGGGGGGTGGGAGCTGATCAGATAGCAGTTACACATTCTGTCTGATCTGATGCCTAACACTGTAGACTGACTCAGATTCAATCGCTTTGGAGGGAGATAAGATAGGCTACCTTTGATAATCAACTCACTCATTATTGCTGAAAGCAGAGACATGCTGCCGAAGCTTTTAGTCTTGCACTACTCGGGAAACTGCAAGAATGCCAAATTTCAAACAATCAAAACAATTTATACTATCGGAGACAGTGTCTGATTACCTGGCAAGCGGCTCATTTACACTTGCCAGAAGGGACATACATTCATACACAGGGGTCCATTGTCTGAAAACAAAAGGAGTATTGTGGCAGCATAGCCCCTTTAAGGGGGTGGGCTCCATGGAGGGTAGCACGGTAGCACAATGGTTAGCACTGTTCTTCACAGCTCCAGGGTTCCAGGTTCGATTCCCGGTTTGGGCCACTGTCTGTGCGGAGTCTGCACGTTCTCGCCGTGTGTGCGTGGGTTTCCTCCAGGTGCTCCAGTTTCCTCCCACAGCCCAAAGAGGTGCAGGTTATTATTATAGAATTTACAGTGCAGAAGGAGGCCATTTGGCCCATCGAGTCTGCACCGGCTCTTGGAAAGAGCACCCTACCCAAGGTCAACACCTCCACCCTATCCCCCTAACCCAGTAACCCCACCCAACACTAAGGGCAATTTTGGATTGGCCATGATAAATTGCCTTTACTGTCCAAAATAGGTTCGGTGGGGTACTGGGTTATGGGGATAAAGTGGAGGTGTGGGCTTAAGTAGGGTCCTCTTTCCAAGGGCCGGTGCAGACTCGACGGTCCGAATGGCCTCCCTCTACACTGTAAATTCTATGACTCTATGACCATGTGACAGGTTCAGGCCAATTGCGCGGGAGTGCACGAATGGGGAGTTTGCGAAGGGTCCTGGGAGCAGGACCCCGGGTTGTGTGGACGAGGGAGCTGAAGTAAAGATCTGCTGTGCCTGTTATCAATTTATTCATTTAAAAAGCAACTTCTGTCATGGCCAAGAGCCAGATTGAGGAAAATATTACAGTCAACCATTCTAAGTAAAATATAAAAATACAAAAGGAAAAGATTGAGAGAACAGAGTAGAAAAAAAATCTTTCGGTTAGATGAGGTAGGTTGCAAGTCAAATGTAAAATTACTAGTTTCATTCTTGCAGGTCACAGGTCTTACCAACAGTTTGGTCTTAGAATGCAGGCTGGCTGGCCGATAGCACTGGTGTGAGTTCAGGGCAATTAAACGCTTTGGTCGGGATTTAGTGGACCTGTTCGCTGCGGGCGCAAATCCCATTAAGACCGTTAAATCTCACGTGAAAGCCATAACGGGATTGCATCGGCGAGATCTCAGCTTCAGATCTTTCCCGCCTCCCGCCAGTGATGTGATCCGGTTCCCCGCCTTTCCATTTCCACCATTTTGAATATATTTACGTATACATTGATGCTGTAATGTCTGTCCTCGCTGTATCCTGCCACCCAGTTGGTGTGAGGTTACACTGGCGTGAATCACTACTGGTTTTCAAAATCGAGAGCCAGTCATGGTGACCATGCTGGGGGCGCGGAGGTGGGTACTGCCCCTGGTTGAAGAGCGACATGGCTGACCCACTACCAACCTGGCACTGTCCGGTTGGTGGTGCCAGGGGGCCGTTCCGGGGGGTTCCCCTTAAGTATATGTGGGGGGGGGGGGGGGCGTTGTTGGGGGAGGGGTTGTTCATGCATTGAGTTGGGGCTGTTGGAGATCATTGAGGAGGTTAGGGGCGTGTGGTATTTCTCTTGTCCGCTGGGGGTGGGGGGGAGGGGTTCCTGATCTATATGGGCAGAGTGGGCATGAGGACATCCTTTAATGTAACTTTGAGATTGCTGATTTCAGAGTGCCCTCGGCACCTCGGGTACCTCACCCTAGTGGTCGTTGACTATGAATGTGACCGTAGTTGCCAACTAGTTTTTGAATTATGGAAGGCAGTGCGGCTGAACCTGATTCTGTCTTCACTCCCAGTTTATACCTGATTTCCACCAGTGAGCACAGCGTCACGAAAATGGACCATTTGCCTTTTTTGTGATCTCTCGCTCAAGACGTAAAATACACGTGAGACCAAAGTTTCTGGATTTTTGAGCCCAAATAAGATGAAAGAATAAGTTCATTGTATACAGAAAAACTGGGCCCAAATGCCTTTCGCTGTTCTGCGCCTGAATAGGATATCCTGTCATTTCCAGTGTGGTTTCCTTCTGATTGCGCCCGAAGGGGGTTCAGGTGAAACACACATTCATTTTTAATGCTTCCGCAAAGATACCATGTGCATTTGAGAGACAGGTTGGTCCCAGAAAAACGTGGTACTATTAGGTGCTGTCGATCTTAAGCTGATGTTGTCAAGAAGGCCTTTTAACGTGACTTATTTGTTTAGAAAAATGAGATTGCTGCTTTGGTACTTGTCGCTGAATGTTTAGTCCTTTGCATAACCTTCTTGACTGAAGACAGATTCTTTCACATCAACGGCCACTAACTGGCAAATCACGGCTTTGGTCAGCTAGAAATTAAATTATAAATCTAACCTCAATTCATCCGAAGTTAACATTAAAATGTTCCTGTTCTGTTGCACTTCACATCTGAACAGCTTGTGTGCCTCTCTTATGGTTTCCATTTAACCTCCTGTTAATTGTGTTTAATTATACGCAGATGGTCAACATTAACTGAGGATTCAGTTTTGCTTCTGTAAATAAGAACACACCTGGTCTGTGGTGAGTGGGTTAGGAGGTGCAAATTTGTACCACGTATCCCTGTAAATAAATGCTATTGATAGTGTTGTTACTACAGCCTGGGCTAGACTGCAATTCCAGCCCCACAGGCCACGGAGACACAATGAAAGTGAATCAACCAATAATTCCTCTTAAGAAAATACTGAACTCTTTGGCCCTTGGCTGTCCAGTAATTACAGTCACCAGGTTTGTAGGTTGACACACAATTACTGTTTGTTTATAACAGGAATAAAGATGTAATATGCCGTAATTACAGCTGGATGACCTGCTGAGCCCTTTAACTCTCCCACCCTCTGCCCACACACACATGACAGACAAACACAGAGGGGTGGAAAGGGGTAAGAATAATAAGGATTAAGGTCAAAAGATAAGAGTCCTTGCTTCAGATGATGAGTTCTTTGCAGCTGGCTCTCCGCCCAGCATGCTGGTCAATCAAAGTCTCTGGTTTACAGCTGGTGATGGGCTTGACAGAGTCATTCATTCAGCACAGTACTTATAGGCAGCAGTACTTCTGGAGAGTCACTTTAGCTCAGTGGGCTAGACAGCTGGTTTGTGATGCAGAACAAGGCCAGCAGCCCGGTTCAATTCCCGTACCAGCTGAGAATTCTGAATTCTCCCTCCGTGTACCCGAACAGGCGCCGGAATGTGGTGACTAGGGGCTTTTCACAGTAACTTCATTGCAATTTTAATGTAAGCCGGCTTGTGACAATAAAAATATTACCATCATAGTTCTTATCAATCTGGGCCTTCAACTCGGAGGTTCACATTCAGGCTTATTTCTTTCTTGAGACACTTTGCCTCGCACCAAACCCTGGTTCCAGCCTTTGCCGTCTCGAGAGAAAAGCACTCAGACTTCCTGGACAGAGAACCAACCCTCACAGTAGCCTTATGAAGAGAGTTTAACTGGGTCTTTTGGGAAAGAATTAGTTGAAATCCTCCAGCCAGACGACAGAATCAGAAGTGAAACTAGACTGGAACTTCGTGGCTCTGAGAAACACTCCAGAAGGATAATATCCAATCACCACCTGTTACTGGGCAGATCACCACCTTTTAGGCCCATTCATTGACCCTCAGCCAAATCAACCAAACTGAGACTTGGCCGTGTTCTGTCATTGGTGCCAGTCAGTCCAAACCAGCACAGGCTTCTGCTTGAATTAAAGGCACAGGCCACTTTCCTTAAAGACACATGTCCATAAATCATCCATAGATCAAAAATATAACAGTGGTTAGCACTGTTGCTTCACAGCGCCATGGTCCCACGTTCGATTCCCGACTTGGGTTACTGTCTGCGCGGAGTTTGCATGTTCTCCTCGTGTCTGCGTGGATTTCCTCCGGGTGCTCCGGTTTCCTCCCACAAGTCCCGAAAGACGTGCTTGTTCGGTGAATTGGACATTCTGAATTCTCCCTCAGTGTACCCGAACAGGCGCCGGAGTGTGGCGACTAGGGGATTTTCACGGTAACTTCATTGCAGTGTTAATGTCAGCCTACTTGTGACACTAATAAAGATTATTATTATTAGAAACAAAAGGAAGGTGGGAAATAAGGGAAAAAGAGGGAATCAACAAGAACAAACAGGAAGGACCCTCACAGTGTGTAAACGTTGGCTCCAGTTCTATCCTTCACCGCCTGACTTTCTGAAAGAGAGCCAGGTAAATTTGAGGATACTCGGAATATTACCATGGTATAACGTTCAGAATAGTTAAACCCTTTCTTTGGAGGCAAGCTTTTATTGATCACTAATACATGCAGCAAAAGGATTTGTTTGCAGTTTTGAATTCACAACTTCCTTTCCCTTCCCAGTGCCACACCTGACTGAGGTGTGGCTTACAAAACCTCTGCAGGAGTTTTGGACCCTTTTTAATTGTCTGCTTGACCTTTAAAGGAAATGCCAGGGCTGGGATATTTACTAATTCAAAGGCTCTTTTGTTCTGCGCACTGGATAGATTGGTAAAGCAACCTTGTACTGTGATTTATTGGTCGCATTTTTGTTGTGTTTCTTCTCAGAAGTAAGAATTAAATTTATGACACAATTGCCCTCACGTAGCAGATTTCTGTGAAAATCAATCCGTTCTTTAGGCACTGTGCTCAGTTTCCAATTTTCCAAATCCTGGGTTGTTGCAGGACAATAAGTGAGGATCTCAGATCGGTTGATGGTATCTTTTATCAGTCTATTGCAGGCTCTTGATTTTTCCCAATTGGCACTGAAGTGCATTTAAACCACGATATCCCATTTGTCAATACTTCAAAACCAAACAACATAAAATAGCCCTGCTGCATTTCTTCGCCGTGCACTTCAAATTGTTTTTCCCTCCACAAGTAGTGAGTCTCAGAGGTGCTTTAGTGATGAAGTTGGAATGATGAGCGAGTTTTGGCAAGGCCTGGAGGAAAACCTGGCACAGTTGGCAACGATCACAGGAGTTGCATACTGGGCCCCAAGGACACCTGAGGTTGGGATCACCATTTTCCAGGCACCGCTGGCTGCCTACAACAGGCTGGGTCACTGCAAGATGTCAAGGAAGAACCCAACATCTGTTTGGGTCCACCCTCAGAAATTTGACTGTGATGAACCAAACAGGCAACCTTCTGGTGGGGTCAAGCAAACCAAGGCCTACTCCATAGTCAACACAATAGCCGCCAGCCCAGGAACGGTCGTTGGCGCAAACCCTGAGCCCGACCCACACAAATGCGAGAACTATCTTTGGACCTTCCTGCGGCCTAATTTGAGGATTTCTTTGGGGTTCTTTTGGCTACACGTTACGTGCACATTGTCAAGTCTGAACATAAAAATAAGCCCAGATAGATTTCTATTCCCTGAGGTTCAGTTTTTGGATCCCAGAGAAGTGAACTGGGCTCCTTTCCAGTGTGTCAACCGTGGATCAGCACGCTTGCCTCTGAATCACAAGGTTCAGGATTCAATTCTGACTTCCGGGGCTTGAACACACAAATCAAGGCTGACACACCAGCACATGAGAGTACGATACTGTCAGGGGTGCACTTTTGTGGATGAGGAATTGAACCTTGGCCTCATCTGCCTGTTAGGGTGGATGTAAAACAAATCCCATGGAACTATGTCAAAGAAGAGCAGGCGCGTTATCCCCTGATGTTGTGGCCAATATTTGTCCCTCGATTAACATGACAGATTACAGTCTGGTCACTATCACATTGCTGTTTGTGGGAGCTTGCTGTGCACAAACTAGCTGCTGCATTTCCTACATTACAAGAGTTGACGACATTTCGTTGGCTGTGAAGCACTTTGAGATGTCCAGTGGTCGTTAAGGGCGCTATATGAGTGCAAGTGTTTCTCCTCTCAAATTTATCCCCGATGTTTCTCAAAAGTTTTACCCAGCAAAACTCAGGTTGGCTCAGTTCTCAGCTCGGTACATGACACACTAATTAAAACACTGTGAATGTACAGGGAAATACACAGCAATATGTCTCAAAATGCTTCATGGAAATAAACCGTTCATGCAAACCTCTGCGTTCAACTTTGTGGGTGAGCTGATGAGGGTAAAGTTGGAGTTTTACCCAGTTAGTTTGGTTTATCCAGATGCTGTGAGCTGGAGCTCCAGCGACACTGTATCGAGACGGGTCCATTCGGAACCTGAATCAGCTGTTTACCTGCTTCACTTTGGAGATAATGTTTTTGTTTTGTTTCATGGAAAGCTAAGTTTGCATCTGAAAGCTCCCCAAACGCTCCAGATTGTGGATTGCGATTCTTGTTTGATTGGGCAAGTGGGAAATGTATATTGATAGAGTGGGTGAGAATCTTACGCTTGAACGACCCGTTCAGCCCAATGTAGCGGTCCGTACGCACACGGCATGCCAAATCGGATTTTGTAGAATAAACGTTTGAAGCAATTTTCTCAGTGTGAAATGCTAATCCTCGTGTCGTGCTGTGCAGTATTGATACTCATTTCACAATAAATTTGTTTTTGCTCCAGAGTCTTGCCTAGGGGACCATTATGCTTTCTAGCTGCTTTTAAAAAATGTTAACGGCCGATGGTTGTGCCTGAATGAAAATGAATAGCCATATCTTCTCAGAGCTCACTGGATAGGGGTCTCCTGCTTTCAAAATTACAAAAACATTTTTGTCTCAATTCACGCCGTTCGTCAGTAATGGTCGTTAGTAATACGAATATGTTTGGTCCCCATTGTTGAATTACAGAACCTGGGTGCATGTCACTGAGAAACTCGCTGTTAAAGGAATCTCATTGTGGGAGAAAAGTGAAGATAGTTTAAATCAGCTGCTAGCCCTAACCTTCAGCTGGGATGAAGTGTCGTCCGTTGCTATGGTCAACCTTTCTGTCAAGTGTTCTGTATCTACACATAGTTGGGTTGATCAAGCATCTGCTACCCTTCATGTCGATCTAGAGGCAGACAGATCCCATACATGGCGTTTGGTTTTACGCCAAAACACTTGTCTCAAAATCTTGGACAATGCCAATTCTAGGGTGCAGTAATGGCCTCAAGGTTTTGAGCCGGTTTTTATTGACTACCTTCAACAGTAATTTTCTCATTTCTATATCTGTATATTTTTATTGAGAGGTCACATATTCTCATGTCGCAGATGCCAAATTGGTGCAATAAAAAAAATGACGGTCGGAATGGTCCCATATTTTTTCAGCCTCAGGCTCTGACTGAATCCCGGGGTGTAGCTCGGAAGCTGCACAGACAGGTTTTTAGTCCAGATTTTGAGCCTTTCTGAAAATAAGATTTTGGGGAGCATGGTTTACTTCAGCTTCCAGATGGGGCAGGGCCCGATGAAGCCGACGTAAAATGGTGCCCTATCAACACAGAAACAAAAGAAAACCCCGGCCCCC
Organism: Scyliorhinus torazame; assembly: GCF_047496885.1. Classification (NCBI taxonomy): domain Eukaryota; kingdom Metazoa; phylum Chordata; class Chondrichthyes; order Carcharhiniformes; family Scyliorhinidae; genus Scyliorhinus; species Scyliorhinus torazame. The sequence goes on from NC_092716.1 coordinate 243,649,472, forward strand.
CCCCTAATGAAGATGGGGCTCCCCCCAGAAAAAGCATCATTCCACCTCCCACCCCCCTGCACCACCCTCAGCACCGGTGCCACTTACCGCCACCACCCTCAGCACCGGTGCCACTTACCACCACCACCCTCAGCATCCGGGCCCCCCAAAAAACATAACATGAATCCACCCCAATGGGGCTCTCGGAGTATCCGCCCCGGTATTGCCCCTGACAGCATGGCACTGGCAGGTTGGCACTGCCAGGGCTGCCGACCTGACACTGCCAAGCTGTGCCAGGGGCAGGCACTTCCCAGGGCGAGGGATGTGCAAAGTCGGAAAACGCGACCTTGCCGGCGAGAATTAGCAGATTTTCGGCCCACGTTAGCAGTCAGCGGGAACGGCGACTCGGCGGAAAACCCCAAAATGACAATGTGTATTTTCACAGATAACGACTATGGAGATGTGTGTTTCTTGCATTTTCCGGTTCTCTTTCAGATTTCCAGAATTAGCAGATTTTCGGCCCACGTTAGCAGTCAGCGGGAACGGCGACTCGGCGGAAAACCCCGTGATAATCGGAAAACGTGATTCTCGCCGGCAAGGTCGCGTTTTCCGATTATCACGGGGTTTTCCGCCGTTCCCGCTGACTGCTAACATGGGCCGAAAATCTGCTAATTCTGGAAATCTGAAAGAGAACCGGAAACCGCAAGAAACACACATCTCCATAGTCGTTATCTGTGAAAATACACATTGTCATTTTGGGTGTGCACTTTGATGTATTTTCAATCCTAATAGAATTATATTTCTGCTAATGATGCCACAGCATAAATATTGTTGAGTTCTACCCCCATGTCTCCTATACCCTCCATGCCAACCTGTGCCAATGTATCCATAGCAAGAATGTTTTTTTTAACACTCCAGGCATTTTATTTGAAACTTTAAAGGTCAAGTCTTTTAAATGCCTTGACAGCCCCCTTTGGCAATTACTTTTAACAGCTTCTCTTGACAGTTCTGACAGTTACTTTTGACAAGCCCGCTGACAGTTCCGGTGAGCTTGACAGTAATGAGTTTCTGCACTTCTAATGCACATAGATGCCTTCATTTAACAATTTGAAAGGGCTCCTGACCTCCCTTCCCAAAGATGTCCCGGGACCAGATCCAAAGGGGTTGTACAAATTCATCCACAAGGTTCAGACCGAGCCTAATCTGCTCATTTCATGTTTGACACTCCTGACTTAGGAAATACCCACTTCAGTGGAGGCAGATGACGATTTGAATGGCCAGCTGCCTCTTTGAACTGTACAGATAGACCTGTCTGTCTTCATTAGGTGAGGGTTGAATCAAAATTGCTTGTGATGGTGTCTTAATAGAATAACTTGCAAAATATGCTCACGAGTGCAAGGGAGCTATTTGTAGAAGGTCATTGAAGATCATTGGCTATGCCTGAGTCAACAGGTTGTGTTGTAACCTGCCCAAATCCTATTAGCTGGGGAACAATTGTTTACCGCATGTTCCTTGAGGAATATGAGCCCCGCAATGGGGGGATGGGGGGAAGGCAGCAATCATTGGCACTACAGCTGTATGAATAGAGCTAGCCAGTGTGGTGCCGGCTAGAGAGAGAACCAGGAGTGAAGTGCTGGTACTTTGTATATATTGTTGTAAATAGAGTTACTTTCTGTTTGACTCTACAGGCACGTGCTGGATTCCTCGTCGCCCTCACAAAAAGTTCGATGATTGATTTTTTTTTAAAGAATTCCCCCCAAAATTGGGCAGCACGGTAGCCTTGTGGATAGCACAAATGCTTCACAGCTCCAGGGTCCCAGGTTCGATTCCGGCTTGGGTCACTGTCTGTGCGGAGTCTGCACATCCTCCCCGTGTGTGCGTGGGTTTTCTCCGGGTGCTCCGGTTTCCTCCCACAGTCCAAAGATGTGCGGGTTAGGTGGATTGGCCATGCTAAATTGCCCATAGTGTCCAAAATTGCCCTTAGTGTAAGGTGGGGTTACTGGGTTATGGGGATACGGTGGAGGTGTGGACCTTGGGTAGGGTGCTCTTTCCAAGAGCCGGTGCAGACTCGATGGGCCGAATGGCCTCCTTCTGCACTGTAAATTCTATGAAAGCTATGAAAATTCTAACTGGCAGAGTGTAAAGTGCAGATGTGCAGCTAGCTTCCAATATTTGTATTTGTTCAGAACCAGATAGTCCATTCACCATCCATTGCTCTAGTTATAATATTAACCCTACCAGAAAATCTTGGTCAAAGCAAAATGCATTCATTGATTACATGATCTCTACTTCTAATTTACAAAGAGTCCTTTCGGCATCAAGAACTGAGGCAGTTACGCCATCCTTTATCCTGATCTAGATCTTGGGCACAATCCTCCGGCCACGCTGCACCAAAAAAGCAGCTCGCCGTGCCACAGCGTGGCTGGTGAAAGCCGGGAGACTGCGCAACTGGCTCGCAAGCCCTCGTGAGATTCAACACAATCTCGTGAGATGTTGCAAGGGGAATCCCGCCCACAATGGGCGAGATCACTTTCTAGCAAATCTGCATATTAGGGTGAGTCAGTAAGCCTTACTCTAATATGCAGATTCCCGAGCTACCTTTTGGGACGGTCCCACCCATCATATTGTTATTGAGGTTGATTAATATAAATACATGTGGCATCCAGTAGTAGATTCCCACAAGCGGCAAATGAGGTTAATTCGCAGTGGAATAGTTTTGGCGGTGTTGTTTGAAGTGTGTGTCAAACAGCTCACAGGGATAACTTCCTGCTCAGAGAACATTACTGATAATAAGCGTAAAGACTGATAGGCGCGCCTATTGGTGCTCTGCCAAACCCTTGTCCGAATAACTTCCAGCACAACTAAAAACCCTTACGATAAGATGCACAATCAGAGTGCAGACCCGCTGCCGACAGGAAAGGATTTCCGAGTTAAATAGTGAACCGCCCAGTGTTGGGAAGAACATAGGTTGGCTGCTGTTAGGTTACACGGTAAGGTTCCTTCACCTTCTACTGGGAATTTGATTCCATTCCACTGGTCAAAGTATCTGAAAAACAGGGGCAGGACCTCAGGATAAAGGACCGATCATTTAGCGCTGACACGACGCAGAATTACTCTGCTCAAAGCGTTGTGAATCTTTCGAATTCTCTGTGTCAGAGAAATTGTCGGTGATCCTTTGTTTAAGACATGAAATGCTGGATTAGACAGCTATTTGGTCCCTCAGGCAATCAAGAGAGGGGGGAGTGGGCCTGGAGTGTAGTCCATGATCAGCCATGGCTGTCTTGAACGTGGAGTTTGATGGGCTGAATGGCCTACTCCTGTTCACGGTTACAATGGAAAGCCAAGCCAAAATCCTAGTGCAACTAGGTTTTACTGCGAGCCCTGGCCACTGATGGTCGAACTGGGTCTGATTTTCAGGTCCAGTGTGCATCTTATAGAATTCAGGGACAACTTCAAAGTAGATCTAATAAATGTTACTTTCCTGGACTCTTGGGGCGGGATTCTCCGGCCCCATCCGCCCGGCAACCAGAGAATCCCACCCGAGGTCAGTGAACTTTTCCATTGTCAGCGTCCCGTCCGTGGCATTCCTGCGGCGGACGGAGTCAGAGAACCCAGCCCTTGAAGTTATGTTTTCCGATCTTAACATTTCAACAAAGAACAAAGAAAAGTACAGCACAGGAACAGGCCCTTCGGCCCTCCAAGCCTGCGCCGACCATGCTGCCCGTCTAAACTAAAATCTTCTACATTTCCGGGTCCTTTTGCCTCTATTCCCATCCTATTCATGTATTTGTCAAGATGCCCCTTAAACGTCACTATCGTCCCTGCTTCCACCACCTCCTCCGGCAGCGAGTTCAGGCACCCACTACCCTCTGTGTAGCACTTTGTCAACACTTTGCACATTTGCATGTTTTTCCCCATTACCTCATTTAACGCACAAACTGTACAAGTAAAATAAAAGAGTTGAATTCTGCTGCTGAAGAGATTTCAGATGAGCGAAGCATTCGTATGCAATTATTGCACAGTATTCATTTTAAGACCCCAGTGGAGGCTACTTTTGTAAGTCCTTTGGCACTTGCCTCTGATTGAATGAACGTTTTAAAATGAAGTGTGTCTTTTCCCTGGCTTTGAGTGCTGGGCAGTTCTTCTGGCATTCGCCGCGTTTTCTCACTCTATGAATCACACGGTTGCCTTTATTTAACTTGACGGTCATTGAAACAACTATTGCAATACCACATCTCACCCCCTGACAAGCTGTGGCAGATTTGTTCAGGGTGAGGTTCACAATGCTGGCGGGAAACCCACACAGACACGGGGAGAACGTGCAGACTCTGCACAGTGACCCAGCCGGGAATCGAACCCGGTTCCCTGGCAAAACCGAAGGGAGTACATGAGGGGGAGGGGAAAAGAAGTATTTGCTGATAGGGATGACATCAGGTGGGAGGGACAAATTGGCAGAAATCTGGGATGCCCATTGTCTTCACTGTCCCCCACCTAATTTTTTTCTGAGAATATTTTTACTCGAGGCTTTTCAACTAAAATCTAAATGTACAAAATGTCAAAAGAGCAACCAAAGAACATCACATCAATCCAACAAACAGCCCCAACTCTCCAGACCCCTGACACCGCCCCCATCCACGCCCCGCCTTCCGCATTTTAATCCTCGTCTCCCCCCCCACCCTACCCTGACCGCCCCCATCCTTCTGACCCCTCAATCCTCCTTGAAGAGATCAGTAAGCAGTTTCCTCCTCCGGGTGAACCCTTCTACCGACCCCCGCAGAGCGAACTTGATCTTGTCCAACCTCAGGAATTCTGCGAGGTCACTCACCAACTCCTCTGTCTTCAGCGGCTCCAACGTAACAAAATCCGTCTCCGGGCTATCAGGGAGGCTAAGGCCAGTAATCTTGGACACGCCCAGAACATGTGGACATGATTCGCGGGATTCACGTCCCCACCCTGCACACCATCCACGCCTATCTTCTACCATCTCAAAACACCTCCTCATCCTCGCCTATCCTTGTCCCTATCCACCATTTTAAACTGGATGAGGCTCAACCTCACACACGACGAGGACACATTCACCCTATCCCCCACCTAGTTAAAACCATGCAAAGAGGGATCAGTAACCGAGCAAAAGGATCTTTTTTTAAAAAATACACTCTGTGCTCGGTTACTGCTCCTTTTAAAAAAAAAATTTAGAGTACCCAATTATATTTTTTCCAATTAAGCCCCAATTTAGCGTGGCCAATCCACCTAACCTGCACATCTTTGGGTTGTGGGGGTGAAACCCACGCAGACATGGGGAGAATGCGCAAACTCCACACGGACAGTGACCCAGGGCCGGGATTCGAACCTGGGTCCTCAGCGCCGCAGTCCCACTGCTAACCACTGCACCACATGCCGCCGGTTACTGCTCCTTTTAATGGCGTGCTGGATGTGCCAGTGTGAAACTGTGCCATATTCCCGAAGGATAATCCAGTGATTCGCATATTGAAGGGACTGTACGTGTGCCTGAAAAATCCACTGCCTCCTGCTCATGTACAGAGACGGACGTTGGGTCAGGAATGGGTGAATCTATACGCAGCTACCCCAAATTCCCCAAATCATTCGAACAATCGTAAGAACCAAAAGACTAGCAGTGATGTGGGCCCTGCTCACTTATTTTCTTATTAGCGTCATCAAAAGTGCGAAGATGTGTTATTAAAGTTAAAGTGAGAAAATTGGGCAAAAAGGAAATGGCAATTAGAGCTCCCAAGCTTGAAATTTACAAGTCAGATCATTGTAGCCGAAGGGAGCATACACTGGCAAGGCAGAAGTTCAGAAACATTGAGGCCTCTGGAAAGAATACGTTAATGCATATATTTTCGAATTAGAATTGAACTACGGATCGAAGCAAATTACCGAGGATACTGGAATCGGAAATGAAAACAGAAAATGGTGGACAATCGCAGCAGGTGTGACAGCCTCTGTGGAGAGAGAAAGGAGCCAGTGTTTTGAGTCTGGGTGACTCTTTATCAAAGATTTGAACTGACCTTGGAGTTATCGAAAAGGCAACCAGAAGGCTATTTAATTTCTGTCCCCCCACCCATTTTATTTCTGTAGCTGTATAGACCAACAAGTAAGGTTATTTGCTACGATAATGCGTTTTCCCTTTGGATTGAAAACACTGCAGCCCCAATTTAATACAAATAATAATCTTTATTATTGTCACAAGTAGGCTTACATTAACACTGCAATGAAGTTACTGTGGAAATCCCCGAGTCGCCACATTCCGGCGCCTGTTCGGGTACACTGCGGGAGAATTCAGAATGTCCAATTCACCTAACAAGCACGTCTTTCCAGACTTGTGGGAGGGAACCGGAGCACCCGGAGGAAACCCACGCAGACACGGGGAGAACGTGCAGACTCCTCCGCACAGACAGTGACCCAAGCAGGACTCGAACTTAGGTCCTTGCCGCTGTGAAGCAACAGTGCTCACCACTGTGCTACCGTGCCAACCATTTGAACTAACTCTAAGCCCATTCACTTAGACAGAGTTTAAAATTGGACCTGTATTTCAGACGTTGGAATAGGGAGTCCCTGGGAATAAATCGTGGTCTGAGAACCCAGGATTGCGTCAGTATTTGCAGGGTTTCGGACACAGAAAATGATTTTAAAACACCTGAGGTAGCGGACAGTGCAATGTGCCTTGATTCCAACGCACTTGCCGATGTAAGGATGGGATAAGATTGCAACACGGAGAAACAGAGAGGCAACATCCGAGGTTCCTGAAAATTTTTACAGTATGTTGTTTGTGAGCAAGGTCCTAAATAATGGTGACTAACAGTTGCCTGCGACAAGAAATTTGGTGCACATAATTAATCATAGCCCATTCCAAATTATTTATTAAAGAATATTTAGAAGGAGAAAATGGCAGCTCCGGAGGGAGGCAGCAGTAAGGGAAATTGCTCAGGTGAGGGATAGGGGAGGGAAGTTGGTGGTGGCTCCAGATCTGATTAACAAGGTTTTTGAGGAATTTTATGAGAGGTTGTACAGGTCAGAGCCACCTGGGGGAGACCGGGAGATGCAGGAATTTCTAGATGGGTTGGAGTACCCGAGGTTAGGGGAGGGGGACAGGGCTACATTAGGAGTGATAGTGGAGCAGGAGATTAAAGATGCGATTGGGAGGATGCAGTCGGGGAAGGTGGCAGGGCCGGATGGGTTTCCGGTGGAATATTATAAAAAATTCAAGGATAATCTGGCACCCCTGATGGTGGGGATGTTTGAAGAGGCGATAGGGAAGGGGTGTTCCACAAACTTTGGGGCAGGCATCGATTTCCCTGTTGCAGAGGTGGTTGTGGCATTGGACGCTGAGAAGGCGTTTGACCGGGTAGAATGGGGGTACTTGATGGCAGTTCTGGAGCGGTTTGGGATTGGACCAAGATTTGTGAACTGGGTAAAGCTACTATATAAGGAACCGAGGGCGAGTATCTGCACAAACAACATCAGCTCGAGATACTTTTCTCTCCACCGTGGGACTAGGCAGGGATGTCCTATGTCCCCCCTGCTGTTTGCACTCGCGATTGAGCCATTGGCCATCGCATTGAGAAGTTCGGGGTATGGAAAGGAATAGTGCAGGAGGGAGGAGAGAGCATAGGGTGTCCTTATATGCCGATGACTTGCTGTTACACGTGTCGGAACCGAGTGTGACGATAGGGGGAATATTGGTGCTGCTTCGAGTGTTTGGGTCTTTCTCGGGGTACAAACTAAATCTAGACGAGAGTGAGTATTTTGTGGTATCTCGGCTGGGGGTGGGGGCAGGGGTGGGGGGGGCTGCCATTCCGTAGGGCAGGGACTCACTTTAGGTACCCGGGGGTGCAGGTTGCCCGGGGGGGCGGGGGGGGGGGGGGGGGGGGGGGGGGGCTCCGCAGGTACAACATATCTACTTTGATGGGGAGAATGAAAGCTGATCTGGCAAGGTGGGATGGTCTCCCTCTGTCACTGGCGGATCGGGTACAGGCGGTTAAAATGAACGTGTTGCCGCGATTTCTGTTTATTTTTCAATGCCTGCTGATTTTCCTGCCAAAGGCTTTTTTCAGCGAGATTGAGGGAAGGATTACTTCGTTCCTATGGGGAGAGAAGGTGGCCAGAGTTGGAAAGGTGCTGCTACAGAGGGGAAGACATGCAGGTGGTTTGGGTCTTCCGAACCTGATGTATTACTGCTGGGCGGCGAATGTGGAGAAGGTGCGGAGCTGGGTCAGAGGGGTTGATTCCCAGTGGGTCAGAATAGAGGAGAGTTTGTGCAGGGGGTCGGGATTGAAAGCACTGGCAACAGTGCCGCTCCCGATAGACCCGGGGAAGTACTCAGGGAGTCCGGTAATAATAGCTTCATTGAGAATTTTGAGGCAGTTTCGCCAACACTTCGGGTTGGGGGAGGGTCAAGGGAAATGCTGATTCGGGGGAACCACAGATTTGAGCCAGGGAAGTGGGATGGAAAATTTCAGAAATAGGAGGAGAAAGGAATTAAGACACTAAAAGATTTGTTTCTTAGGGATCGGTTTGCAGGATTGAAGGAGCTGGAAGCGAAGTGTGGGCTGGAGCAGGGGGAAATGTTTAGATACATGCAGGTTCGAGATTTTGCCAGGAAGGAGATAGAGCTTCCCAGTGGAGCCGGCCTCCACATTGCTGGAGGAGGTGTTGACGACCGGGGGACTGGAGAAGGGGATAGTGTCAGCGGTTTACGGAGCTATTTTGGAAGAGGAGAAGGCACCACTGGAAGGGATCAAAGCAAATTGTGAGGAAGAGCTGGGAGAGGATATGGAGGAGGGATTCTGGTATGAGGTGCTCCGGAGAGTGAATGCCTCCACCTCGTGCGCGAGGTTCGGGCTGATACAGCTGAAGGTGGTATACAGAGCACACCTCACGAGGGCGAGGATGAGCCGATTCTTTGACGGAGTAGAAGATGTGTGTGAACGTTGTGGGGGTCCCCGCTAATCACGTTCATATGTTTTGGTCCTGTCCAAAGCTAGAGGATTACTGGAAGGAGGTTTTTAGGGTAATTTCTAAAGTGCTGCACGTGAAACTGGACCCGGGCCCCCGGGAGGCCATATTCGGGGTGTCGGACCAGCCGGGGTTGGAAACGGGCGCTGAGGCAGATATTGTAGCCTTCGCCTCATTGATCGCCCAAAGGCGGATCCTGATAGGTTGGAGAGCAACCTCTGCACCCTGTGCCCTGGCGTAGCGGGGGGACCTGCTGGAATTCTTGACGCTTGAAAAGGTCAAAATTGAACTGAGGGGAAGGATGGAGAGGTTCTACAATTCATGGGCATTATTCATTATGCACTTTCTTGAACTGGATAACACCGAACATTAGTTGGGGGGGGGGGGGTGGGTGGGAGGGTTGGGGGGAGGGTAGCGGTGTGTGTTAATGGCGACTATGGGTGATCCCTAATTCCTTTGTATCATTTGTTTGTGTGAACATGCGGGCTAATGTTTGGGGTTTGGTGGGAGGATGGGATCGTCGTTATTGATATGGGGATTGATAGATTTGTTACTGATTATTGTTTATTGTTGGTGGGTGTAAATGTGGGAGAAAATGTGAAAAAAGGAGAATAAAAAATATTTTTTTTAAAAAGGAGAAAATGGGGACGTTATTGTGACATCTATGTTCAAAGCATCATTGAAATTCTCAAGTCATTGTGATATTGTGTTTGCCTTTAGTGCAGACTCAATGTAAAATTAAATTAGATCTCGCAGGATTTCTCCATTCTAATCAGTTTTTCATGAAATCCTTGGTGATTTGTAATGGTGCATGTGGAAGGGGGGCTGCCTGCTGTTGCAACGAGACCGCTAAAGACTCACACTGGGTCTCCCATGAAGAAAGGCATTAGCTGAAAGTAGTGTGTGCCCTTTTGAGAACAGTATGTTACTGTCCTGTGCAATTGCCGGATGGGAAGAATCTCAATCGGGAGAATCCGATTCTGCTCAATTACTTTATTTTGAGACTTGGATAAGCTGTATTTTTGTTAGCAAAGCATGCTCTAGCAAACCCAGACACAGACCTTTGTAATCCTTGTTGAGTTGTCACATACCATGGATAGCACAATTGAAAGCATCCAATTCAAATAGTCGTTCAGAATGGGTGGAAACGAGAAACAGTTGTTGTATTCAGTCCTGTGCCCTCACCCTAGGCATCAACTAGATGCGTTATCTCGGAGATGTAGCTCTTTGGCTGAGGCTCCTGATGGGCAATAACTGTGGGACATCCTGCAAAATTGTCAGCTGCAGAATCGAACGTTTCCCAGAAATTCAGAGTTTACGGCGATAAACTTTTTTCACTTTGGTTCAGAACCCACATCGCTGGGAGTTTAGATTTTCAGTTGACAGCTTACATTGCAAAGCAACGGTTCCCTTAAAATGTCAAGTAGAAATATTAGCATGTCACTGTTGTATGTTTCTCGTGTTCTCTTCAACCACTACTTTTGCCTTAATTAATCACCATATAACAATACGGGCATACATTAGCTCTCCCTGTGCAGTGCTGAACTGGATCAATAGAAATTTCGAAACTGGCGTCGAATATTCTAACCAGAGTTTTTCTCGAAGTCTTTTCAATACAGTTAATGTTGTGGCAGATGCGTTAAAGTAGAAAAATCTGTTATTTGATGATCTCAGGATTGCTATTGCGGTTGCTATGTTTTAGACCCCTTTGTTTTTGACCATCGATATCCCCGGTTCATCCACTTTCAACAAAGAAAACTCCGGCAAATATATCAATCAACCTTGCTACCTAGCTCTGATAATATGATAACTTTATTAAAAAACAAATTTTGAGTCCCCATTTCTTGTGGCACAGTGGTTAGCACTGTTGCTTCACAACTCCAGGGTCCCAGGTTCGATTCCCGGCTTGGGTCACTGTCTGTGCGGAGCCTGCACGCTCTCCCCGTGTGTGCGTGGGTTTCCTCCGGGTGCTCCGGTTTCCTCCCACAAGTCCTGAAAGACGTGCTCTTCGGTAATTTGCACATTCTAAATTCTCCCTCCGTGTACCCGAACAGGCGCCGGAGTATGGCGACAAGGGCCTTTTCACAGTGATGTCATTGCAGTGTTTACGTAAGCGTACTTGTGACAATAAAGATTATTATTATTGTTATTATGAAGGGGCAATTCAGCGTGGTCAATCTACCTACCCTGCGCATCTTTGGGTTGTGGGGGTGAGACCCACGCAAAAGCGGGGAGAATGGGCAAACTCCACACAGACAGTGACCCGGGGCTGCGATCGAACCCAGATCTTTGGCACCGTGAGATAATATGATAAATTAATATACGTGGAATCCATGCCAGTACCATAACATGAGAGAGAGCAGGTGCAATGATGTGCTGTGGAATTCCATATTGTGTTGGCATTTTCTTTGGCTTCAGCCTCTGCCAGCAAATTGAATCTAACAAGCCAAGCCTTTTCTCATCAGAAGACTGGAGTGCATTATCCTGCCAATTAAGACAAAAGACTCATTTCGGGAGAAAAGCGACCGATCTGAAAGCAACTTTGTCGGCTTACTTGTTCATCCTTTTGCACCGGCTTGGTCATGTGACTCAGCCTCAGCTCGCCTGTTTTGAAGAGTTCAGGCAATTCCCAGCTATTCAGCAAAGTGGGAATACCGCACGGATAATGATCTCCTAAATTAATGGTGTAGCTGTGGTGCAAAATTCAATCGGTCGGAAAACCATTGGGAATGTACACCCAAATGTCTGCTCCCACGGAGAGGTGGAGTTTGCAAGTTAACCCTATGATATTATTTGTGAATCTTTGCCGCATCTTCAAAATATTACAGGTACATGAAGAAGTAAAATTGGAGGAACTTCGGATTAATGTTATTTATGCACCAACGGGGAAGGTACTGTATGCAAATACTCGCATTATTCTGGAATACTGTGAACAATTGTGGGCTGCTTTATCTAAGGAAAGATATTCTGACATTAGGCAGCGCAGAGAAAGTCCACGAGGCTGATCCTGGGAACGGAGGGATTTTATTATGAGGAGAAGTCGAGTAAGTTGAACCTGTACTCATTGGAGTTTAGAAGAAGGAGAGGTGACCTTATTGAGACATATAGGATTCTCAGAGTAGATGCTGAGAGGTCGTTTGCCCTTGTGGCAGTGTCTAGGACCAGAAGGCACAATCTCAGATCAAGGGGTTGCCAATTTAAGACCGGGATGAAGAGGAATTTTTCGGAGGGTAGTGAATCTGTGGAATTCTTTACTGCAGAGGACTGTGGAGGTGGGGTTGTGAAGTATGCTCAAGGCTCGGGCGGCACGGTAGCATTGCTGCCACATGGCGCCGAGGACCCGGTTCAATCCCGGCCCCAGTTCATTGTCCATGTGGAGTTTGCACATTCTCCCCGTGTCTGTGTGGGTCTCACCCCCACAACCCAAAGATGTGCAGGGTGGGTAGATCGGCCACGCTAAATTGCCCCTTCATTGGAAAATAATTTTTTTTTAATTTAAAAAATGTATGCTCAAGGCTGAGATAGACAGATTGTTAATCAGCGAGGGAATCGAGTGTTATGGGGTTAAGGTGGAAAAGTGTAGTTGAGGATTATCACATCAGATCAGTCATGATCTGATTGAGTGATGGAGCAGACTCGATGGGCTGAATGGTCTACTTCTGCTCCCAGGCCGATGGTCTTTTGTGACTCATGTAACATATGTTGGTGGATTCAACATCAGACTAGCACCCAAACGTCACTTCTGCTGGTCAGTGCTCCTCCCTGAGCCAGCCTCTTGTTTTCCAGGGTATGTCCCCTCCATGGACAATCCACCTCTGTCTGGGGAGAGTGGGGTGTGGAATCTAGCGTTATTGCAGAAGATAGGGTCAAGGCAGACATTTTGTCTCTTCAACAATTTGACCCACTGCATTGTTGTAGTCTCGTGCATCATCAAGGCATACCCAAACACCAGGTTAAGTTACTGCTGTGGGGGGCAGCACGGTGGCCCAGTGGGTTAGCCCTTCTGCCTCACGGCGCCGAGGTCCCAGGTTCGATCCCGGCTCTGGGTCACTGTCCGTGTGGTGTTTGCACATTCTCCCCGTGTTTGCGTGGGTTTCGCCCCCACAACCCAAAGATGTGCAGGGTCGGTGGATTGGCCACGCTAAATTGCGCCTTAATTGGAAAAAATTAATTGGGTACACTAAATTTATTTTTTTTAAATGTTTTTAAAAGTTACTGCTGTGGGAGCAGTGTCCCCACTGAAATCCCCACCAAGAAAGAATGCAGGGACATGTGAGGGTTTGGTCTTGACTGTGTGTAAAGCATCATTTCCAGCAGATTTTGAATAATGGAGGGTGTTGGAGGGTGTATGGAGCCACGCTTTAGAGGTACTTGGTTACATGATTAAAGGGGGGGGATGATATTTGCGGGGGTGGGGGAGATGCTTTAGGTGCCACCAATGGGCAAAAGGAGGTGTCCTGCCCATCTTGCCTCCGCCTTCACCTGCCACAGTAAGAATAATGGCAGAGTTGGTTTGGTGACATTAAGCAGCTGGGAGTGGGGGGGTTTAAAACCGACCCATGGAGGAGGCATAGTGACCGTATTTTGTCGCTGAATTAATTTTGGCAAGGCCTGCATGAGGAAGTGGATCCCTCAGGATGAATCTTGGTAGTGATGATGAATTGTTACATGTCAGCAGGTAACTAAGTTGACTTTATTGCCAAAGGGGAACTGGGATGACAGGACGCATTTGGCACAGGACTGAGGTTTATTAAACAGCACCCACGCTAACGTGCAGTTGGCAAAGCATCAGTCAGTTTGACGAGGCAGCAAGCTGCATTGCCACAGGGATGAGGCTCTACCCTCCCCTCCAGCTGAGGAGCTGCAAATGGGCCAGTGCTGAGATCACCCGCAAGCACAGCCTGTCACGGCAGGACACATGGCGGCTGTGCCGACATAATCGTGGGAATTGCCCCACGTGGGACTCCGTGTGGTTCGCCCTTGCTAAGTGGAAGGGCGGAAAGGACTCGCCCAGGTGGCACTGACAGAATGTCAGTTGGGTTCATGAATGAGCCAATTGACACCCATTATCCACACTTCTACCCTTTCCTCCAATCCCCCTGCGTCTCTGCGACCCCCCCCCTCCCAATCCCTTCACTTAGTCTTGGTCTGGGTCTCACGACGATCCATTGCCACCAGCTCCCACCATTTCCACTGGTACTGATGGTGAGGAGTAGCTTCCGGCTTCTGATTGGCTGGTGGCTCTCGGTAGGCGGGAACCTCAATCTCGGGTGGGGCCCAACGGTGGCCACTTAAGTGCCTGAAGGCTACGTTATTCCATCTGGTACCCCTCCCCCTCTCTCCCCGTTATAACCCCCACAAGTCCTCCGAGGACAACCCAATTAATCCTTCCCTTGGGGCTCATGGAGCACAAACTCCCTTGTTGAGGGGCTCCTTAATTCCCCAAAATAAAAGCTGGCCCAGGAAGGAGCCGGCATCTCGGGGTGGTCCTGGCTGGGGTTGGACTGTGACGTTGCTGTTGTATTTCCTCATGTGAGTAGGAGATGACTGTCCCTTTCAGGAGTCGTTATTGACTACAATACCCGAATGGAACTGATGGAGTTTCCCCACTGGTTCTCCAACCGGTGGGTGAGAATCATGTACACCTGAGAAAATCCAGCCCAGAGTGTCTATTCAATCTGGTATCTTGTCAGAAATTCGTAACTTGTTCTTCTACCCTGTCATTTATCTGTGGGTGCAGCATCTTGTTGATTGGCAGATTATTGATGACCTTCTCTTCTTCCACAAAGGCTTCAGAAAAAAATCCCTTCAGCAATTTCAGGAAGGCACGAGCTGGTAAGGTACATAATATTAAAAAAATTATACCAGCACCAATAATAACAGTTGCTGCAGTGTTGAAAATGCAACATTTCACATTGAGAAATGAGCCTGAAACTCAGTTTGTTATTTGTGCCTCGAGAACACAGATTGGAAATGCCAACACACGCAGCCCACCATCTTCTGAATGGTATGATCATGATCAGAAAAACGAAACGTGCCTCACAAAAAAGTGGGAAATTTGTTCTAAGCAGGTTGCAGCGGGGGGATTTGGATGCATGTTTCCCACAATCTTCAGTCCATTAAAATGAAGAGGTTGATAAACATGGAGAGCACGCTACACTTGCTGGTGTCAGCTCCCAGGGGTGGGAATTTGTGCCAGGAGCATGTTTGCAGTAAATTAATCCTTTCCGTTTAGGTGTATCACATGCACACGTATCTTGTTCCAGGGATACATTGCGTGGGCATACATTCGAAGTGAAAATGATGCTCACGTGTAAATTAAATAAACAGAAGTTTGCCACATTTAGCGAACACGGCCATTCCCTTAGGGAATATGGGAAGGGTTTTTGTTCTGCCTGTCTGCTTCCAGCTCCACCCCTATTAACCTGCTGTAATATTGAGTGGACCATTACATTCCCTTCTTGTGTTTATCTGACACAGATGCATTGCCTTTGCAACAAAACAAATGGGCATTATTCCTATTTGATATGTTTTTAGATACTGGATTGTAGAAGATAACAGAACATGAAGAGGTGTAACAAAACTACGTTTAAAAAAATGACAACCTTTTCAAAATTGGGCTCGTAGCCCCTGCTGTCTCGTCTGAAAATCATGCAGACATGTGGTAAAAATGCAGAAGAACGGCAGAACAATTGAAATGAAATGAAAATCGCTTATTGTCACAAGTAGTCTTCAAATGAAGTTACCGTGAAAAGCCCCTAGTCGCCACATTCCGGTACCTGCTCGGGGAGGCTGGTACGGGAATTGAACCGTGCTGCTGGCCTCCCTTGGTCTGCTTTCAAAGCCAGCGATTTAGCTCTGTTTTTGTTCAGAAATGTTCAAAGATCTACCCACGCTGTCCATTGTAGCCACCAGGCCAATAATATTGACCTTTTTGCACTGGAAAGGGTCCAAAAATGAATGAGTAATTCTTTCATTGTGAAGGGGCTCAGTCTTATGTCTTGTTAGTGCTTATGTCTTGAGTAGTTTTCAGCACCGGGGTCATAACTGCACATTTCCTCATCATTTCCTCTGTTATAGTCTTGAAGTGTGCACCTTTGACACTGCAGCAGCAAGTTCATGTCCCTTGTAAAGGAGCTGTATTGTCTGAAGACATGAATACAAATTATGGGGCCCCCCATCACAGATTCTGTTGCCCTCACAGTAATATTTTGCTATCGTCGCCTTTTATCCACGAAAGGTGATGAACGATCCATTTTGCATGGGGCGATCTTCGTTTGGAGCACCTTTATTGATGTCTGAAGAGGCCAGTCCTTAAGAGGCAGCTTCTGCCGCAGGCGGTGCACAGGAAGATGCCGAGGGTCAGGCATGGTTGTTGCTTTTGGCGTTGGTGCCTGTTGCCAAGCCACTGGCGCTACTGGTTATTGTGGTGGTCGAGTGTCGCCAGTTCCCTCTATCGTCAGCTAGTGACTCCCAGGCGCGATAGTCTTCCATCCTGCCGATCGTCCTGAGCCAATTACCCATAATGCACCCCAGTGAACGTGGAAATGGTTGAGCCACGTTTCCTGATAGCTGTAAGTTGTCCATGTTACACGGCCATCCAACAAGATGCGGAGAACACAGACAGGCCTTAGAAACCACCACCTTGGTATCCCTCTTTGCCTTACTGTGATGGATCTCACCCTGATCAGAGAATTCCTCTGCGCTGATGATGCTGTATGAATCATCCAAACTCCAAAGACTCATTGGCTGTCTCTCCCATGCCTGGAATTTGTTCTTAAAATTATCGAATTTAGAATTTACAGTGCAGAAGGAGGCCATTCGGCCCATCGAGTCTGCACCGGCCCTTGGAAAGAGCACCCCACCCAAGCCCACACCTCCACCCTATCCCCGTAATCCAATTTAGGCTTTTTTGGACACTCAGGCAATTTTAGCATAGCCAGTCCACCTAACCTGCACATCTCAGTTTCCGAATGAGCACTCACGCAAATGTCGTTTGGATAATGGAGCTCAAAGACTGAAGTTGGGATGGTTTCGCTTTTTGATTGAAAGCAGAGATGGTTTTTCCGATCGATTCTGCAGATTAACACTTAGATTAATCAAACTCCGATAAATTATCTTCTTCACGTAGCCCATTCATCCAATTGTGCCATCCATTGCTCTGTCGTTATAGTATTAACCTGACCAGAGGACACCGGTCAAAGCAAAATGCATTTAATGATTACATGGGGTGGGATTCTCCCCTACCCGGCAGGGCGGGGGGTCCCGGCGGGATGGAGTGGTGGGAACCACTCCGGCGTCGGGCCGCCCCAAAGTTGCGGAGGGCCAAGCCCTCACCTTTAGGGGCTAGGCCCGCGCCAGAGTGGTTGCCGTCCCACCAGCTGGTGTGGAAGGCCTTTGGCGCCACGCCAGCCGGGGCCGAAAGGACTCCGCCGGCCGGCGGAAGTCCGCGTATGCGCGGGAGCGTCAGCGGCTGCTGACGTCATCCCTGCGCATGCGCCGGGGGGGGGGTCACCTACGCGTCGGCCATCGCGGAGACCTACACGGTTGACGCGTAGTAAAAGAGTGCCCCCACGGCACAGGCCCGCCCGCGGATCGGTGGGCCCCGATCATGGGCCAGGCCACCGTGGGGGCACTCCCCGGGGCCAGATCGCCCCGTGCACCCCCCCCCCCCCCCCCCCCCCCCCCCACGGACCACGGAACCCGCCCGCGTCCACAGTCCCGCCGGTAAGAGAGGTGGTTTAATTCCCGCCAGCGGGACTGGCATGACAGCAGCGGGACCTCGGCCCATCGTGGGCCGGAGAATCGCCGGGGGGGGGGGGGTCTGCCGTCCGGTGCGGCGCGATTCCCGCTCCCGCTGAATCTCTGGCACCGGAGAATTCGGCGGCCAGCGGGGGTGGGATTCACGCTGCCCCCCGACGATTCTCCGACCCGGCGCGGGGGGGTCGGAGAATCCCGCCCATGATCTCTACTTCAGCCTTCTAGTTTACAAGGAGTCTTTTCAGCATCAGGAATTGAGGCAGAGATTCCATCCTTTACCCTGATATAGATGTTCTGTCGATATTAGTGTTGGTCCATTTTGGTTTTTGGTCAAAAGACCGACTTACAATTATTTTGGAAATGGGATCACCGTTGTAAAATAAATACATATGGCATCCAGTAGCAGATTGGGGCAGCATGGTAGCATTGTGGATAGCTCAATTGCTTCACAGCTCCAGGGTCCCAGGTTCGATTCCGGCTTGGGTCACTGTCTGTGCGGAGTCTGCACATCCTCCCCGTGTGTGCGTGCGTTTCTTCCGGGTGCTCCGGTTTCCTCCCACAGTCCAAAGATGTGCAGGTTCGGTGGATTGGCCATGATAAATTGCCCTTAATGTCCAAAATTGCCCTTAGTGTTGGGTGGGGTTACTGGGTTATGGGGATAGGGTGGAGGTGTTGACCTTGGGTAGGGTGCTCTTTCCAAGAGCCGGTGCAGACTCAATGGGCAGAATGGCCTCCTTCTGCACTGTAAATTCTATGATAATTCTATGATAATCTATGATCCCACAAGCAGCAAATGAGGTTAATTCGCAGTGAATTTGTTTTGGCAGTGTTGTTTGAAGTGTGTGTCAAACAGCTCACAGAGATAACTTCCTGCTCAGAGAACATTACTGATAGTAAGCATAAAGATTGATAGGCGCGCCTATTGGTGCTCTGCCAACCTTTTAAGTCAGAGGAACAGTGGCCTTTGTTCGAATCTGAATCTACTGGGTCTGGAGAAGTAACTGCTGCTCAGCTGGGCTCATCCGCCTGGTAGCGAGCGTTGAACTTGGACTTGCCTCTGGTGGTGCTGCAGTTGGAGGTGGACGTTGCCGGAGCACCAGGTCCAAAAGAGATCGAACACATGGCAGTGTCTCTCTTTATCCTTGGGGGTTTACGTGCTCTTTTGGGTGGTCCTGAGGTTTGGACCCCATTAATTGGGTAGTTCTCGATCACTGTCTTCGATCTGAGCCAATAAAGGGGCGGGTGCCTTGATGGCTGGGCGTGTCCTAAGCAGTTATTGACCTTGCTGTTTTTTTATGCTTCCTGAGTACCGGGAGTGGTGCCGAAATGTCTGGGATTCTATCGGTTACCTGAGTATCAATCCTTTGTCTTACGGAGATGGGCCATTAAATGCTAATCAGTTGGAGGTTTCGATGCTGTCTGGATTCTCTGCTCACAAATATACATGCAGGCTCTGTGTCTGCCTGAATCTTACATTGTCCATATTTCCCTTTGGGCTTGGCGAACGTCCATGTTTCTTGTTGTAAGTGGCCATCCCAGATGGCTACAATCCTGATGCACAACCCACAATTATCTGACCCTGATGTGTATGATTTGTGCCATGTTCCTGGAAGAACCTGGCTTAATTTTGGTGAAGGGGAACTGAGTTAAGTCAAAAAAATCCTTGTTTGATTGTGGCGGTCGGAGACCTCCGGAGTGGGGCCCAGTCCGCAGTGGCGGTTTCGCTGGTGAGTGGGCCTACGATTCAGAGGTGCCGTCGGTGTTGAGATAATGGCTGCCATTTTGAGTGAGGTTGTGGACGATGGTCTTGGCTCCCAAGCACAGATTATTGATGCTCACACTGATGAAACTGTGAGATATTCTGAAGGGAATGGATGAAACAGAAGAGAGGATCCTGCCAGTCGAAAAGGCAGTTTCCTCAGCGAGGGCTCACCTTCAGTCCTTGGGAATCCTGCTGAATGGTATGTCAAACATCCTGGTTGATTCGGGGAGATGGGGCCTAAGAAGGGTTACCGGTGTGCCTGGTCGCCCGAGGGGAGCTGGGGACGATTTCCTGGCCAAATTTGAGAACCGGCTGCCCTGCTTTCACAATCTCGATTTGAGACCTAGGTGGTTAGAGTTCGATGGAGCGTATTGTATCTGGTTTTCAAGGCCTAAGGTGGGTTAAAGACACCAATCACTGATCCTATATTGTCTTGTCGTCTGGGTTCGTCGAGAAGGGCTGGCGGCGGCCAGACACGACGGGTCTTCGCCACACACCGGGGCCTAGGATTCTCTTCACTGGGGCTCCAAGATGATGACATGGCGGAGGTGCAAAGGCTTTGATGAAACGCTGGATGGATCCTGGATGTTGCCCAACATTCCTCTCATGGCTTTGGCCTTTTCAAGTTCTATGGATGGTTATATTACCCTGCAGTTCATCATTGATCCTGAACTTGTTCTCTTGCGATTATACTCCTGATTCTGTGTCTTTTATCTTGACATGGGTGCGTGACATATGAGCACAGAGACTTTTGACGCCTGTTATCCTGTTTTGTGAAACAAATGAGGTTTGTGCAGTATTTACCTGATTTTTTTTAATGTGCTGTAATCCGTACTTTTACACTGAGGGAGCACATTTTTTGGTGCCCTTCACTTTATTTATAGATAAGATGAATAGCGCCACAGTGGGGTGGTGGGCAGGTGGTTTAGTATAGAGATAGTTATTATGGCCTTATAAGTCCTTGTTGTGGGTGAGGAAAACCCTGCTTAGAACTATGGGTGAAACATTTATCTTTTGTACTTTGGTTATTCTGGGATTAAGGAATCATTGCATGTCTCTTATGGAGGTATGGACAGGTCACGTATCCTGGAAACGACGTTTTTCTGTCGATGGTGCCTCTGGTGTTGTTGGAGTGGGGGAAATAGGTTCTGATGCACGCCCGGATGTGCTCGGTCAATGCTTAGATATCTAGTCATTCTTGTGTTGCTTCTCTACATTTACTTGCCTGCGCAGGTAGTGACAGTGGTCACCTGTTTACATGGCTCATGGAATGTACAGTGGGTTTATCATCCTGTTGTTAGGGTTTCTTTGATGAGGGGAAATGGGTGGAACCTCGTTGATAGCGGGGTCTGGGTGACGCCTCTGGGGTGCCTCGAGATAGGGGTAGTTTGCTATGTTCGATGTTTTCGTCCTTGTATAGCTTGGTTAAGTAGGTCAGGGCAGGATAATTGTTTTCCTGGTGGGGCGGAGGTGAGTCACCCTCCCCTGCGATGTCCTCTTTTGGGGGCTTCTAGACTGCTCTCCTTTTTGAGATTTGGTTCCCTGGGGATGTAGTATACTGTTGGCTGTGAGGTCTAAGTGCGGATCTGCATTATTAGTCTTTCTAAGGTTGGAGGGAAGGCTGGATGGAGGAGTAGGTCGCATTCCTCCAAGTGGGCTTATATAGGGTCTTCCAGACTGTCCTTCTTCTTGAGGCTTGGGCTGCCTGGAGGAAGGAAGTATCCTGTTTCGTATGAAGATGTACTATTCTGTTCCTGGTATCCTTTGTGCAAAAGTGTACATCGCTTGACCAAGTCTGGTGTTTATTGGCTAATCCTGTTCCTCTCTCTCTTTAGGATGGCCTTTCTTTATCCGGGTAGGTGAGATGCTGATACAAGCTCTGATGTGTTATATTTAATTCTGGAGGTTTTCCCTTACTTTGCCAGGAGGAGGAGAATTGTATCTGTCCCCGAGATATCCCATTAATGGGCGTCTTGACCATTCTTCTTCTCCTTGTCGGTGAGGTTTCCTCAGTACAAAATAGTTTATATTTTCCGGTGTTCGCCGGGCCTGAACGGTGCCTCTGATTCGGCTGAGGAGGAGTGAGATCTATTGTGTTGCGAGTCTTGACACGGCGTAAGAATCCTTGGCTTGCTGGCTCCTGGATGTGAGGGTGTGCACTGCCAAACTAAGTTTGTGCTGATGGTATCCTGTTATGCCCCTTTTCCTGCAGTGTCCATTCATTGTTTGGAGGTCCTGGGAAGCAGCGTTAGGTCTCGGTTCATTGTTATTTTTACCCCGTAAAGGATCCCGTACATTGTGTAGCTCTGATTTTGTTGCCCTGTGGAGAAGGGCGTGTACTATGGTACCATGTGCTCATGGCTTTATCCTGTTATCCTATTATCCAGAGATTCCCCCATTCCTTCCGGTATCCTTTCATTATTTGTATGAAAGGAGACACCGGCTACGTTGACAATTTGAACCATTTGCAAGAGTATATCCCGGTCCTCTCTGTTTGGAAATGTAGACTAATGATTTCCCTGTGTACTGTACTAGATTTTGGGGATTTGTTGTGTCTTGTGGTAAAATATAAAATTGTAAACCTTTAATGAAAATATATATATTTTTAAAGTTACACAGAGTGCAGACCCACTGTTGGCGGGAAAAGGATTTCTGAGTACGCGGAGCATTTATTTGGGCTGGGTGGTGGTGGTGGTGTATCCGAACACTGCCGTCTTTCTGTCTCTGGTCAATTTAAATACTGGGCAGGAATGCCCAGGGTCCACCTTCCTGCTCCGCCTCCACTTCAGGACATCTTCCCACTGCTGCTGCAACGAAGCCAGCTGGAGGCAGGACTGTGTCCAAGCAGCAAGCACAACAGGTGAATCTGTCACCAGGGTGTTCGGGGGTGGTGGGGGGAGGGGGGAGACACTCAGTGCCTGATTGAGGGACTGGAGACTGGACATTCGTGCGACCCCAATTACGTACCTGTGGCCGGGGTGCACTGCAATCCTGGGGCTCCTGTCCTTCCAGCAGCAATCACATTATCAGAGATATTATCATAGAATTTACAGTGCAGAAGGAGGCCATTTGGCCCTTTGAGTCTACACCAGCCCCTGAAAGAGCACCCTACCTAAGGCAAACACCTCCACCCTATCCCCATAACCCAGCAACCCCCACCTAACTTTTAGACACTACGGGGCAATTTAGCATGGCCAATCCACCTAACCTGCACATCTTTGGACTGTGGGAGGAAACCGGAGCACCCGGAGGAAACCCACGCACACACGGGGAGGATGACACACAGACTCCGCACAGACAGTGACCCAAGCCGGGAATCGAACCTGGAACCCTGGAGCTGTGAAGCAGTTGTGCTATCCACAATGCTACCGTGCTGCCCAACTTCTTTCAGCTTACATAATATAAAATAGAAACAAGTTAGTAATGTTCACGATTTTCAGCCCTTCATCTGATATTGTTTTAAAGAATCTCATTACTCACTAAGAGGATGTGCCACAATTTTCTTTTCATGCTTTATCAAATCTCATTAACCCTGTTACATCAAACTAACACCAGCTGTGTATGGAATGAAGATTAAAAACTCTCTCTGCTGGAGGTTGACCATGGTTTTTTAACTCTAGCTGTCTGTCGTAAGCATGCTTCAACTCCTTACTTTCCAAAACTGGAGTATTTGTATTCAAAGACTTCACATGTTAAACTTTGTACTCACTTATTATGTGATACAGTAAAATCTCATCTTGGAACTAAACTTCATTACTTTGTCTGATTGCTGGAATTGAATCGTACAATAATCTCTGTGAAGTATGCAGCATTTCCAAACTCTCAGTCATATTACTAAGACAAGGGGCGGGATTCTTCCAGCTCCGCGCCAGGCCGGAGAATCCCCGCAACCGCGCCACGCCACCCCGACGCCGGCACGCGATTCTCCGCAGAGCGGAGAATTGGTGCCATGGCACGACGCCGGTCGCGGGCCGCCGATTCTCCAGCCCGGATGGGCCGAGTGGCCGCTCTAAAAAGGCAGAGTCCCACCGGCGCCGACCACACCTGCTCGCAGCCGGTGGGAACTCTGCACGCAGGGTCGGCGGGCGGTCTGTGGGGGGGGGGGGGGGGGACGGACCTCCGGAGGGGCCAGGCCGCGATCGGGGCCCATCGATCAGCGGGCCGGCCTCTCGCTCCCCGGGCCTATTTTCTTACGCTCTGGCCCCTGAACTCAAGCGCCATGTTGCGCCGGGACCGGCGTGTTGAGGGAGGCCACCGCGCATGTGCGGAGTGGTGCCGGCGCCACTGCGCATGTCCTCATTGACGGCGGTGCCACTGCGCATGCGCGGATCCCGCGGCGCACAGTTCGCGCCGGAATGGGAGGCTGGAGCGGCGTGAACCACTCCAGCGCCGTGCTGGCCCCCTGTCGGGGCCAGAATCGGTACTCCCAGCGGCCCATTCACGCCGTCGTGAAACGCAACGGCGTTTCCGACAGCGTGGACACTCTGCCGCCGAATGGGAGAATCCTGCCCATGGTATGCAGATATGGAACTGCAGGGTATGGAGAAAATGTATGGGTGTGGGACTAAGTAGCACTGAAGTTTCAAAGTGTCCCACTGCCCAAATAGCCCCCCCCTCTTTGTGGTGTAAGGTATATGGTTTAAAATACTTGCATAGTATCTACAACTGAGATGATGTGGAGGCAAATTCCTTGTTCTCTGTGCGAGTAAAGTCACCATCGTCCCAGGTGACCATAGGCTGTTTTCCCTTTGAGTGGGGAGAGCTGACTGGTGGTGATTTAACCTGAGGGTCACCACACCTCAGACGAGGGGCAAAGTCGAGAAGGCGGGGCCTTCGGGAATTGAACCTGCATTGTTGCCGTCGCTCGGCATCATGAACCAACTGTCCAGCCGACTGAGCTAAACTGGCTGCCGTGCGAGTACCCTAGGATTGACTCAGGCTCTCGATCTTCCCTTTGGTATACAAGGCCATCTCAATCCAGACGCTGCTTCTGCCCTCTAGTTATCTCAGACTGGAGAACCACCTGGGATTCAAAGCATCATCTGTGATGATACGCTGTCATTGCACTGCCTCTATCCTCATCAATGGGCTTAGTCATATTACGGTGGAGAGGAATGTCACATTGTGCTGAATGTAGCTGTGTTTTGTGATATGGACAGATCCTATTACTTAAATTCACATTTTGTAAGATCCTAACAACCAACAGAAAATGGGACCCTTCCATCTGCCTGGCCTTCAGACCTTCTTTGTTGCACTTGTGAGATTCAACATGTTTCTGAACCAGTCAGTACAAACAGTCCTAATGCAACCTGGCACTGTGTGAACATCACTATTACCTGTGCATTATTGTTAGTGTACACAGCTGAGCAATTATTAGAAGACAGGATGCTGGATATCTGAAATAATGACAGAAAATGCTAGAACACACGAACGTACAAAATAGGAGCGGAGGTAGGCCATTCGGCCCCTCGAGCCTGCCCTGCCATTCAATAAGATCAGGGCTGCTCTGTTTGTGTTGAGTTCCACATTCCCATCCCACAGCCGATAATGTTTGATTCCCTTGCCTAACATGAATCTTATCGACCTCCACCTTATAAATATTCACCCCCACCTCCCACCATCTCCTGAGGCAGAGAGTTCCAAAGCTGCACAACCCTCTGAGGGAAAACAATTCTCACCTCTCTCTTAGACGGACGGCACGAGTTTTAAAACAGTACTCACTAATTCTGGACTCGCCCACAAGAGGAAACCATCCTTTCCAAGCCCACCTTGTCAAGACCATTCAGGATCTTATATACTTCAATCAAATCACCCTCTGCTCTTCTAAACTCCAGTGGAAACAAGCCCAGTCTGTCCAATCTATCATCATATGACAAGGTAGCACAGTGGTTATCACTGCTGCCTCACAGCACCATGAACCCAAGTTTGGTTCCCACCTTTGGTGACTGTGTGGAGTTTGCAAGTTCTCCCCGTGTCTGCCTGGGTTTCCTCCGGGTGCCCTACTTTCCTCCCACAGTCCACCGGTGTGCTAGTTAGTGGGTTTGGTCATTCCAAAATGTCCCATAGTGTCCAAAAGGTTAGGTGGGGTTAGGAGATGTGGCGGGGCGGTGGGCCTGGATGGAATGCTCTTTCGGAGGGTCAGTGTCGACCCGATGGGCAGAATGGCCTCCTTCTACTCTGTTGGGATTCTATGGTTCTATAACCCACTCATTCAGGTATCAACCCAGTAAACGGCCACTGAACCACCTCCAATGCATTTACATCCTTCCTTAACATACTCCAAAATTGCACGTAGTATTCAAGATATGGTCTCACCAATGCCCTGTATAACAGAAGCATAACATCCTTACTTTCATGTTCAATTTCTCACGTAATAAAGGGTAGTATTCCATTAGCCTTCTTGATTACTTGCCGCACCTGTATATTAACCGTTAGTGATTCATGTACAAGAACACCCAGATCCCTCTGCACCTCGAAATTCTGCAGTCATTCGCCATTTAAGCAATGCTCTGCTTTTTTATTCTTCCTGCTAAAGGGACCAACATGACACTTTCCCACGTTCTATTCCATCTTCCAGATCCTCAGCAGGTCAGGCAGCAGCTATGGAGAGAGAAACAGAGTTAAGGTTTCGGTTCGATGCCCCTTTGTCTGGGCTCTGGGGTAAGAGGTCGTCGACCTGAAATGTTAACCCTGTTTTCTGGTGTGTGAGCGAGGCCTATAGTCTCACAATCATAGATTATCATAGAATTTACAGTGCAGAAGGAGGCCATTCGGCCCATCGAGTCTGCATCGGCTACTGGAAAGAGCACCCTACCCAAGGTCAACACCTCCACCCTATCCCCATAACCCAGTAGCCCCACCCAACACTAAGGGCAATTTTGGACACTAAGGGCAATTTATCATGGCCAATCCACCTAACCTGCACACTTTGGACTGTGGGAGGAAACCGGAGCACCCGGAGGAAACCCACGCACACATGGGGAGGATGTGCAGACTCCGCACAGACAGTGACCCAAGCCGGAATCGAACCTGGGACCCTGGAGCTGTGAAGCAATTGTGCTATCCACAATGCTACCGTGCTGCTTGGATATAAAGCATATATTGATCCTTTAGTTCAGTTCATTCTATTAGAGCAATTCTATTAGATAATCTCCATATGCAATAAAATTATGTCAAAAATGTTTGCAGTTGGGCAGCACGATGGCGCAGTGGGTTAGCCCTGCTGCCTCACGGCGCCGAGGTCCCAGGTTCGATCCCGGCTCTGAGTCACTGTCCGTGTGGAGTTTGCACATTCTCCCCGTGTTTGCGTGGGTTTCGCCCCCACAACCCAAAAGATGTACAGGGTAGGTGGATTGGCCACGCTAAATTGCCCCTTCATTGGAAAAAATGAATTGGGTACTCTAAATTAAAAAAAAAAAATGTTTTACAGTTTGAATAAATGGAATAGGGTTTTACCTTGGATTAATTGCAATATGCCTGAAAGGGGTGCTGTTTGAGACCAGTTTAGACAACAATTGGGTTATTTATAGTTCCAAATATCTGACTAAAATGAGCAGGGGAATTGAATGAAACCTAAATACGAAGCAAGGTTCCATTTTCAGCTCATTTTGAATTTTATTTTTGGATAGTTGTAGCTCCATTGCATCTGACCATATTTTTGCCACTGATAAACATTTAGACCTATTTGACAGGCTAACGTCAAACCTCATGAGAATAATGTAACATATTTTGCAAATTTGCAACAGTTATTCAACTGATGCGTTTTGAGTCTCACCCAATCTAGCTGTTTATCGTCAGACAATGTTTGTAGTTCTCTTGCGGTTTTGCCCAATACAGAGCATCTGTATAGCCTGATGTGCGCTTTCTCCCACTTGGTTGAACACTCTCTGTGAAGCAGCCGCCCATAGTGAAGTCGCCCTGGAAGTTATAGTTATTGCTGGCGTGTTTATGGTGGGCTGTGGAAAAATTGGTTTCTTTTGTCAGTTTCCTCTTTGTAAAATCAACATTATGGGGATCATCATTGAGCAGAAACCTAACTGGGCTAGCCATATCAATCCTCTGGCTACAAGAGCAGGCCAGAGGCTGAGAATCCTGTAACAGCGAGTGCCTCACCTCCTGACTCCCCAAAGCAGTGGTGAGCAACCTGCGGCCCATTTATTCTCGTGAGTGCAGCCTGTTGACTATTGTCCATGGTGCAGAGGAGTCGCATTGCTATGGTTCATTCCGGGTCCGGGACCGTGCTCCTACATGTTGACACCAGGACGTGCTGTTACAGTTCCCGCCAGGATCGCGCTGCTATGAATTGGTGTCAGGACGGGCAGCTATGAATTGGTGTCAGGACGGGCAGCTATGAATTGGTGTCAGGACGGGCAGCTATGAATTGGTGTCAGGACGGGCAGCTATGAATTGGTGTCAGGACGGGCAGCTATGAATTTGTGTCAGGACGGGCAGCTATGAATTGGTGTCAGGACGGGCAGCTATGAATTGGTGTCAGGACGGGCAGCTATGAATTCGTGTCAGGGCGGGCAGCTATGAATTTGTGTCAGGACGGGCAGCTATGAATTTGTGTCAGGACGGGCAGCTATGAATTGGTGTCAGGATGGGCAGCTATGAATTGGTGTCAGGACGGGCAGCTATGAATTGGTGTCAGGACGGGCAGCTATGAATTTGTGTCAGGACGGGCAGCTATGAATTGGTGTCAGGATGGGCAGCTATGAATTGGTGTCAGGACGGGCAGCTATGAATTGGTGTCAGGACGGGCAGCTATGAATTGGTGTCAGGACGGGCAGCTATGAATTGGTGTCAGGACGGGCAGCTATGAATTGGTGTCAGGACGGGCAGCTATGAATTGGTGTCAGGACGGGCAGCTATGAATTGGTGTCAGGACGGGCAGCTATGAATTGGTGTCAGGACGGGCAGCTATGAATTGATGTCAGGATGGGCAGCTATGAGTTGACACTAGGAAGCACTGTTACTGCTCCCGCCAGGATCGAGCTGCTACAAGTTGACATGAGGACATGCTGCTATGAGTTGACACGAGGACATGCTGCTATGAGTTGTCACGAGGACATGCTGCTATGAGTTGACACGAGGACATGCTGCTATGAGTTGACACGAGGACATGCTGCTATGAGTTGACATGAGGACATGCTGCAATGAGTTGACACGAGGACATGCTGCTATGAGTTGACACGAGGACTTGCTGCTATGAGTTGTCACGAGGACATGCTGCTATGAGTTGACACGAGGACATGCTGCTATGAGTTGACACGAGGACATGCTGCTACAAGTTGACATGAGGACATTCTGCTATGAGTTGACACGAGGACATGCTGCTACAAGTTGACACGAGGACATTCTGCTATGAGTTGACACGAGGACATGCTGCTATGAGTTGACATGAGGACATGCTGCTATGAGTTGTCACGAGGACATGCTGCTACAAGTTGACATGAGGACATTCTGCTATGAGTTGACACGAGGACATGCTGCTATGAGTTGTCACGAGGACATGCTGCTATGAGTTGACATGAGGACATGCTGCAATGAGTTGACACGAGGACATGCTGCTATGAGTTGACACGAGGACATGCTGCTATGAGTTGACATGAGGACATGCTGCAATGAGTTGACACGAGGACATGCTGCTATGAGTTGACACGAGGACATGCTGCTATGAGTTGACATGAGGACATGCTGCAATGAGTTGACACGAGGACATGCTGCTATGAGTTGACACGAGGACTTGCTGCTATGAGTTGTCACGAGGACATGCTGCTATGAGTTGACACGAGGACATGCTGCTATGAGTTGACACGAGGACATGCTGCTACAAGTTGACATGAGGACATTCTGCTATGAGTTGACACGAGGACATGCTGCTACAAGTTGACACGAGGACATTCTGCTATGAGTTGACACGAGGACATGCTGCTATGAGTTGACATGAGGACATGCTGCTATGAGTTGCCACGAGGACATGCTGCTACAAGTTGACATGAGGACTTGCTGCAATGAGTTGATGCAGGACACGGTGCTACAAGTTGACACGAGGACATTCTGCTATGAGTTGACACGAGGACATGCTGCTATGAGTTGACATGAGGACATGCTGCTATGAGTTGTCACGAGGACATGCTGCTACAAGTTGACATGAGGACATTCTGCTATGAGTTGACACGAGGACATGCTGCTATGAGTTGTCACGAGGACATGCTGCTATGAGTTGTCACGAGGACTTGCTGCAATGAGTTGATGCAGGACACGGTGCTACAAGTTGACGCTGGGACGCGCTGCTACAGTTGATGCCAGGATTGTGATGCTGTACCCTGTGCATTCTGGGTCCGCAAGCACCGGGTGTGTCCGTCCTGTTCGGTGCCAGAGCGCGTGTGGGAGGTTCCACTTCTTGCTCTTGAATTGATGGTCAACCACTTTGATCCTGCCTCATGGGTCATTTTGTGTGAAGTGGTGAGGTGCGGAAGGAGAATCAAACACAACATGAAAAACTGCAGAGGAAGAAGTAGCAAAAAAGAGAAAGATTGGTGATGAGAGCAGAATGGTCAAAGAGAGTTGGGATCTGGATTGTTGTTACTCAACAGAAAGGGAGACCATTGTGCTTAATTTACAACAAGGTGATTGATGCACGATCAATTACCACAGAAGCGAGATTGTAGAGCAATTGAAGGCTTTATTACCCCAGATGCTTCCCCAGCAGTGCATTATCAGAATGGCTGCAGCCAGGGAAAGCACAGACCTTTATACTCCGCCCTGCTGGGTGGGACCAGCAGGCAGAGCTCTACTAAGTAACCTCTAATACGAGGTACCTCCAACATAGGTACCAGAATACCATTAATACAGACTACCACATTCACCCCCTGTTAAAAAAAGAGTCCGGCGGGGGTGGTGGCAAGGCATTGTACAGTGGTAGTTATCATAACAATACCAGTTGGTGGTACAGAATTTACAGTTACACAAGTTCCAGTTATTTACAGTTACATTTAACGATTATATTGAAGCTTTCAGTCAATCGGGGGCCTTGGTTGTCCTCTGCGATCGTCGCAGTCTCGGCGGTGATGCAAGCGCCGGCTCGGGCATCCGTGACTCCGGGAGCGTGTCGTCCTCAGCTTCATCACCCCCGGGTGGGACCAGTGGGAGGACGGATCCTCCTGGGAAGGGGGCTGCGGTGAGGTGCGCTGGTGGGAGGGTGGGTGGGGTTGGTGAGGGGGATGTGTGTGGGGATCCAGCGGGTGCCAGATCCTGGAGGGAGACCGTGTCTTGTCGGCCGTCGGGGTGCGCCACGTAGGCATACTGCGGGTTAGCATGGAGAAGGTGGACCCTCTCGACCAACAGGTCCGACTTGTGGGTCCGCGCGTGTTTGCGGAGCAGGACGGGTCAGCCATGTTGGGAGCGAGGTCCCGGAGGAGGACTTCCTAGGGAAGACAAGGCGACGTTCATGAGGTGTTTCATTGGTCGTGATACACAGAAGTGATCATATGGAGTGGAGCGCATTGGGGAGGACCTCCTGCCAGCGGGAGACCGGGAGATTTTGAGACCGCAGGTCCAGTAGGACAGCCTTCCAGACCGTCCCGTTCTCCCTCTCCACCTGTCCGTTTCCCCGGGGGTTGTAACTGGCCGTCCTGCTTGAGGCAATGCCCTTGCTGAGCAGGAATTGACGCAGCTCGTCGCTCATGAAGGAGGACCCCCCCCTATCGCTGTGGATGTAGGCGGGGATACCGAACAGGGTAAAAATGCTGTGGAAGGCTTTAATGACGGTGGCAGTGGTCATGTCGGGACAGGGGATGGCGAAAGGGAACCGAGAGTATTCATCAATCACGTTCAAGAAGTACGTGTTGCGGTCGGTGGAGGGGAAGGGTCCTTTGAAGTCCATGCTGAGGCGCTCAAAGGGGCGGGAAGCCTTCACCAGATGCGTTTTCTCTGGCCGGTAGAAGTGAGGCTTGCACTCCGTGCAGATTTGGCAATTTCTGGGGACGGTCCTGACCTCCTCGATGGAGTAGGGCAGGTTGCGGGTTTTGATGAAGTGAAATAAACGTGTGACCCCCCCAGGTGGCAGAGGTCATCGTGTAGGGTCCTGAGTCGGTCCACTTGTGCGCTGGCACATGTGCCGCGGGATAGTGCATCAGGAGGCTCGTTGAGCTTCCCGGGACGATACAAGATCTCATAGTTGTAGGTGGAGAGCTCGATCCTCCACCATAAGATCTTATAGTTTTTGATCTTGCCCCGCTGTGTATTATTGAACATGAAAGCTACCGACTGTTGGTCACTGAGGAGCGTGAATCTCCTGCCGGCCAATGCCGCACAGCTTCTACGATGGCCTGGGCCTCCTTTTCGACAGAGGAATGATGGATTTCGGAGGCATGGAGAGTGCGGGAAAAGAAAGCTACGGGCCTTCCCGCCTGGTTGAGGGTGGCAGCCAGAGCGACGTCTGATGTGTCGCTCTCGAACTGAAAGGGGAGGGACTCATCGACAGCGTGCATCGTGGCCGTTGCGATGTCTGCCTTTATACGACTGAAGGCTTGGCGGGCCTCTGCTGACAGGGGGAAGGCCGTGAATTGAATTAGTGGGCGCCGGGCCTTGTCCGCATAGTTGGGGACCCACTGGGCGTAATATGAAAAAAAAACAGGCATCGTTTCGGGGCCTTGGGGCAGTGGGGGAGGGGAAATTCCATGAGGGGGCGCATGAGTTTGGGGTCAGGGCCCATTACTCCATTGTGCACCACGTAGCCAAGGATGGCTAGGCGACCGGTGCTAAATACGCATTTCTCCTTGTTATAAGTCAGG
Organism: Scyliorhinus torazame; assembly: GCF_047496885.1. Lineage (NCBI taxonomy): Eukaryota > Metazoa > Chordata > Chondrichthyes > Carcharhiniformes > Scyliorhinidae > Scyliorhinus > Scyliorhinus torazame. The sequence continues at coordinate 243,681,746 of NC_092716.1, forward strand.
TTAAGGAGTTTGGCGGTATGGAGGAATTTGCGGAGGTTGGTGTCGTGGTCCTGCTGATCGTGGCCGCAGATGGTGACGTTGTCTAGGTAGGGAAACGTGGCCCGCAAACCGTACCGGTCAACCATTCGATCCATCTCCCGTTGAAAGACCGAGACCCCATTAGTGACACTGAAGGGAACCCTCAGGAAATGATAGAGCCGCCCATCTGCTTCGAATGCAGTGTACTTGCGGTTGTCCGGGCGAATTGGGAGCTGGTGGTAGGCAGATTTGAGGTCCACCGTGGAAAAGACCTTGTATTGTGCAATCTGATTGACCATGTCAGATATGCGGGGGAGAGGATACGCGTCAAGCTGCGTATACCGGCTGATGGTCTGACTATAATCAATGACCATCCTGTGCTTCTCCCCGGTCTTTACAACCACCACTTGCGCTCTCCAGGGGCTGTTGCTAGCCTCGATAATGCCTTCCTTCAGTAACCTTTGGACTTCCGACCTGATAAAGGTCCGGTCCTGGGCACTGTACCGTCTGCTCCTGGTGGCGATGGGTTTGCAATCCGGGATGAGGTTCGCAAACAGGGAAGGTGGGTCGGCCTTGAGGGTCGCGAGGCTGCAGACAGTGAGGGGGGGTATAGGGCCGCCGAATTTAAAGGTTAAACTCTGGAGGTTGCATTGGAAGTCCAAGCCCAGGAGTGCGGCAACGCAGAGGTGAGGGAGGACGTAGAACCGGAAGTTGCTAAACTCTACGCCCTGGACGGTAAGATTTGCTATAGAGTACCCCCCGATTTCCACAGAGTGGGACCCGGAGGCCAGGGAGATTTTTTGTTTCACAGGGTGTATCGCGAGGGAGCAGCGCCGTACCGTAGTGGGGTGAATAAAGCTCTCCGTGCTCCCAGAGTCGAACGGCAGGACGTCTTGCGCCCGTTGATGTGTACCGTTGCTGTTGCGGCCGTGAGGTTTTGGGTCCGAGACTGGTCCAGTGTAACCGAGGCGAGTTGCGGCAGATGCTGGGAGGTCTCATCAGGCGATACACGGCCATCCGAGTCAGGGTCCTGAGATGTCATCCAAGATGGCAGCGCCCATTAATCGCACATGGCCGGCGGTGGGAAAGATGGCGGCGCCCATGGGCCTCACGCGGCCTGTGGGATCAAAGATGGCGACGCCCACGGGCCGCACGTGGCTTGCGGGTAGGTGGAGGGCCCGGGTCGCCTGCGGAGACAGCGGCGACTGACCGGGCCTGGCATACCGCCACAAAGTGCCCCTTTTTACTGCAGCCCTTGCACGTTGCGGATCGGGCCGGGCAGCGTTGCCGAGAGTGGTTGGCTTGTCCGCAAAAGTAGCATTGTGGCGAAGTGGGGGATGCGTTAGATTCGGCCGCGGACCTGGTCCACGCTGTCCACGCGCGGTCGGGGGCATACGTTGGGCATTACGGGCGGCGACTTCTAAAGAGCTGGTGAGTTTCCGTGCATCCCCGAGACCCAGCGTATCCCCTTCTAGCAGCCGCTGGCCGATCTGCGTGGACAGCATGCCAGTAACAAAAGCGTCCCGGATTAAAGGTTTGGTGTGGTCGCTAGCCGAAAGATACAATGTTAACAGACATGATGAAGCATTCCATCCCTCTGACAGGGCAAGATTTCCAGTAGGTTCTGTCCAAATCTGATGGAAGCCATGAAAACACAGAGGCTGATCATAGAATACTCAAGACAAGCATTAAATCACAGTGACACACTGATACACAGTGATGCGTTGACACAGTGACTTTGGATTTCGCATTGCTTGGTTACTGGCAAAAAATGGAAAGCCATTCTCAGATGGCAAATTCGTGAAAGAATGTATTATCAAATCTGCAGATATTTTATTTACTGGGTTTAAAAACTGAGAGGAAATTGTCAAACGTGTCAAATATCTGCAACTCAGCAGGAACGTTGTCAGTCGCAGAATGCAAGAAATTGCTTCCGATCTAGCGACGCCACCGTTCACATCTGTACGTTCAAGTCGTAGAATCCCTACAGTGCATAAGGAGGCCATTCGGGCCATCGAGTCTGCCCCCACCCTCCGAAAGAGCATCCCACCTAGGCCCAGTCCCCCACCCTATCCCGCAACCCCACCTAACCTTTGGCCACTACGGGGCAATTTAGCATGTCCAATCCACCTAACCTGCACATCTTTGGACTGAGGGAGCACCCGGAAGAAACCCATGCAGGCACAGGAAGAATGTGCAAACTCCACACAGGCAGTCATCCGAGGCCGGAATGGGAAGCGGATCCGTGATGCTGTGAGGCAGTGAGGCCGTCGGTGTAGCACCAGGTGAGTGCAAATATATTAACGATATTGTTCAGCTCTGCAAATGGGTCTGTTGTATCGACAACGATCTGAAAGTGACAGAAGAATCTTTAGAGCTCTTGGGAACACGCGGGCGAGCATAGGACTCAGTACATTTTGAAGCATTTACTCACTATTTTAAAGAACATGAGTTACCTTTGGAGAAAATGGTATCAGTTACAACAGACAGGTGCCCCTTCCACGACAGGAATACACCGTGGATTTGTAGCTCTGTCGAAAGCTTGTGTACCTGACAGATTTGCTGCGTATTAACACTAGGATAAACATGACAGGGGAGACAGACTGAAAGTGGTACAGATTGTTGACGTCACACGTGCTCGCTCTCTGCCTCACCGTCGGTTCCTGGGACTTGTGGACCAAACAGAAACAGACTATGGAGACCTTCTCACGCACACTGAAGTGCTCCGGTCAAGCCGTGGTAAAGTACTGGACCTCTTCGTGGCTCTTCTCCCCAGAATTCCAGCAGTTCCTCGCACAGAAATCTCAAATACGCCCAGAATTCGAAGATGAAAGCTGGGTTTTGGATGTGGCTAATCTCACCGACGCCACAGGTCACCTGAACCTGTCAAACGAGCCACTGCAGGGGAGAAATCACCTCCTGCCCACATGGCAGGGCGGCATGGTAGCATGGTGGTTAGCACTGTTGCTTCACAGCACCAGGGTTCCAGGTTCGATTCCCAGCTTGGGCCACTGTCCGTGCGGAGTCTGCACGTTCTCCCCGTGTGTGCGTGGGTTTCCTCCGGGTGCTCCGGTTTCCTCTCACGCGTCACAAATGATGTGCTGCTCGGTGATTTGGACATTCCGAATTCTCCCTCAGTGTATCCGAACAGGCGCTGGAATGTGGCGACTAGGGGATTTTCACAGCAACTTCATTGCCGTGTTAATGTAAGCTTACTTGTGACACTAATAAAGATTATTATTATTAACTGTAGTGTAATAAAATTCCCACTGCACCTGCAGTTAATGTCCACTCAAGTTACCTTCATGTGACTCCACCCACTTCCCAAATTTAAACAAATGCTGGAAAAACACTCCGATCAAGAAAATAAATATGCTCCGTCTGTACGAATACCAACGCCGTCTACACTGGCAGAACGATTTGAGAAGTGCTTCTCTCCCTTGAGTGATCTGAAGCCCTTTCTCTCATTGCTCTCAAATCCATTTGAATTTGAACTGAGCAAGTGTGGCCCTGTCTATGTGGAGTCCGCACGTTTTCCCTGTGTCTGCGTGGGTTTCCTCCGGGTGCTCCGGTTTCCTCCCACAGTCCAAAGACGTGCAGGTTCAGTGGATTGGCCATGCTAAATTTCCCTTGGTGTCCAAAAAAGGTTAGGAGGGGTTATTGGGTTACGGGGATAGAGTGAAAGTGAGGGCTTAAGTGGGTCGCGCAGACTCGATGGGCCAAATGGCCTCCTTCTGCACTGTATGTTCCGTGTTCTATGATCCAGTATGTCTGAGGTGTACCTACACCACATGGACTCTAGTGGTTCAGGAAGGCAGCTCACCGCCTCCTGACTGGGATGTTTACAATACATTTGACATGTCTTGAGGAGTCCTGTGAAAGCGGTGTAACTTGATTTTGTTTTGTTTATAGGATGCATATGGCTTTAGCATCTCTAATTGCCATTGAACTGTGTGGCTTCCTGGACCATTTCAGAGTCAACCACATTGATCTGGCTCTGCAGGGGGATCTGGGGCCACAGGTAGGCCAGAGCAGGTGAAGACAGCAGATTTCCTTTCCCAAAGGACATCAGTGGACCACATGTTTTTTTGTGAAAATCGTTTCATGATCATCATTAGATTTTTCATTCCATCACTTGCCGTGGTGGTATTCGAACCCAGAGAATTCCTACTGTGCCGAAGGAGGCCATTCGGCCCATCGAGCCTGCACCGACCCTTTGAAAGACCACTCTACCCAGGCCCAATCCCCCGTCCTATTCCTGCAACCCCACCCTAAGGGGCAATTTTTCATTGCCGATGCACGTTTTTGGGTCGTGGGAGGAAACCGGAGCACCCGGAGGAAGCCCACGCAGACACGGGGAGAAAGTGCAAACTCCACACGGACAGTCATCCGAGGTGGGAATCGAACACGGGTCCCAGGCGCTGATAGGCAGCAGTGGTAACCAATGTGCCGCTGTGCCACCCTTGGTTTCCGAATTACTAGTCCAGTGACCACTACACCACCGCCCTCCCCCTGGTACTTCAAGTGGAAAATAAACCTCCTGCAAACATCGACACGGTGCCAGTAAACATTGGGAGCAGTTTAAAATGGTGCTGTTAAGGTGTAAAGATTTTGCGACAGTAAATTACGTACTCAGTTGTTAATATTAGTGCCTGGTTCAAAAGTACGCTGGTGAATATATACTATCGACATTCAGTTTTCACATGATGTGTCTGTACGTACGTATGTGTAATTATAATTTGACATTGGGGGGGGGGAAAAAAAATCAAAAAAATATAGTCACAGTTGTCAGACAAATGTGTACGTTGATGGATCTGCTGACACTGTATCTAATTTGTCAGACCTGTGTGTGAGAGATTGTGTGTGCCTTGTCTATTATTAATGCCTCAGTACTTCCAGTCTATGACGCTTATTAATAAGTTGGCCACTGTTGGGAGAGGGAATTTGTTGGTGAGGGATGAAAGTAAGATCCGATCTGACAAGAATTACCAGACCAGTATTATAAAACGCAGTTGTGTCCTTACTGCATTATTCCGCCAAAAAACACCCATCGAGATTCTCCACCGGCGGGATTCTTCGTTTTGCCAGCAGCGCACCCACACACCCGCGGACTTCCCGGCGCGATGGGGTGGCCAAAATGGGAAATCCAATTGGCAGGAGGCGGGAACGGAGAAGCCCGCCGCTGGCGATGGCGCACTGCCGGGTTACGCGGCGGGCGTACCGGAGAATCCCGCCCACCATGTTTGACTCCAGCTCTCCAGAGCTCCAAACTCAGTGGGGGAATGTCATCCTGATCAGTTGATATTCTAATCCTGCTTCAAACCATGTAAAGAAATATGTGTGGCATTATCACTGGTTACAGCACACCGTCATCGCCTTTGCCACATCCCAGGAGAGAGGTTGGTGATGTGCTAAAATGGGACGTTTTAAAGAATATCCAGACTACCTTTGAGATTTGTTACATTTTCGTATCGGAATTAAGTGTGTTAGTTTTTTGCACTATCAGTTCCAATGCAAAGCTTCCAGTAGCCGTTTGAAACTCCCCCCCCCCCCCCCCCCCCCCCCAATCTGGAGCTTTCAGCAGAGAGCTGAGAGATGACGTCTGGACCTCACTGGTAATAAAGGATTGTTTTATTCTTCCCGTTGCTAATGTAACCAGTGAGAAAAGGTCATTGTGGAAGCCACAAAGCCATCAAGCTGATAAAGTTCGATTGATGTTCAATGCCACAGGCCCCGACTGAGTTTTGAAGATTTTCAGATCTGTATCTGTCACAGTTCAGGGTGGAAGCTGCCTTTTTAAAAAAAAAAATGTCTTCTTTATCTGCTATGGGCTATTCATGATTGAGTGCGCAGATGGAAACTAAGTAATATCCCTTCAGGCCCCGTACTCCTGTTACGATGGAAATTGTGTAGTCTTCTATTGAAACTTGGATTCCCTCATCATGCGACTCAATTCACTTCAATGAAACATTTGAATTAACTCAATGAGGTATTCATTAACCCTGAGAGCTACTTCCTGTGCCCAGATCAAGTGTTCACTGCCTGTTAACTGGGGGCATGAAGTTTCACGCTATAATGTTTAAGTAATTTAATTTGAGGAGCTGGAAGGTTATAATGTTTTGGCAAGGTAAACAAAGCTATGGGAACAAATAAAAACTCATTCTAACTTCTGAAAGTAGATGGCAACGTGACTTCAGCGATACTTGATGGTAAAACTGTTGTTCAAAACTAATTGTAGTCACACAAAGGTACAGAGTTTATTCTGTGTCTTAACAGGTATGCCTTAATTTTTCTGAGTTATTTAATGCTTCAAAGATTTAAAAGTAATTTACCTGGGCTATTCCCTGACGTATAATTGCTTTCACCCGTGTGCAGAAACCACATGGGTTAATGTTGCATCTTTGAAATTGAGAAAATAGATGTTTTTCAAAATAGGCCAAACCGAAAGATTGAGAAATTCCAAGCACATGTTAAGTCTTGTGCAGATCGCATTTTCATGAATTAAAGAATGTTATTCGTTCATGGAATGTGAACGTTGCTGTCTCGGCCAGCATTTGTTAGTCATCTCTAATTGCCCTTTAGAAGGAGCTGGTGAGCTGCCTTCTAGAACCGCTGCAGTCCATGTGATGTAGGTACACCTACACATACCGCTGTTAGGGAGCGAGTTCCAGGATTTGGACCCTGCGACAGTGAAGGAAGGGCAATACATTTCCAAGTCAAGATGGTGTCCGACTTGGTGAACTTGTAGGTGGTTGTGCTCCGATGCATCTGCTGCCCTTTGTCCTTCTAGATGGTGGAGGTCACAGGTTTGGAAGGTGCTATCGAAGGAGCCTTAGTGTTGCTGTGCTACAGCTTGTAGATGGCACACACTGCTGCTACTGTGCATCGGTGATGGGGGGGTGAGAGACTCTTTAAGGTGGTGGATGTATTGCAAATCGAAGGGGAAGGGTTATCCTGGATGATGTTGAGCTTCTTGAGTGTTATTGAAGCTGTTTCTGCAGTGGTGTATGGAAAAAAAATCATTATGGAAGCCTGCCATGCCCTGAGATCGAATTAATAAGCTTGCATAATTTCTGTTAATTGCTTCCTTCGATGAAGCTCTTCAAATTAAACTGATACTTTTTAGACACTAAAGCACTAGTAGACATCCTTAAAAGTTTTATTACCTTTGCTAAAATGTAACTTAATAAAAAGTATGCCCCAATGAATTATTAAATGGTACCCCCAGTTATTTAAAGTTATTTTAAACTATTAAATATTGGATTACTCACCGACAGTGGATGAGATTACTAGAACACTTCCTAAAAGAGCTTATTTTTGCCGTGTTAATGTCAGCCTACTTGTGACACTGATAAAGATTATTATTATTTTCAGCTCTGCTAATAAAAGCCACTAGTTTACCGCTCTTAAGTATATAATGGTATATTTCCACTGAAAACAAAAAGAAAATATAATTGCATACTGAAATGCCACCCACCAAGGCACCCCCCATTGTGAAGTATTATGGAAATGTTTGTTTGTGATTATGGAAATGATTTTGAGCAGATATTGAATCATGATTTTAGGTTTGATTTGCATCCAGATCGCAGATAGCATTCAGAGCGGAATTTCTACTCCATTACATCTAAAAAAGAAAAAGAAAAGAAAATCGCTTATTGTCACAAGTAGGCTTCAATGAAGTTACTGTGAAAAGCCCCTAGTCACCACATTCTGGCCCCTGTTCGGGGAGGCTGGTACGGGATCTAGCAAGGCTGTCTGGAAAGGCCATGGATAACAGCATGCTAAAGTGAGCTATTTATGACATTCCAGAGAGGCATTTACGCTCACATTGCAAATAATACCATGATCTTCCCTCTCGCTGACGGGGGGAAATATAACACCCTCAGGAAGCAGGAACATGTTGAATAAAAAGCACTCTTGAAATAAAAAGTTCCAGAAGGTAAAAAAAAAAAATATTTTAAAAATTAATTTACGGGATTTGGGCATCGGGATGTGGGCGTCGCTGGTTAGGCCAGCATTTATTGCCCATCCCTAGTTGCCCTCCTGAAGGTAGTGGTGAGCTGCTTTCTTGAACCGCTGCCGCCCCTGAGGTGTAGGTACACCCACGGCCCTGTGAGAGAGGGAATTCCATGATTGGCATCCAACCCAAGAGGCCAGATTGGAAACATGAGTGTTTAGCATCTCTTTGCTTAATTGAGTGTGTATCTTGATATTGGGAGTTGGCGCATCTGATTCTGGTCTCTGTTGTATAAATTATGCTACATCTTCCTGTCGTTTTGTTTGAACACAAATGTCAAGCACCTGCAAAGTCTGGTATGAAGGGAGGGCAATTTTAAAAGATAGTTCTGCCTTACAGAAAGAATTGCAAATACAACAGAGCTCTTAATTCACCCACCTTTCCTTCTGCCTTTCCAGTGCTGCCAACCTGTTCCCCACTGGAATTCCATTGTGACAATGGAAAGTGCATCCGGCGTTCCTGGGTCTGTGATGGTGACAACGATTGTGGGGATGATTCGGATGAGCAGGATTGTCGTAAGTGTGCCCGCACTATGGCTGTGTCTGGCCAGTCTGACTGTATTGTTACATGTGCTTTGTTACATTTCACTTGCTTATTTCATTTCTTCACAAATGACCCTGCCACCTGGTGATGTCTTCATGACGGTTTGTCTTCTCTGTATCAGGCTGGTTCAGATGACCTCAAGGTCAAATGACCGGGTGTTGAAGGCCATAACAAGAACATTGTTATTGCTGAAAATGGAAACATGCTATTGAAGCTTTTCATATTGCACTCATCAGGACAAATACAAGAATTGTAAATTTCAAATAATCACGACAATTTGTACCACATGAGAAAAGAGGTCGGCTGAGGCATTGCCATGACAAAAGTAATGGGGAACTATAGTCTCTCCAAACTTCTGGGTAATTCAAAAAAGGTGCTTGACATCTTTGCCATTCTCCCCCTATCGCTGGCCCCCTATCCAAACCCCCCCCCCCCCCCCCCCCCCCCCCCCCCGGCGACAGTATAATTTTGACCCTATTGCCAGTTCTCTCCAGCTTTGACAAAGAGTCAGTCATCCAGACTCGAAATGCTGGCTCCCTCCTCTCTCCACAGATGCTGTCAGACCTGTTGCAATTGTCCAGTATTTTCCGCTTTTCCTTCAGATTCCAGCATCCGCAGTAAGTTGCTTTTATCAAGGCTTGAGCAGGTTGCTTTTGTTTGCAGAGAACAGCTTCCAGCGCTTGAGTGTATGTTTCTTCCAGCAAGCATAAATGGGCCATGTTAAGAGCTTGGCTGATTATCTTAAATTACTTGATGTGGAGATGCCGGCGTTGGACTGGGATGAGCACAGTAAGAAGTCTTATAACACCAGGTTAAAGTCCAACAGGTTTGTTTCAAACACTAGCTTTCGGAGCACTGCTCCTTCCTCAGGTGAGGAATTCATCTGCGTGGGTTTCATCCGAGTGCTCCGGTTTCCTCCCACAATCCAAAGATGTGCAGGTTAGGTGGATTGGCCATGCTAAATTACCCCTAGGTGGGGTTGCGAGGATAGGGTGGGGGATTGGGCCCATGTAGGGTGCTCTTTCAGAGGGTCGGTGCAGACTCAATGGGCCAAATGGCCTGTAGGGATTCTACGATTCTATGATTCATGTGGTATAGGCCCTGTGTTGTAGCTTCATCAGGTCAACAGTTCATTTTCAGGCATGCCTGGTGTTACTCGTAGAAGGCCCACCTGCAGTCTTCATTGAACCTATGCCAGCTCCTATTTCTATGCTCCTCAGAATTCACATGCTTTCGCCCTCCTTCTATTTCTAACATTGCGTGCATGGCCCCCACTGCTGAGATAGCCGCTGGCATTGAAGGTGGCTGCTGAGATTGCTCGGCACATGTGCAGCGGTGTGCATACGTGCAGGGTGACCGCTGACATTCCAAAGCGTCCAAGGTGGAAAACTGCCAGAGTCGATTTCCGCCTGCGTCGACAACTCTGTCAGCAAAGCTTGGAGCGAGTTGGCTTATCCGTCGGGTGATTCAAAAGTGGACGAGCGGCCGAATGGATAATACATTTGACATCAGTATAAATGATGATGCTATTCATGCCCTAGTCACAAGGTTATTTAAGCTTTTGGACTGTGAACGATTGAGCAGCGCCACCTTTCGTACTGGCCGCTGGATGAACTGTGGCTGGCAGGCATGTTTCTCTTGCCCCTGGGCAAGCTGTGCGCCACCCAGCAGTTGTGTTGCGTTGACGTCAGATGCAGCCATAGATCAACAATTCTCTTTACAATAATAAGAAGAATCTTTATTATTGTCACAAGTAGGCTTACATTAACACTGCAATGAAGTTACTGTGAAAAGCCCCTAGTCGCCACATTCCGGCGCCTGTTCGGGTACACTGCGGGAGAATTCAGAATGTCCAATTCACCTAACAGCACGTCTTTCAGGACTTGTGGGAGGAAGCCGGAGCACCCGGAGGAAAGCCACGCAGACAAGGGGAGAATGTGTAGACTCCGCACAGACAGTGACCCAAGCCTGGGACCCTGGAGCTGTGAAAGTGCATGTCTTTTTAACAGCCTTCTCATTGGTACTCCCTCCTGCTAATGGTCGTGCACATCTTCTCTGTCTGTCTATTGCTGCGCCTACTTCAAGATTGTAGCATTTATTTTGTATTGCCAAGATAAAATAGAAAGACAATGTTGCTTTCCCCTGCACCTTTGTTCTAAAAGTAATATGCTTTGATTTTTGGTCGCCACCCATTGTACAAGCAGTAAATCAAATTGTTTCCTTGTTCCCTTTGATGTGCTGCGTATGTGTAAAAGGAACTGGAATTGGCTGTTTAAAGAATTGCCGTCGTGAAACTTTGCTCATGGCTAATTAGTTGTTAACTGTGGCTAATGTTTTTGGATCATCATTGATTTGCGGTACACGCTGTGCGCAGTGAGATTTCCTGAATTTTCTGTTGGTACTAATTAGACTCCTCGGGCACGATTCTCTGCTCCGACGGCAGTGTGTCGGCGCCGGCATCAAAACGGGAGTGTTTCACTCCGCAGTTGGCGCCCGTTCCCGGACCCCATTCTGCGCCGTACAAGGGGGCTAGCAGGGGCGTGAGCGCATAGGCCGCCGATGGAGCAACATGGCGCCACGCCGAGCAGCGCCCCGGTTCACCGACCATGACCTGGGGATGCCCCTGGACGCCCTCGAGGAGAGGAGGGGGAGTCTGTACCCTGGACCCGGCCAGAGGGTCCCACCCAAGGTGGCCCGGCGTTTGTGGAGGGAGGTGGGCGCAGCCGTCAGTGCCAGCGCGTTGACACCCAGGATTGACGAGCAGTGCCGCAAAAAGCTCAACGACCTACTGAGGGCAGCCAGGGTGAGTACCCCCCTTCCCCCCACATGTGTGACAACCACCCCCTCCCCAGGAGGACGGTACAACCACAGCTGTGACCCATGCAAGCCGCGTTGGCCATGTGCCCTGTGTACCCATGCCAACATTGATCAAACCGCATGCATCGGACTGCCTAACAATGCAGTCACCCCACCCCCCCCCCCCCCCCCCCTGCCCCGCCTAGGAAAAGAGCGCCCACAACCCAGCGATAGCGTGCCCGACCCGGAGGGGGTGAAGCTGACTTGCGGACCCTCACCGTGTACGAGCAGAGGGCACTGGACATAGCTGGTGCACCCGAGGACCGGGAGATTGCCCATGCCGAGATCGGGCGCACATCACCAAGTGAGACCCCCCCCACGCCTGGCGCCTTTCCCTCCAGCACTCTCCCCTCGGCCCATTCCCCTCAGCACTCTCCCCTCAGCCTCTTCCCCGCAGCACGCTCCCCTCAGCCCCTTCCCCGCAGCACGCTCCCCTCAGCACGCTCCCCTCAGCACTCCCCCTCACCCTGTACCGCGACCCACACCCCCCTCCAGCTGCCTAACCATGATGGTGTATTGTGTGTCGCAGGGCCACGCGGTGACCGATCCGGAGCACCTGGCAGACACCGCCTGCATCCAGCGCCTGAACGCCCAGCCGACGCAGACCAACCAGGCGCATCAGGCTTACACCGCCCCCAGGCAGCGCCGGGGCGGCCAGCCCGCAGGGACTCGAGCAGCGATGGGGAGGGCAGCTCCAACAACAGCCCCCCGGCCCAGTCCAGTGACGACACGACGACCCAGGGCACCATGACACAGGGGACAGACAGACACGACACGACGACACAGGACACAAGCACACGGGAAAGACACGACACGACGACACAGGACACAAGCACACGGGAAAGACACGACACGACGACACAGGACACAAGCACACGGGACAGACACGACACGACGACACAGGACACAAGCACACGGGACAGACAGACACGACACGACGACACAGGCCACAAGCACACGGGACAGACAGGCACGACATGACGACACAGGACACAAGCACACGGGACAGACAGATACGACACCAGGACACAAGCACACGGGACAGACAGACACGACACGACGACACAGGACACAGGCACACGGGACAGACAGGCACGACATGACGACACAGGACACAAGCACATGGGACAGACAGATACGACACGACGACACAGGACACAAGCACACGGGACAGACAGACACGACACGACGACACAGGACACAGGCACACGGGACAGACAGGCACGACACGACGACACAGGACGCAAGCACACGGGACAGACAGACACGACACAGGACACAGCACACGGGACAGACAGGCACGACACGATGACACAGGACACAAGCACACGGGGGACAGACAGACATGAAAAAACACAACACAACGCCACCACGGAGGGGACGGACATACAGGACATGGCACAGCAGGTCCGATGAAGACACTGAGGTTGCGTCACAGCTGTCCCCTGCACCCGCCGCCACTGCAGATACTCCCACCTCGGTTGGCCATTTTAGTTGTGAGGCTTCTGGGACACTAACTGGTGCGCACCACACAGCCGTCCCGGTACAGCAGGTGGAGGTAGAAGCAGCCGAGGGGCCGGACAGTCGGAGGGCAGCCCAGCCCCGGCAAACACCTGCCGCTCAGACGGGTCCCGGGTTCCTGGAATTTCCCCCGCCCACCCATAGACCTGATGCAGTCAAGAACCCAGGGGCGTGAGAATGTGACGGGGGGATTCCAGCACCTGCAGACGCAAGTGCAGGAGTGCATCCGTGTCCAGGAGCAGGAAATGGTGCCGGTCATGAGTGCCACACATGCCAACACCGCATGGGTGGCATCCGCGGTGGAGACAATGGTGGCGACGGTGTCGGGCATGGGACTGAGTTTGCAAGGCCTGGGGCTATCTGTGCACGCGTCCCCCGCGGCCCAGGACAGGGCTGCCGTCTCAGAGGCAGCCATGAGCCAGAGCCAGCTGAACATCGCAGAGGCGCTCAACAACCTGGCCCGGTCTCAGCAGGCCATCCCTGAGAGCATCAGCGCCATTGCCCGGGTGCTGGCCGGCGTGGTACAGAGCCAGACGGGGATGGCGAACTCCTTGAGCTCCATGGCTGCGAACCTGGTCTATACCAGTGCGGGCCTCCAGGACTGGCAGCGCCAGGTGACGGTGGTGCCCCGGGTGCTGGATCCGCTCGCACCCCACCCCATGCAGAGCCTCGGGGGCCACCGGGCACCCCGAGGGACGAGGGACGTGCTGGGGCCCGTTCCGGCCCCTGCTGCAGGGGGGGTGCCGGAACCTCGTGCCACCTCGGACCCCCCCCCCCCCCCCCCCCCCGCCCCCCCCCCCCCCCCCCACCCCGTCCTGTCCCTGGCGCCGCGGCGATTCTCTGACCCGGCGGGAGGTCGGGGAATCTAGCCCGATGCATTCGCTGTTTGATAGGTGTGAGAAGTGTGACGCTAGTAAAGGAATGGTCACTTATCATTCACCAATGTTAGGAAAGAGTTCACATTCCCAAGTACCTATGTTAGAACTGGGGTTTTAATTGTTTAATATTTTGCACCAATATATAAAGGGGATACAGATGGCACTGTTTTGTTGTTGGAGAAGTGATTGCTGAACATAAACTTGGAGTCGAAGAAATCAAGACTTGCTTCCGAGGTCTTATATAGTTACCATCAGAGCTTAACAACCAACCCGAATAAATTTGCACAATGCTGGTATAAATGGAATTGGCAGCATCTGTCATTTTGATGGGGTGGACATGCAATTCATTATTGCAATGTACCCAAAGTACATTGATAGCCCAACCCTAACCCTCGGGAACAGTGGCTGACGCCGGGTCGGAGAATCCCCGGGGGGGGCCCGAGAATCGCGCCCTGATGCCGGCTTCCCCATTCTGTGGCGCTGGTTTTCGGGCGCCGGCGGGATCGCCGCCACGCCGGTCGGGGGCCGTTGATAGCGGCCCCACCCCGGCGATTCTCCGGACGCCGATGGGCCGAGTGGCCGACGAGTTTGGCCGAGTCCCGCCGGCGTGGATTGCTCACCCCACACACGGCGGGACCTGGACGGCGAGTGTGCGGGGGCCGCCCTGGAGGGGGGTGGGGGGCACGGTGGCCTGGCCCGCAAACGGGGACTACCGATCGGCGGGCAGACTGGTTCCGTGGGAGCCTACTTTACTCCACGCCGGGCCCCTCTAGGGCTCCGCCTTATTGCCCGGTGCCGGCGCGGGCAAGGGAACCCCCGCGCATGCGTGGAAATATGCCGGCCGTTCTGCGCATGCGTGGGCCGCACCCCGCCAGCTGGAGCTGCGGGGACTACTCCGGCGGCAACCTAGCCCCCTAGAATGGTGAGAATTCCTCACTTTTGGAGGTCGTTGGCCCCGTTTTCACGCCGGCGTATTATTAGAGAATCCCGCCCAATGAATTGCTCAGCCATTCTGTGACAAGATGACCAATTGTGTGCTGAATTGTGGATGGTGTTGTGTTGCAAACCTGTGCTAATTTAAAAAAAAATTAAATTTAGAGTACCCAAATAATTTTTTCCAATTAAGGAGCAATTTAGCGTGGCCAATCCACCTAGCCTGCACATCTTTGGGTTGTGGGGGCGAAACCCACGTGAACGCGGGGAGAATGTGCAAACTCCTCACGGACAGTGACCCAGAGCCGGGATCGAGCCTGGGACCTCGGCCCCGTGAGGCAGCAGTGCTAACCACTGCGCCACCGTGCTGCCCCCACGAACCTGTTCTAATGAAAGTGAATAGACATATTCACCAGAATGATACTGTATTTTCAGTTATAAATACATCGTTATATTCTTTGGAAGTTTGATGGGTGATCTAATCAAGGTAGTTAATGAATTGAATAGATGGGCGGAGATAAACGTTTTCTTCTGATGATACGAGGGGGGGGGGGGTGGTCTAAATAAATGGATGGGGGGGTGGTCTAAATAAATGGATGTAATCTTAACATGAAAAGTGAAAATGAAATTATCAAGCCCAAGGTAGGCTTTTGTTAGGTCGGGGCATCAAAGGATTTGGGGAAACGGTCGGGAAACTGAGTTGAGATGGAGATCAGTCATGGTGTAGCAGAATTTTTGTTTTAATTCGTTCATGACCCATTGCCCATCCCGAATTGCCCTTGAGGGGGCAGTTAAGAGTCAAACACATTGCTGTGGTCTGGAGTCACATGTAGGCCAGACTCCGGTAAGGACGGCAGATTTCCTTCCCTAAAGGACATTAGTGAACCAGGTGCGATTTTACGACAATTGACAATGGCTTTATTGTCATCATTAGACTTTTTAAATTCCATATTTTTTTTTATTGAACTCAAATTTCACCATCTGCAGTGGCGGGATTCGAACCCGGGTCCCCAGAGTAGTATCCTGGGTCTCTGGTTTACCAGTCCACTGACAATACCATTGCGTCACTGTCTCCCCATATCCAGAACGGTTGAGCAAGCTGAATAGTCTACTCCTGTTTATATGTAACTGGCTCACATTTTATGTATATGTGGGTTACCGCAGTCGTGTGCAATATCTCTTTAAGAACCGAGTCACGTGACATGCGTGACGCCATCAGCTACATTACGGGACTTTGGGGAGTCCAGTACCTTGTACAGCAAAGACTCATTCAATAAACCCCTGCTGATCATGCATTAAACCCACCTGCTTCGGCAATCTATTGAATTGTTAGTCTAAAGACACAACATTAACCACCTGAACGATTTCAGCATATAAATCTGATGGGGCGTGTACCCTAGAGCTGGAACAGCAGCATACCAACTCATTGTTCCAGTTAGTCTGCACAGAAGCGCTTTACTTCAAACAATGTTCTCTCTAAAATAATCCGCTGAAAATCATCTGATTGAGTGCTGATTCAGCATGCTAGTATGCCAACAAAATGTGCCTTAAAGCAGCGGTTCACACCCTTAATTCCCATCGTTTGGTGAATGACCAACTTGCGGTAATCTCGGAAAGGACAGGGTGGAGTCCAAATGCTGCCCACAATACCGAGATCAATGTGCAAACCCTGTGTGTGTCCTTGTGGTGATGGGGCTCCTTGGCAGTTCCTCGGGGTCAGGTTGCCTGCCAACCCGACCAAGCATGGAAAGCTGAGGGAAGCGGAGAGAAAAGTTCAATAAAGGGCAAAACGAATTGCGAATCAAGAGACTTAAAAACAAAACTGCGCATCTGGCTTAAAAAGCAATTCACCTCCTCCTTCTGTAAATGTGAATCTGGTCAAAACCCAACTTCATATGCCTCGCCTTCCTTTTGGCCAGCCACGCAAGATGGAGCCGCCTCTGGTTTGTTTGCCCATTTTGTCAGCTGCAAGTGATTAAAGAAGAATAGGAAATACATATTTAAAATGTGAATCAATACAGCATGAAAACCCAGATTTGAAATGTCCGTTAACAATTGTTTGCAAGAGATAAGACGTTCAGGTTAGTAAATGATTTACCAAACAAACAAAGGGAATGAATTGTAGTCACTTCTGGGGCCAGAAACTGTGGCAGGGGGCACTAAAAATTGCTCCACCAGCCTGCGTACCAGTTCCCCAGCTCCATGCCAACCCCAGAGATGGCCCACACGCATGGATCAGGCAGCCCATTAAATCAATTCAGGCCTGTTGATGGGGGCCGACTTGTGATTTTCAGTCAGTTCCCGGAGGCGACAGGGGCGAGTGTAATGGCCCCCTGGTGGCATATTGAGGGACCAGTGCTCACACAGGCTTAGAGGACCTCCCCACCTGCCTGGGGGCAGCAGCAGCCACTGTGTTGCTGAGTGGAGGGAGTCCACCTCTCCTCAAGGATGACCCAACCGCAGAGGCCATTTTAAACATTGTAAATGTGGAAAAACTTATGTGCCGTGGTGTTTTCCTGCAGCTTTCAGTCCAGAAAGCCTCCTCCTATTGGCCATCCAGCTTCAAGCGGCTGATTGCTGTCCTCAGTTGGAGACCTGCCCTCTAGTCTCTAATTGGCCAGTTTTGGGGAAATTACAATGACTGAGCGTTTCCCCACATGCTGCTGGTTTCTGCTGGTCATTTGAGCTGGTGACGGTTCAGTAGCCTGCCTGAAAAAGCTCCCCCCCGAATTTCAGGTTAGTCAATGATTTATTAAACACACAAAGTCTCATTCATACATTTATGCTTTTGGTCACAGGCCAATCTGATTTCAGTTAGCTATTATGGTACGGATTGCACCTAGATTAACATGTAAATGTGTATTATCAGTAATTTCACATTTTAGGCGCGATGACAATATCTTTTCAATTTAACTCACTGTTTCTTGGTTTAATTTGAAAATGTACATTTTCAATTGGAAAATAAAAATACTCAGATTCAGTTTTTTGGACCTTTTTGTTTTATCTCTCGTGCAATGTCCCCGGTCCCCTTTTCTCCCACCATTGCTGTTATTTCTATCTGACGAGTGAAGCCGCAGTGGAACATGGTTGGTCTGGAAAAATCAATTCGCGGCTCGGTCTAACTTTCTATTTCGTGATTAAGGTCAAGACCTTCCACAACTTGCGAGTAGTGCATTGAGGGCTGCACGGTAGCACAGTGGATAGCATTGTGGCTTCGCAGTGCCAGGGTCCCAGGTTCTATTCCCCACTGGGTCACTGTCTGTGCGGAGTCTGCGCGTTCTCCACGTGCCTGCGTGGGTTTCCTCCGGGTGCTCCGGTTTCCTCCCACAGTCCAAAGACGTGCAGGTAAGGTGGATTGGCCATGCTAAATTGCCCTTAGTATCCAAAACGTTTAGGAGGGGCTATTGGCTTATGGGTATAGGGTGGAAGTGAGGGCGTAAGTGGGTCGGTACAGACTCAATGGGCCGAATGGCCTCCTTCTACTCTGTGTAATCTATGTAATGAAATGTCAAGGAATGCGGAGGCTCCTGTGTACAAAGACATTGACCAGAAATGAGGCAGGGACTGTCGAAGCGGTTCGAACCCCCTGTTCACTCCCTGCTCTGCATGTGGGTATGGAACAGAGGGAAATCCGACCGTGGTAATAGAAATTGAGAGCAACAGTCAAAACAGGTCCAGTTTCCAATGCCTTGGATCCAGGATTACATTTTGTATTGATGGTGCTACCTCAAAACTCACAGCGGCCGCCTTGGGGAGTTCCATAGTTACAGTGTAGTTTCCATTTATTCACAGATATTTTCACAGCTCGAGATTTTCCTTTTAAATGTTGAATGTCTCTGAGGCACTTGTATAAAATATTGAACCTTTATGTATATTTCCTGTTCCAATATGAAGTATAATTAGGGAAATGTGCTGAAATGCCAACCTCCCTCGGTCCACAATATTCTCTGGATAGATTTTTATTATTCAAGAAGAAATGTACTATAACCCTCAGTGTTAATTCAAAGTACTTACACCTTTATTTGCATTATGCAGAATGATTGTGATAACGGTTGATATTAGTAGGTAACATGCTCTGCATTCGAACAATAGCATGGCATTACAGACATGTGGCACTTTATGAGTAATTATATTCTATTGACTACTGATTCTAAACGAGCCAATGCATTGGAGTTGGCACAACTTTTATTTTTACATTCAGCAATAGTTCCCACTGGATTTCCTGATTATATTGATGTGTTTTCGACTTTGGGTGGCAAACCCATTTTGCCCAGAATTATCTCCAAAGGATTTGGGAATAAGGGGTCTAATTTCAAGTCATGTCATTTTTAGTTGGTTGAATGCTGGAGTAGGTTACCTTTATGGTTACCTTGCCGGGTACGTGCATGTCTCAAAGTTTCTCGAGCACGGCACACCAAAGACAGAGGTCAGCGGCAAATAACCTCACAGAAATGTGGGGCGGGATTTTCCGGCCGATCCCGCCTGCGGCGGAGGCTGTGAACAACAGGAAGCCATGTTGAAAGCGGCGGGGCAAGTTGATCCTGCCGCTAGCCAATGGCAGGCTGCCTCTGCCGCTGCAAATTGTGCCGCGGGGGGAAGGGGAAAACCCCACCCTTTACTGAGCTTCATCATGGAGGGAAATCCTGCTTGAGTGCTGGCTGCACACAATTTTAAGGGTGTGTTTTTGATGTTGATATCCTTTATAGTTTGATGTGCCCAGTTGGCACTGCCAAACTGGCAAGGTGCCTAGGTTTCATTATGCTTGCACCGGGGATCGGGCCTCGGGTTTCCCTGCCCTTGTGAGGTGGTATGCAGGGGGGCTCCCGGACCCCCTTTTAGGTATGTTGGAGGGGGGCGGGGGTGGTTCTAGAGATCGGGGCACCATTTTTAAAATAGCGCCCCGATCTCTGCCTGCACTGGCGAGTGGAGCTAAACGTGCCTGATGGAGGACTCTGTTTTATTTCTGTTAAATTGCGCCCTTTGTGTTTTGCCTTAGTCAGATGGTCATAACCCAGTTAGTGGGATAGAGATGATGTGGTTAATGGGAGGAGCTAAGGGCTGAAACAGTCAGGTGTTGAGTTTATTTTAGACCTGTCTGTGAACAGAGTAGCTGCTTCTGAAGAACCGTGAGTTTTGATGTGCCTGTGAATAGAACAGGAACTTTTTGCCAAATGCTGGGGAGTTAAACAGTAATGACACATGCAAGAATCTGCAAGCTGTTTCCTGAAGGACCTCTCTCTCGCAAAACAGTCTATCCAAGACATCTCTGTACAGCAAGTATTCCTGGGTTTGCTAACTGTATTTAAAAGTGAATTTTGATCTGAGATGGGGTTGCTTGATTCGGGATGAAAGGATAGCAGCGAGTTTTATTGTTAACCATTGTTTAACTGGCAATTGTAAGCTATTGCGTGGTATGATGGTAATGTAGTTTAATGCTGTGTTAGTGATAAAGTTTGTTTTAATATACCATTTCCCTTTCTGTGCGTGGAATCACTCCTGGAACAAAGTATCCTTTCCTCACAGTCTTACAAATGAAATTAAATATTGGGATTTCTGTCCAGTATCCTAGCAACTGCTGGGGCCTGGTCTGGGATCCTAAGACAGCGGAAATGAAGAACGGTCCTTTCTGTGTAATATACACTGAATCAGGATTATTGCACATTCTGAAGCCACTTAAGATTCTGAGGGGGCTTGGCAGGGGCGGATGCTGAGAGGAGGTTTCCCCAACCCCACCCCCCTTAAGGGAATCTAGAACATAGGGGGCACAGTTTAAAAATAATGGGCCTCCCATGTAATGCTGAGATTAGGAGGAATTTCTTCTCCCAGAGGGTTTGTTAGTCTTTGGAATTCTGTTCCCTAGCGAGTCGTAGAGGCTGGGCCACTCCTGCTCCTATTTCTTGTGTTTTTGTGATCTTATGATCATTATGGTTAACCTTTGGTTCAGACCGATGATGCTTAAACCATTTTGATGGAAACTCTTTGCTTTGGAGGGGTTTCTCATTGATTCATCTCTTGCTCCACTGTAGCACACACACGTCGCAAAACATAATCACAGTTTAGACCCTCTTAACTGCAGCACACTGTTTTTGATTCGAAAATGAAACCTGTTATATTTGACCATCTCTCAAAGCAGTGTCTTGATCCTTTTGTGTAAACGCACTTAAAAGCTGTCTGTATCTTTGTGATCATAAATTGGAAGTCCCCTGATGGCTGTCGATGCCGAGTGCCTCAAGGATACGCATTCCCCTCTCTGATTGGAGGGAGCATCTATCACCGGCTCACAGTCATCAGCCGTTATTTATCTCCCTTCTCAACCCTGCTACCTAGCAACTAGCAAACCATGGGAGGCAGTACCTTGTTGGAATAGGATTTCATGACCAAGCAATCATTAGATTGCGGATGATTGAACGCTTCTCTGCAATTGTTAAACTTCCAACTGCAGAGCCAGAGTGAACCCCATCCGATTAGTGTGGTGCATATTCTGGTTTTAAATATCTGCCACTTTGACTCAAAATGGGATGGATGTCTTGTCTTTCTTGCATCCCTGTTCCGAGGGCTGTCTGCACTGGGAACTCTTTCCCCACTAATATCTATTCTCCGCTGCTCTCACTGCCTGTCCCACAGAGAAAGGCCTGACCACCTTCCGACTTTGTTGTTATCATAGAATTTACAGCGCAGAAGGAGGCCATTCGGCCCATCGAGTCGGCACCGGCTCTTGGAAAGAGCACCCTACCCAAGGTCAACACCTCCACCCTATCCCCATAACCCAGTAACCCCGCACAACACTAAGGGCAATTTTGGACACTAAGGGCAATTTTATCATGGCCAATCCACCTAACCTGCACATCTTTGGACTGTGGGAGGGAACTGGAGCACCCGGAGGAAACCCACGCACACCCGGGGAGGATGTGCAGACTCCACACAGACAGTGACCCAAGCCGGAATCGAACCTGGGACCCTGGAGCTGTGAAGCAATTGTGCTAACCATAATGCTACCATGCTGCCCCGTGTTGTTGACAGGGCCCTCAACAGTGTGCGGTCTATCTCCCGCGCCACTGCCCTCGCCCCCTCCCCTCACTCCCAGAACAAGGATAGAGTCCCCCCTCGTCCTCACATTTCATTCCACCAGCCTCCGTATCCTCCGCCATTTTCACCAACTCCAGCGTGATGCCACCACCAACCACATCTTCCCTTCACTCCCTCTGACAGCATTCCGCAGAGACTGTTCCCTCCGAGATAATCTAGTCCACTCCTCCACCATACCCAGTACCTCTCCCATCACCCATGGCACCTTCCCATGCAATCGCAGAAGGTGTAACACCTGCCCCTTTACCTCTTCCATGCTTAACATCCCAGGCCCAAAACACTCATTCCAGGTTAAGCAGCGTTTCACTTGCATCTCTTCCAATTTGGTCTATTGCATTCGCTGCTCCCAATGTGGTCTCCATTATATCGGAGAGACCAAACGCAGACTGGGTGATCGCTTTGTTGAGCACCTTCGGTCTGTACACATTCAGGACCCTGACCTTCCCGTTGCTTGCCATTTTAACACAAGTCCCTGCTCCCATGCCCACATGTCTGCCCTTGGCCTGCTGCAATGTTCCAGTGAAGCTCAACGCAAACTGGAGGAACAACATCTCACCTTCCGGTTGGGCACGCTACAGCCTTCCGGTCTCAACATCGAATTCAACAACTTCAGATGATTAGCTCTACCCCCCCTAGACCCATTTGTTTTCATCCCATTTTATTTCAACTGTCTCTTACCATTTCTTTCTTTCTTGTCTTTCTTAATATATATTTAACCCCCCCCCCCCCGCCCCCAATCTTATCCACCTTTCCTTACCCCTTCTCCCCTTTGCTTCCCCTCCCCCCACATCTCCATCTGTCACAGTTTAGCCTCTGATGTTAGTTTCTCTGCCGTTTGGCCTCTCACACATTTTGTTCTCTCTGGGGACTGCTGTTAGCACTCTTTCCCCTTGGTTTCTGTGACTATTAGCACCCCGTTTCCCTGGTTTTCTGTGGCTATGACTCATCTTTCATTCTCACTCCACAGTATAAATATTCCAGACATTCCCTGTCTGTTAGCTTTGACAAAGAGTCATCGGACTCAACGTTCGCTCTTTTCTCCCCTTACAGATGCTGCCAGACCTGCTGAGATTTTCCAGCATTTTCTCTTTCGTTTCAGATTCCCGCATCCGCAGTAATTTGCTTTTTTCCGACTTTGTCCCTCTGTGTCGTTTCGGGTCTTCCTTCGCAGGTTGTCCAGGTATTTTGCCTTGCGTTATCTCTTTTTCCAAATACTTGCCTCTATATGCCCAAGCGTGTGAGCTTTCTTGATATAACCGCCTCAAACATGTTCTCTTGACACCAGCTTGACTCCCACTGGTGTGCCTGCTTGGTGGTTGATGACGCACATCATAAATATAGTTTACTTCAAAAAAGCAAAACAGATTATGAGCAATCTAAAACTATGACAAGTAAAACCTCAGAGAGAATAGCTCGAGACAAGGGTGGCAGACCTGGCAAGTAAATGAATGATACTTATAACCACAATAGTCCTCAACACCGGCGCCCCGCAAGGCTGCGGACTTAGCCCCCTACTCTACTCCCTGTATACACACGACTGCGTGGCAAAACTTGGTTCCAACTCCATCTACAAGTTTGCTGACGATACGACCATAGTGGACTGGATCTCGAATAACGACGAGTCAGAATACAGGAGGGAGATAGAGAACCTAGTGGAGTGGTGTAGCGACAACAATCTCTCAATGCCAGCAAAATTAAAGAGCTGGTAATTGACTTCAGGAAGCAAAGTACTGTACACACCCCTGTCAGCATCAACGGGGCCGAGGTGGAGATGGTTAGCAGTTTCAAATTCCTAGGGGTGCACATCTCCAAAAATCTGTCCTGGTCCACCCACGTCGACGCTACCACCAAGAAAGCACAACAGCGCCTACACTTCCTCAGGAAACTAAGGAAATTTGGCATGTCCACATTGACTCTTGCCAACTTTTACAGATGCACCATAGAAAGCATCCTATCTGGCTGCATCACAGCCTGGTATGGCAACTGCTCGGCCCAGGACCGCAAGAAACTTCAGAGAGTCGTGAACACCGCCCAGTCCATCACACAAACCTGCCTCCCATCCATTGACTCCATCTACACCTCCCGCTGCCTGGGGAAAGCGGGCAATATAATCAAAGATCCCTCCCACCCGGCTTACTCACTCTTCCAACTTCTTCCATCGGGCAGGAGATACAGAAGTCTGAGAACACGCATGAACAGACTCAAAAACAGCTTCTTCCCCATTGTCACCAGACTCCTAAATGACCCTCTTATGGACTGATTTCATTAACACTACACCCTGTATGCTTCATCCGATGCCTGTGCTTATGTAGTTACATTGTATATGTTGTGTTGCCCTATTATGTATTTTCTTTTATTCCCTTTTCTTCTCATGTACTTAATGATCTGTTGAGCTGCTCGCAGAAAAATACTTTTCACTGTACCTCGGTACGCGTGACAATAAACAAATCCAATCCAATCCAATCCAATATAGATTAATGACGATTTTGCAGAAAGAACAGAAGGAACAGCAGAAACAATAGAAAGGATCAGGTCGATCTCCCCGTGCATGTCTTTTATTGCTGTGTCACCATGGAGAGTGGTGTAAACTGCTATGCATATCAGTTATGCTCGATACAATCGAGATCACAGCTCTCGCTGGGCCTTGATCCAGATCAGTATATTTAAATGAGCCATTGGGCTCATTTAAATATGCGTAGCCTGTTTGAGACAGCAGTCTCCCGGCCCCCGGTATTCCTCGGCCCTACTGACCAGGACTCATGCCGGTGCGAATTAGTACTGGCCTGGAGACCAGATGTGATGATGATGCCATGCTGGGGGGCTTCCAGGCCACTGGGGCTCCAGGTGGTTGGGGACAGGGCAGGAGCACCCAGTGAAGTCGAGATCCAGAGTGTCGTGAAAAGACCTCTTCGCGTCACCGAGTCGGGCGCATGATCGTGCCCCTAGTCACCTCATCCTGTGCAATTAATACCAAATAGGGCTTTGTATAGAAGCATAGCCCAGCATACCCCTTGGAGAGACTGCTTTCCTAGTCCAAAGGTAAATGTAGGACAACACAACAATTGTTCTTCTGATGATAATTCCCACTCAGGAATGAAGATAAAATTTCCTGCATTTCCTATTATACAGTTGTTGATGTCCTTTGGCTGTTGCACGTGGTGAATCCCGCCCGGTGTGTCTGAAGATAATGTGGGATTAGAAGCGGAGAAAAAATTAGTGCAGGGCTTACAGATAAACTTCAATCCCCCCCAACTTTTTTTAATGAATTTCTATGTCCGTATTCATACTGTGAACTGCCTTCAGAAATTTATCCCACTATAATTTGACTCACCCACCAGTGGCAGAGGATTATAATTAACGCACAATATGTTTACGTTGGCAGTTTGCCTTATGTATGTGGACATGGAATATATAATGGAGGAGGTTAACAGCAGGGTGTGGACAGACCTAAGATATTTCATGGTTTAAGTGTCTCATCTCCGAGGACATTGCATGTCGGGTGCCAAGACCCAAGTGTAGGCTTCAGGGTGAATGAGGCTTGAAGCAGAGGAATGGGAGGGTGGGCACTTGCAAACCTAACTCAGGCTGCTGTTGAATTCAAGTGCTCTGTTACCCATTTCATATGTTTCTACTAAAGGTTCCAGGCCCGGTTTGTCCATATTCATAATGTAAATTATCATGCCGCAGTTACATTGCGGTATTGATATTGCAACAGATTAGGAGGGTGTACTAACAGTTTGACAAATCCATATCAGGGGCTGTTTAGCACAGGGCTAAATCGCTGGCTTTGAAAGCAGACCAAGGCAAGCCAGCAGCACCGTTCGATTCCCATAACAGCCTCCCTGAACAGGCGCCGGAATGTGGCGACTAGGGGCTTTTCACAGTAACTTCATTTGAAGCCTACTTGTGACAGTAAGCGATTTTCATTCATTTCATATCAGCACTTTCTATTGTTCAAACAGTAATGGGAATTTCTAATGGCGAAAGTTGCCAAGAGCACAAAGGTGCCAGATTGTTAATATTGCAGGATCTAGCTCGGCTTCTAGCTACGCTGTTCCAATACAGCTGCAATATTGGCACCTACCCAACAAAAGTGTACAATTGTCCAGGTACGGCCTGTGTCCAAAAATAAAACAGCCAATCTAATCAAGCTAATTACCTCCCCATCTTTAGCAACTTGCTGTTGACAGTGCTGTCGAGCAGTAATTCACCAGTAACCTGCTTCCCAATGCTCAGTTTGGCTTCCACCAGGGCCACTCAGCTCCAGAACTCATTACCACCTAGATCCAAACATGGGCAAAGGGGCTGAAATCCAGAGGTGAGGCGGGAGTGAATTTTCTCAACATCAAGACAGCTTTTGACCATCCATCCAGGAGCCCGAGCAAAATTGAAGTCAACGGGAACCAGAGGGGAAACTCTCCTCTCGTTGGATTCATCCTTTTCTTTGATTCTTTCATGGGATGTGGGTTTCACTGGCTAGGCTAGCATTTATTGCCCATCCCTAATTGCCCTTGAGAAGGTACAGATGCGCTGCTTTGTTGAACCACTGCAGTCCATGTGGTGTAGGTATAGTTCTGTTAGGGAGGGTGTTCCAGAGCCGGGACTCTCCGAGCCCGCGGCGGGTCAGAGAATCGGCGGGGCGGCTCAAGAATCCCGCCACGCCGCTCCGACGTCGGGATGCGATTCTCCGCGGACCGGAGAATCGCCCGCCAGCCATGTGCCGCGGTCCACGCGGCGACGGTTGGGAGTCACTGAAAAAGCCCCCAGCAGCGATTCTCCAGCGCTTGATGCTCGAAGGGCCGAACTCCTACGAGTCCCACTGGCGTGGTTCTAATCTGATACCACCCGGTGGGAACTCGGATTCGCGGCCATGGTGGCGGTCCTGGGGGGGGGGGGGGGGGGAGAGAAACCGGACTCTGGGGGGGGGGGGAGCAAGGGGGGCGGGGGGGGGGGAGAAACTGGACTCTGCGGGGGGGGGGGGGGGCCTCAGCGGTGGGCAGGCTCGCGATCGGGGACCACTGATCGGCGGGCCATCACAATCGGAGGAGGACCTACCTTCCTCCGCGCGGCCCACCGTCTCCACCCGCCATGTCAGCGTCGCCCGCGTCGAAGTGGGAAGCCGCGCCCATGCGCAGACCCGCTTGCGGAATCCGCGCGCATGCTCAGCCTGGGCAGCAGGCCCCGCCAGCAGCCAGAGCTGCGGGACACCCGCCAGGACCGTGCTAGCCCCACGGAGAATCACCCCGGACTTTCTAGTTTTCACCGTTTTCCGGTGGGCACGGGGACTCAGTCCCCAAAAGGAAGAATCCCGTCCCAGGATTATGACCCTGCGACAGTGAAGAAACAATGATATATTTCCAAGTTAGGATGGTGTGAGACTTGGAGAAGAACTTCCAGGTGGTGGGGTTCCCATCCACAAAGGGAGGTGATTGTTAGAGGTCAATCATCTCAGTCCCAGGACATTGCCATCAGAGTTGCTCACAGTAGTGTCCTAGCCCAACTGTCTTCAGCTGCTTCACATGTGACCTTCCCTGCAATGTAGTCAGAAGTGGGGGTGTTCATTAATGGTTGCACAGTATTCACTTCCATTTACAGCTCTCAGATAATACCCATATGCAGCAAGACCTGGGTAACAATTAGCTTGGGCAACTTTATGGCAAGTAGGATTCATACCACATCAGTACCAGACAAGGGCCATGTCCAACATGACCAGATTTAACCATCTCCCCATGTCATTCAACAGCATTACCAATGCTGAATCCTCCACTTTCAGAATCCTGCGAGTTCTCATTGAGCAAAATCTGAACTGGACCAGCTGTATAAATAGTGTGGCCACAAGAGCAGGTCAGAGGTTGGGAATTCTGTGGAGAGTAACTCACCTCCTGACTCCCCAAAACCTTGTTCACCATCTAAAAAGGCACATGTCAGGAGTGCAATGGACTACTCTTCACCTGCCTGGATCCAACAACACTCAAGACAACACCTCCTAAACCCATGACAAAGTAGTCCATTTGGTTAATGTCCCATCCATCACCTTAAAATATTCACTCCATTCACCACTGGACTGCAGGACGTACCATCGATAAGGTGCACTGCAGCAACTCACCTAGGCTTCTTCGACAGCACCTTCCAAAGGCACAAAAGGAAAGTGCAGCAGTCACATGGGAACAACACCACCGTCTCGAGGGAAGTTAAAGATGGCCAATAAATGCGAATTAATTTTTTTTAAAGTTAGTAGACCACCCATGCTGTCACGTATGGGCATCGGAGGATTTGCTGTTTTACACTAATTGTGTTGATTCTACTATGTGTGGGGTAGCATCGGGGTCACTGATTTACAGTCGCTGAGGGAGCTAAATTCTATTTTTATCAAAATCCGTGCTGTGAATTTTGCTCGTGCTTTGGGGACTGGATTTCACAACTCTGCCCATCATTTAGTACAAGTTGCAAATCAGGGAAATTTAGTTGTTTATACAAATAATTCTACTACTTCTAATCCGGTAGCTTATTCAAAACTGCAAAGACTGAGAAAAATTACAGGTTTCGCAAGATACATCAATTGGAGATAGCTAACTGGTGTATTGGGGAATGGAAATGGGTTTAGCAATACTGGAGGGCAGTCTCCGCGGTCATAGACATAGGGCGCGATTCTCCCAATGACGCGCCGTATGGGAGAATCGCCACTTGCGCCATTTTTTCCCGTGGCATCGGTCCGACGCCGGCAGGCGATTCTCCGAGGAGAGGAGAATCGGCGCCATTTGCGCCGGCGCGTTTGGCGCGGCGCGGGTCGCTGTCCGCGGCCGGGCCGCTGATTCTCCGGCCTTGATGGGCCGAGCGGCCACGCGGAAACGGCAGAGTCCCGCCGGCGCCGTTCACACCTGGCCGCTGCCGACAGGAACTCTGCGCGCAGGGTCAGGGGGCGGCCTGTGCGGCGGGGAAAAGCGCTCCTTCACTGGGGGGGGGGGGGGAGCCTCCGATGGAGTCTGGCCCGCGGTCGGGGCCCACCAATCGGCTGCCTCTCCAGCCCCGGCCCTATTTTATTACGCGGCCGGCCCCCACCCCTCCAGCGCTGTGCTGGCCCCCACTCGGTAGTCCTCGTGCCCGTTTCGCGCTGTCATGAAACACGACGGCGTTCACGACGGCGCGAACACTCTGTCTCCATTTCGGAGAATCGCGCCCATAGAATTTACAGGGCAGAAGGAGGCCATTCGGCTCATCGCGTCTGCACCGGCCCTTGGAAAGAGCACCCTACCCAAGCTCACACCGCCACCCTATCGCTGTAGCACAGTAACCCCATCCAACCTTTTCATTTGGTCACTAAGGGCAATTTATCACGGCCAATCCACCTAACCTGCGCGTCTTTGGACTGTGGGAGGAAACCGGAGCACCCGGAGGAAACCCACGTAGACACGGGGAGAACGTGCAGACCCCACACAGACAGTGACCCAGCAGGGAATTGAACCTGGGACCCTGAAGCTGTGAAGCAACTGTGCTAATCACTGTGCTACTGTGCTGCCGTTGTAGCACTGGGAGATGCGACTGATAATCTGCAACACCAGGGAATGGGTGGAAGTCCTCGGATATGGTGGGATCTCTGGCGTTTGTCAACAGAGAGTCCTTCGATCAAATGTCCCTATGGAGTAGGAGCCTGAAGTCGAAGTGTGGAAGCTGGGCCCTGAGGTTTGGCACAACTGGGTGGTGAATGTACGGTTTAGTTCCCAGTGGGTTCCTCATCTCTGACACCAGTGAGGGCAGGAGACAATCGTGGGCACAACAGTACAGTTTGGAAGGGTACCTGGTAGTGCCACAGGTTTGTGACTTTCGAAGGGATCTCGGTAATATTAAACGTGACATGTTCTATCGATGTCTGCATGCATGTCCCCTTGTGCATTTCTCTCTCCGGGGGAATCCTGTGGAGCTGATGGGGGTGGGGGGGCTCGGCCACCTGCTGGAGAGCTGACGACAGCCCCACGTTGCCTCTTTCCAGGAAAGCGCTGGCAACACCACATGGGTTTGCTTGTCGGGCACCCTGCATGGCACATCGACAGCTCAGTTAATACCAGCGACAGCAGAATGAGTCTCTTAAATGGACAGTGAGGCCAGAAGATTGTCAATGGGCCTTTCCCTCACTCTGGATTAATTGGGGCTGGAGTCAGGAAGGTGACGGGTTCCCACTCAACAGCCTCTCAGCCAATGAAATACAACTGACCCTCTGGCCACCAGGGTCAGCACGAAGGGGGGGGGCGGGGGGGGGGGGGCGATGAGATTCCAGCCCCATCTTAATCTGTCAGCTACAAAAATATAGATGCCTACTGGAGCTTTTGAAATTTAACTCAATTGCCTTTTGTTTGAATAACAAATTAAATGAGGAAAAATACTTTATGACCCATTTTTTGTGGTCTCAGTGCCTGGCAGCTGTTAACAAT
Organism: Scyliorhinus torazame; assembly: GCF_047496885.1. Lineage (NCBI taxonomy): Eukaryota > Metazoa > Chordata > Chondrichthyes > Carcharhiniformes > Scyliorhinidae > Scyliorhinus > Scyliorhinus torazame. Next base: position 243,712,024 of record NC_092716.1, read on the forward strand.
TATAATGTTTCCATCCTCAATCCTTTATGGAACATGAGAGGAAAAAACCTACGAGCAGACAATAAACTGCAATTATTCTCTCTCTCACATTCACACTCACAGCCTCGCTCTCTCTCCCTCTCTGCTTAAAAGAAAATTGGCCCATTTAAATGTTACCTCAGTAAAGATTTTCAAATTTGCCCTCCAGCTGTTCTTCAAATGCTTTCAAAAAGTGTTTTTGAGCAGGTATTGTTCGATGCCGAAGGCAAATATTCCATTGGTGCGGGTAGTTTGAATGCACCCAGGGAATTCAGGTACACTGCACATGCTCAGACCGTACAGTCCAAATTCATCACCAGCATCACTCGCAGATGTGAGAAGAAATATCAAGGCCAGAACAGCCTTTTTCAGAGATCTTCGAGTAAAAACATTTCTCTGAGGAATTAAAAGACTCAAAAAGACAACTTAATGGCTGCTTAGTAGGACAGAATTTGAGTATTGCCGAAATGAGAGAAATACTGTCGAAGCTTTTCATCTTGCCCTCAATGGGACAAATACAAGAATACCAAATTTCAAAGGGAGCAAAAAAAAAAGCCATCCAACCACCTTTTTATTGTGCAGTATTGGTTGTTCTCTTTGAAATTCGGCATTCTAGCATCAGTCCTGATGAGTTTCCCCGATGTACGATCAGAATAGTCTTTTTTTCAAGAAATCCCATTTTAAAAGCTATTGGGTTGCAATTCCATTGCTGAAGCCCCCCACTATCAACACCTTGGGAGTTACCATTAACCAGAAACTGAACCCTCCTAGCCAGATATATACAATGGCTACAAGAGCAAATCTGAGGCTGGCAAACCTGCAACCACCAACTCATCTCCTGACTGTCCAAAGCCTTTCCACCACCTACAAGTCACAATTCAGGAGTGTGATGGAATACTCGCCGCTTGCCTGGATGAGCGCAGCTCCAACATCACTGAAGAAGTCCAACACCATACAGGACAAAGTGTCCCCCTTGATTGCTACCCCTTCCACAAACATTCACTCTCTCCTCCACCATCGTACGGTGGCAACAGTGTTAACCTTCTACAAGGTGCACTGCAAAAACTCACCCAGCTCCCTTAAGCAGCACCTTCCAAATCCATGACCACGATCATCTAGCAGGACAAGGGCAGCAGATTCATGGGAACACCATCACCTGGAAGTTCCACTCCAAGCCACACACCATCCTGACTTGGAAATATATCGGCGTTCCTTCACTGTCACTGGGTCAAAATCCTGGAATTCCCTCCCTAACTGCACTGTGGGTGTACCTACACCACATAGACTGTAGCGGCTCAAGATGTCAGCTCACCGCCATCTTCTCAAAGGGCAATTAGGGATGGACAATAAACGCTGGTCTAGGCAGCGACGTCCATGTCCAGTAAATGAATAAAAAAAATTGGAGACAATTACAATTTTGACACAAAAAGATGAAAGTGCAACACCAGGCATCAAGTTTTAGATAGATAGATGAGGGATTTGTACCAAGGTGCACGTGGATTTAATGGTCGAGAGCAGCCAGCGAGGCTGAAATGTCATTGAAGTGTGAAAGGAATGAAATAACCTCAAGTGAAATGGTTCATTCTGCAAATAAAATGACCACCAGGCGCAGTCAAAGGTATTTAATTCTGCTTCTGCATTTCAGCGCCTCGCGAGTGTGAGGAGGATGAGTTCCACTGTCAGAATGGTTACTGTATCCGGAGTCTGTGGCACTGCGATGGGGACAATGATTGTGGGGACGACAGTGATGAACAGTGTGGTGAGTGCGACTCTACTTGTGGTCAACTGGCCTTTGTGAAGAAGCGCCGTGATCAATTTCCTAGGCAAAAAGCATCACTTTAAAAATCACAAGCCGGTAAGGAGGACTTCCGGAGGTGGAACATGTTCCCGTTGTCACTGGCAGGGAGGGTACAGACCGTAAAGATGGCGGCTCTCCCCCGAGATCTTTGCTTGTTTTCCAGTGCCTCCCTATTTTTACCCCAAAGGACGTTTTCCAGCGGGTGAATGCAGTGATCTCTGAGTTTGAGTGGGCGGGTAAAACCCCACGAGTTAAGAAAGTGCTGCTGGAGCGGAGTCGAGGGGAGGCGGGGAGGGTTGGCACTGCCAAACTTTAGGAACTATTACTGGGCAGCAAACAGAGCCATTATTCGGAAGTGGGTAGTGGGGGAGGGGTCGGTGTGGGAACAGGTGGAGGCGGGCACGAGTTTGGGGGGATTGGTAACGGCTCCTCTGCTGTTCCCGCTGGCCATCGGTACTCCACAAGCCCAGTGGTAGTGGAGGCCCTGAGCGTCTGGGGGCAGTGGCGGAAGCAAATGGGAGTGGAGGGAGCGTCGGTGTGGGCTCCAATTTGTGGTAATCACCGGTTTGTACTGGGGAGGATGGATGGGGGATTTCGGAGCAGGGATTGAGAGGCTGGGGGGACCTGTTTATTGATGGGAGCTTTCCTTGTTTGGAGGATCTGGAAGAGGAGTTTGAATTGCCGGGAGGGAATGGGTTTCGTTATCTGCAGGTGAGGGACTTTGTGCGACGGCAGGTTTCGACCACTCCGTTTTTCCCGCCGCAGGGGATACAGGACAAGGTAGTCTCTAGAACGGGAGTGGGGGCGGGGAAGGTATCGTAAATCTATAAAGAACTTACGGAGTGGGAGGAAACCCAGATAGGTGAGCTAAAGCGTAAATGAGAAGATGAGTTGAGAAGGGAGTTAGAGGCGGGTCTGTGGGAGGAGGCTCTGAGCAGAGTCAACACATCCTCATCATGTGCCAGGCTCAGCCTGATACAATTCAAGGTGGTCCACCGGGCATACATGACGGTGGCCCGGAAAAGCAGTTTTTTGGGGGCAGAGGACAGCTGGGTGAGTTGTGCGGGGGGGGCCTGCAAATCATGTCCACATGTTTTGGACATGCCCAAAGCTCAGGGGATTCTGACAGGGATTTGCGGATGTCATGTCCACAGTACTAAAAACAAGGGTGGTGATGAGTCCAGAGGTGGCGATTTCTGGAGTGTCGGAAGACCCAGGAGTACAGGGGACAAGAGAGGCTGACGTTTTGGCCTTTGCCTCCTTGGTAGCCCGGAGATGGATCTTACTAGCGTGGAGGGACTCGAAGCCCTCAAAATCAGGGGTTTGGGTTAGTGACATGGCTGGGTTTCTCAGGCTTGATAAAAATCAAGTTCCCCCTGAGAGGATCAATGTTAGGGTTCGTCCGGAGGTGGCAGCCGTTTATCGACATCTTTGGGGGAAACTATACCGTTAGCAGATAGAATAAGGGGGGGGGGGGCGGGGGGTTAGGGAGTAAGGGAGGTAGGGGGTGTTAGGTTAATTTTGTCTAGCTTAAGTGGGAACAGTGAGAAATGGAGGCGTGTGTTACGCACTAAATTATGTTTACATTTGTAGTTGTATCTTTTGTTGTTATAAAACCATAAATGCCTTAATAAAATATTTGTTAAAAAAAAATCACAAGCAGGTACGGATGGAACCTTTGGCTAATTAAATAGGTGACCTGTTGTTCTATTCTCTGTCCAGTTTGGTGGGTCAGCTTTGGTCTTTCCCGAGGAGAGGCATTTTATTTTTGCTGTCTTTTGCTTTTCTGTTGCAGACATGAGAAAATGTTCTGACAAAGAATTTCGCTGTAACGACGGCAGTTGCATTGCAGAGCATTGGTATTGCGATGGAGACACAGATTGCAAAGATGGCTCTGACGAAGAAGGCTGTCGTAAGTATTAATCTGAGTTTAAAAAGCAACTGCCTGGAACTGTAGCACGTATTTTTAAATCCATTATGTCGGTGCATCGGTTACTTGGTGGTCGCTACTTCATGTGGCTGCATATCGCACATTGAACCCATTCGCCGTTTCAGAACCCGTTGGACCGGAGTGGAAGCAAGTCATTCTCGATCCCGAAGGACTGTCTTAAAGGAAGAAGATGCTATAATGGTGCTTTGAACTAAATGGCAAAAAGTCACGCCGCCAAATTATGTACCAAAATGGTGTCAACAGAAGATCAACATGCTTTTCGAATGGACTTTATTTCTTTCCTATTTCACGTGGGACTGTGAAAAATTTGCTGAAACATTTTTAATAAGTAAGCAGTCGATGGACAAGAAGACTCATAGTGACGCATTAGTCCCCAAGAGAAGATGAAGTTAGTTTTAGCACAAGCTGTCAATATCCTTGTTTTGAAATTGAGACATATGAGAAACCAGATCGCAGGATCCTCGGCTGCATGTCGTAAAATAATCAGGATTTCTCTTATCATTGACTCCCTTTAACGATGTATAAGTATTGAAAGAAGCAGGGCAAGAGAACACACTGCAATTTCTCAGGAAGAGATCATTCATCAGCAGGTTCTTTTCCAGTTTGCATCTGATGGAAATTTGGGAGGACCTTTAAAGACTGGGCTGATGTGTTGGGTGTTCTGGATCACATACAGGTCACCAACACTTGAAGTAGTACAACGCTATTTTATTAAAAGGTTAACTATTTGAACATACTTGAACTGTGGGTAAATACGATACTAGTTTTAACTAAAGACCTTTCCCTTGTCCTAACCAGTTGATGCACTCAGCACATGGTGAATGTCTGTGTTGCAGGCTGTGAGCTCTGTGTTCCTAGCTAGCTGCTACTCGAATGAGCGGGAACTCTGATGCTCCCTGTCTTTATAGTGCGTGTGCTCTCACTGGTGATTGGCCGCGGTGTTGTGTGTGTTGATTGGTCCCACTGTGTGTCCATCAGTGTGTGTCTGCACCATGATATACTGGTGTATATTATGACATGGGCGTTGTAACATTTCTGGCACTGGCAGTTCAGATATGATAAAAGAATCACTACAGAGCGGAAAGAGGCCATTTGGTCCATCAAGTCTCCACCGACCCTTCAGAAGACCTCCCTACCTTGGCCCAATCCCCCACCCCACAATATCCCTGTAAGCCCACTGAACCTTTGGACACTAAGGGGCAATGTAGCGTGGCCAATCCACCTAACCTGCACATGAAAATGAAAATCACTTATTGTCACAAGTAGGCTTCAAATGAAGTTACTGTGAAAAGCCCCTAGTCGCCACATTCCGGCGCCTGTTCGGGGACGCTGTTACGGGAATTGAACCGTGCTGCTGGCCTGCCTTGGTATGCTTTCAAAGCCAGCGATTTAGCCCTGTGCTAAACAGCCCCTTTGGACTGTGGGAGGAAACCGGAGCACCCGGAGGAAACCCACGCAGAAATGGTGCGAATTTACAAATCCACATAGACAGTAACCCAGGGTTGGCATTGGACCCGGGTCCCTGGTGCTGTGAGGCAGCAGTGCTAACCACTGTGCCACCACGCTGCCCCATCGATACACTCAACCTGAATTGTAATTGTCTTTTCTGCTTTAGGTCATGTTTCGTTTCCCCTTCAAGGTAGCAAAGTAGTAACATTTTGGGCCGTAACCTCTGAACTCCCCAGCATCGGATTGTGTGGGAGGCGAAGGTTACCCCAAAGGATCTGCGCTGGGGAATCCCCCCTGAGGCTTCACAAGCAAGCATTCGGACAGCAATTTCCCAGAAGTAATAACTTCCTCTAGGCAATTGCCCAGTGCTGTGATTTAAATCACAATCCTTGGATGGTTCTGCCAGGGTTAAACCAATTGTTACTCAGAAAACGTTAGAAGAATAAAAACCTCTTCTAACTTCTGGGTAAATATTTAAAGATCCTGACTGACCATCACCAGTCCCCACCCTCCCACAGGACTCTGACCCCCTCCACCACCTCCCCCGACTTATCCTGGTCCTCTAGCGGATACGCCTATCTCCCTGACTAATGACATCTCCACAGGGTATTCCTCAACCCCTGATTCCCCAGGAAATCCCCTCACCTGCGTGTGACTCCTCAATCCCTCCTCATGACCTGATCCCCCTCCCCCCCCATCCTGCAGACCTAGCCCCGAGGCCCAACCCGACCCCCAACCCCTCGACCCAAACCCACAACGCCTCCGACCTCTGACTACCTCCCCCCATCCCCAAGGTCCGACCACTCCCCCCGCACCCCCTCCCCACCCCCCCGCCAGGTTCCCCCACCTCGGCCTGAACCCCCTCCCATGCTGAGGTCTGTCCTCTCCGACAATGCCACCCTGGGAGAAATTTGTAAGAGGGCAAGGAGTGGCAATATAGCCCACTTTGTTAATTAATTTAGTTTCCTCTTGTTAAAGACAACCTTTACATTACACCAAGATTATTAAAGCTGCTCCCTTTACAGTAAAAGCACATTTAGACAAAAATCATTTTTAAAAAGCATTATCCCCCCCTGCCACATGTGTGATTAAACTAAAGCCTGGAAGTTGGGTTGGAGTCATGATCATTGTTTCAGACTTCTGCACAGAGCAGAGACAAACTCTATTAGATGCGTGCAACTGTCTAGAAGGGGTTTACGCTAATGAGGACATGAAAGAAGTAGAAAACTAAGCCCATTGCATCTACGGCTTTCAGCTAAAGCACGCACTTCTTTGATCTAAGGAGATAAAGACACAGTTTCCGAGACAATCAGCAGTCATGTAACAAGTGAGAACAATACCCTCGTCAGATTGATTTGAAGCTTGGCTATTTATAACAGTCAGCCGTAAATCGAATTTATTGTGACCAAATCTGCAACCATGAACCAACCCTGGAGAAAGAAATGGGTGAAGGAAAGTATTTCTTAATCGTTTTATGGAATGTGGACGTCAGCGGCTAGGCCAGCGTTTATTGCCCATCCCTAATTGCCATTGACAAGGTGGTGGTGAGCTGCCTTCTCGAACCCCTTGTAGTCCATAAATATTAGAGATGGCCTTCCACAGTTCAACTAATTTCACTTGATTTAGATGAAAATCCAAACATGCAGTTTTTAGCAGTTAGCGGATGAAAGACAATACAACTGGGGAGATAATAATAATAATCTGTATTGTCACAAGTAGGGTTACATTAACACTGCAATGAAGTTACTGTGAAAGTCCCCTAGTCGCCACATTCCGGCTCCTGTTTGGGTGCATTGCGGGAGAATTCAGAATGTCCAATTCATCTAACTAGTCTTTCGGGACTTGTGGGAGGAAACCGGAGCACCCGGAGGAAACCCACAAAGACACGGGGAGAACGTGCAGATTCCGCACAGACAGCGACCCAAGCTGGGAATCGAACCTGGGACCCTGGAGCTGTGAAGCAACAGTGCTAACCACTGTGCCACCGTGCCGACCATTTTACACTACCTGTCATATGTCCAGTGCATTTAATCCTGGGGATCGGAATGAACCTGTTTTGCAGTTAACACATCTGATGGCTGACGTCATGGAAATTTGGGCGCAATACTTTTACCTTGGCGTGGTACCAGTGCATTCCAACTGGGACGAGACTTCAAAATTACGCCATTGGGTTTAAAGTGCTTCAGGAACATGCTGAGACCATGAAGCGAATCCCAATCTTTTTTCTTTTCTGTCGGGTTGGAGGATTGTCTTGAATTCCGAACTGTTATAAAATAAGCAATCCATGAAATAGCTAAAACTGACCCATAAAATTCTCAAGTCTGAGAATTCACCTGTCGGCACAGAAACAAATGAACGTCAGAGACACAAATGTATGTGCACATGGAGATAAAGAGCCTGAATGAGTACAACCTGTGGTATAACTTAGGTTAATGCAGGACTTTGGGATTTCCTCCCTAAACCACCTCCTCTCCATCTTACCTACGGTGAAGCCCTCTCTAAAATTTACCCCCTTGACATTACCCATCTGTCCTTTTGCAATTTGGTTTCCTGTCTACGCCACTCCAGCATGAGGCTGGCCAATCACACGCTATTGGCCGTTGCGGCCCCACTCGGCTTCAGGCAACGTTGCAAGTGTAGGCTCCACTTGAAAGACCCATCTCCATCTTTGGAGATGTATCGGTGATGTATCAGGACCTGAGTTACCCTCAGGATCAAAATCTCCAACTTTGGGAATCCTCACTCCTTGCTCCACTCTCTGGGGCCATCGGTGCAAGGGGTAGAAGTTCGGCTCATTGGATTAGAACCAGTTGGCTCTTGGAAATAGCAGGGACCTAAGACAGTCCACTCACCTCTTGTTTATGTGTGAGTTCTGAAGGTTTTTTGTGGGGTGAATCTCTGTGCAGTTTTGGGACCATGACCTCAACTCTGTTGAGCAGAGCCAGTAGCCACCCGTTCAGATGGAGCCGTGACAGAAGAAACAATGAAGGGGAGCATTTTGCCAAGGGGTAAAATACCCCCATGGGAACAGGCATCACAATCTGTGTAGGCCATGGTTTCTGCTGGTTCCACCAAAGAAGTCGAACAAGGGATCACTCAGTTGGAGTGAGGTAAGGGAGTCCTACCTTTCACATAGAATCGCTACAGTGCAGAAGGAGGCCATTCAGCCCATCGAGTCTGCTCTAACCCTCTGAAATAGCACCCTATCTCTGCCCGCACCCCCACCATTTCCCCATGAACCGTCTTTTTTTAAATTATTTTTTAAAAAACATTTTATTAAGGCATTTATAATTTTATAACAATAAACGGTACAAATACTGATAAACATAGTGCAAAAAAAACATCTCTCACTAATCCCGCCTACCCTAAACACAAAGTAGCCTAACTCCCCCTCCCCCCCCCCCCCCACCACCCTTTTTTATTGCCTCTGCTAACAGTTTAGTTTCCCCCAAAGTTGTCGATAAACGGCTGCCACCTCCGGACGAACCCTAGCATTGATCCTCTCAGGACGAACTTAATTTTCTCAAGTTTGAGAAACCCAGCCATGTCGCTAACCCAAACCTCTGATTGCGGGGGCTTCGCGTCCTGCCACACTAACATATCCGCCTCCGGGCTACCAAGGAGGCAAAGGCCAAAACGTCAGCCTCTCTTGCCCCCTGGACTCCCAGGTCTTCCGACACTCCAGAAATCGCCAGCTCTGGACTCATCACCACCCTTGTTTTAAGTAAATCCGCAAATCCCTGCCAGTATCCCCTAAGCTTCGGGCATGCCCAAAACATAGGGACATGGATTGCTGGCCCTCCCACACACCTCACACGCTCGGTCTCTATCCCGAAAAATGTGCTCATCCGGGCCACCGTCATGTATGCCCGGTGAACCACCTTGAATTGAATCCGGCTGAGCCTGGCACATGATGAGGACGTGTTGACTCTGCTCAAAGCATCCGCCCACAGACCAGCCTCTACCTCCCCCCCAGCTCATTTACCCTTTAGCTCATCTATCTGGGTTTCCTCCCACTCCATAAGGCAGCACGGTAGCATTGTGGATATCACAATTGCTTCACAGCTCCAGGGTCCCAGGTTCGATTCCCGGCTTGGGTCACTGTCTGTGCGGAGTCTGCACATCCTCCCCGTGTGTGCGTGGGTTTCCTCCGGGTACTCCGGTTTCCTCCCACAGTCCAAAGATGTGCGGATTAGGTGGATTGGCCATGCTAAATTGTCCTTAGTGACCAAAATTGCCCTTAGTGTTGGGTGGGGTTACTGGGTTATGGGGATAGGATGGAGGTGTTGACCTTGGGTAGGGTGCTCTTTCCAAGAGCCGGTGCAGACTCGATGGGCCAAATGGCCTCCTTCTGCACTGTAAATTCTATGATAATCTATGATAATCTATAAACTCTTTGTAGATATCCAAAACCTTCCCCCTCCCCCATCCCCGTTCTATAAATTACCCTGTCCTGTATCCCCTGTGGCGGTAGGAGCGGGAAGGTCGAAACCTGCCTTTGCACAAAATCCCTTATCTGCAGATATCGAAACCCATTCCCTCCCGGCAATTCAAACTTCTCCTCCAAATCCTCCAACCAGGGAAAGCTCCCATCAATAAATAGATCTCCCAGCCTCTCAATCCCTGCTCTCTGCCACCTCTGAAACCCCCCATCCAGCCTCCCCGGAACAAACCGGTGATTATCACAAATTGGAGCCCACACCGATGCTCCCTCCACTCTCATATGCTTCCTTCACTGCCCCCAGACTCTCAGGGCCGCCACTACCATCAGGCCTGTGGAGTACCGGGCCGGCGAGAACGGCAGAGGAGCCGTTACCAATGCCCCCAGGCTTGTGCCATTACACGATGTCGCCTCTACTCGCTCCCACACCCCTCACTCCCTGGTCCCATGAACCTGTCTCATCACGTCTTTGGACACTAAGGGCAATTTATCATGGCCAGTCCGCCTAACCTGCACATCTTTGGACTGTGGGAGGAAACCGGAGCACCCGGAGGAAACCCACGCACACACGGGGAGAACATGCAAACTCCACACAGTCACCCAAGGCCAGAATTGAAGCCGGGCCCCTGGCGCTGTGAGGCAGCAGTGCTAACCTCTGTGCAGCCATGCCGCCCCGTTCCTCAGTTGGCAGAGAGGCTACATCTTTTCAATCAACAAGGTTTAGGGCAAATTGAAGATAATCCGTAACAGAATCTGCATCTGTTCCTTGCTGGTTCTGATACACTCTGAGACAAGATCTAGCCAATCCTCACATTGGCAAATTGACAACAGTGCCTGGTGTCAGTACAGGCACTCAATTGATATCCTGTTGCCAAACTGTTCTTTAATTTCAGTCTGGCGCAGCCGTCCCTTCTGCTCAGTTTTATCCATTAGGAAGAGAAAACTCAGATGCTACCATCCGTAGTTACCTGACACAATGAGGTTCAGCAAGTTTGGAACTGGTGGAGGAGGAATAGGTGGCTACAGTGTATAGTTTATCAGTTACTCAGCTTCAGTGACACACGATGACTTGGGTGTGGGACGTTAACCCGAACCCACCTATGCACAAGTCTGTCATGACTTTTTGTATGTCGGCTAAACACTACGTGCAATTTTGAGTGCAGATAATAATCACTTGCTGCTAATTATTTGGTTCTGGCTCCCTCCGAACCAGATATAATTTTCTGATTTTGTTCGTTGTTTGGCAATAAAGGCCGCTGAGAACGATGGAGCTGTTCAATTGTTGTAAAAACCCATGAGTGTCCCGGTTTGGCCAACAGTCCAACATCACATTGCGCCCATCATATAACGGGACGGACCTGTCTTTTCAAACAGTTTGCTGCCCATATGTAAACATTAGCCTTGGCTCAGTGGTGGCACTCTCACCTCGTGGGCTCAGGTAAAGGGGAGGCTGTGGTGTAGTGGTATTGTCATTGGACTAGTGATCCAGAAACCCAGGGGAATGCTCTGGGGACCCAGGTTCAAATCCCACCGGGGCAGATGGTGAAAATTGAATTCAATACAAATCTGGAATTAAAAGTCAAATGTTGACTATGAAACCATTGTCGATATTTGTAAAACCACCTGGTTCACCAATGTCCTTTAGGGAAGGAAATGCATCACCTTTACATGTGAATGGTTAGCACTGCTGCTTCACAGCGCCAGGGCCTCGGGTTCAATTCCGGCCTAGTGTCACTGTCTGTGTGGAGTTTGCACGTTCTCCCCGTGCCTGGGTGGGTTTCCTCCGGGTGCTCCGGTTTCCTCCCACAGTCCAAAGATGTGCAGGGTAGGTGCATTGACCATGCTACATTGTCTCTAAGTGTCCAAAGGTTAGGTGGAGTGGCGGACATAAGGCTGGGAATTGGGGCAAGGTTGTTTGTTCTTTCGGAGGGTTAGTGCAGACCCGATGTTAGCCTTCTGGACTCCAGAACCTCAGCAATGTGGTTGACTCCCTTAAATGCCCTCAGGGATGGACAGAAATGCTGGCACGGCCAGTGACACCCACATCACCTGAACAAATAAGAAAAAAAGCTTCAGAGAAGTTTGCACATTTGGCGCGATCCTTTGGCCACGCTGCGCCGGAAAAGCAGCTCATCACGGCGCAGCGTTGCCGGTGAAAGCCTGGGAGACCCCGCTCCCGGGAACCACCCAGCTCGCAACATCTCGCTAGATTCAACGCAATCTCGCGAGACGTTGGAAGGAGACTCCTGCCCACAGTGGGCGGGATCAGTTTTCGGCAAATCTGCATATTAGAGCGAGACAGCAAGGGATTCAATTCCTTCGCCTCGGGCGAACGCTGTTTGATACTGGTCCCCTCAAACGGGGACCAAACAGAACGGCACTTGTGGGAGTCTCCAAGGGATCGGGGGCCCCCAGCTGCATGCCCTTTGGGCAAGGTGGTGCCCTGGCACTGTTGGTGCCACCTGGGTACCTTGGCAGAGTAACCCTGGCGCTCCCAGCCTGCCACCCTGGCAGTGGCACCTGGGTGCTATTCTGGCACTGCCAAAGTGCCAAGGTGGCACTTCCAGCTGGCAGGAGGACTGCCAAGGTGCCAGGTTGGCACTGCCAAGCTGGCATTTTTTGAACGCACGCAATTAGGCCGGGGTTGCCTGGTGGGGGTGCAGGGGGGCGGGGCGCCCCTCCCATGGTGTGTTCGAGCTGGAGGGGCATCAGGAATTTTTTTTGTGGGCCTCGGAGATGGATGGCGTCCCGATTTCTCGCTGCAACGGGGAATTACGGTGAGCAGACTTCCCATTGTAAAAAACGGGACTGAGGGATGCCTCGTGCAGCGAAGGCAGCATGGTAGCACAAGTGGATAGCACTGTGGCATCACAGCGCCAGGGTCCCACGTTCGATTCCCCGCTGGGTCACTGTCTGTGCGCAGCCTGCACGTTCTCCCCGTGTCTGCGTGGCTTTCCTCCGGGTGCTCCGGTTTCCTCCCAGAGTCCAAAGACGTGCAGGTTAGGTGGATTGGCCATGATAAAATTGCCCTTAGTGACCAAAAAGGTTAGGAGGGGTTATTGGGTTACGGGGATAGGGTGGAAGTGAGGGCTTAAGTGGGTCGGTGCAGACTCGATGCGCCGAATGGCCTCCTTCTGCACTGTATGTTCTGTGTTCGGCTGCGCTTTCCCCATTTAGGCCCTTTACTCAACGCGAGTCGCGTTGAATAGCCACGTGTCTCTCGGCACTGTGAGCGCCTGGAAACATGCGGCTAAACGTGTTCGCTCGGGGACTTTGTTCCCTTTTGGGAAGATCGCGCCCATCATCTGAGTTTCCGTTTGTTCTCCCAGGCAATTAGAGTGATTCGAGGAGCATGGGTTTTTCTCTTGGTGTCCTAATCAAAATCCTCCAACCGTGGAGGCCACAGAAGATGTGGCAGCCCAGCCAAACGCCGGTTGAATTGCTGCGGGTTCAGCCAATTCCAGCGATGGACGGGGCCAGAAAACCCCACCCACAAGGGGGAACCCTCCCATTTTGAGACTAAGTGCATTAGCGGGTGGCTCCGGCGGTGCCTGCCGTCCAACCAGAACAGTGGGATCCCGCGCCAGATTCTGTGCCTGGAAGCTAATTAATTATCCACAAACGAGCTCCCCTCCCAACGCTCTAGGTGGGCCAGCAGCTGATTCATCCGCCTGCCCACAGCTGACGGGCTTGAACATCCTGCCATTATATTTAAACACGAGCCCAGCACACTCATAGTACTCTCTCCAGCCCACCTGGCTTCACCAGCAACCCAGGATGACAGCAACCCAGAGGGAAAAGGCCAGCAGCCGCAAGAAAAAGTCTGTTCCTCAATTCAACCCTCTGAGGCATTCAGCTGTGAGGCACCCATGTCCCACTCTGACCTCTATCACCACGTCTGGAGATTTCATGCGTCCCCTTCCAGTAAACAATGGACTATCCCTATGACCCCCGTGTTTGTGAGCTTTTCATGAGGTCTAGTCAGGGTGTAGCTTCCTCCCTTAGGCCTTCCCTCTGCCTTCCATTGTTTATCTTCCTCATCCACCTCCTTGCTCTTCGCCTGGCATTGTGAATCCTGCCCACTCCCCACCCACCCCCAACCTCGCACAGCCCTCCTTCCACATTGCCCCCCCTTGTCTTCGTTAGGCTAAACCCCTCCAACCCCCACCCAACCCACCTCACACTCCGCCCCTGGTCGAATTTCAGACTGGTGTTCCGGTGGCAGCCTGAGTCCCACAGCTCAGTGTTGTCCAGATAAACATTGCTGTGTGACACCAGGGGCCAGCAGACCCCTGTACTCCCCAACCCCGGGCGCTGTACTGATCCGACTCGGTTAACAGGAGGGTCCATGGGTCCAGCAGCACGGTGCTGTCTATGAAGGCCCGCTCGGCGCTCGAGGAAGGTCTGCCCCGGCAGAGTGGTGAACAGCGCATTAGGAGTAGCGAAGCACTATGACCTAAAGGCTTTATTGCACGAACCTTAACGTCTCTGGTGAAGTGAGAGCTGCCTTGAGCACGGCACTCATTACCAATCGGGTTTTAGACCGACTTAATTTCCCATTGTCATGACACAGGATTGGGAAGCCTGACAAGGTGTCGGCAGGCCGCTGTTTTAATGAGCATTCATGAGATCCAAATGAATGCCGATGGCGTTCCCGCCACCAGCCAGCAGGAAGAGTGACCCACCAGCGGGAGAATCGCTACTTGAATTTGCAGCAGGGACGTTTTGGCTCCCGCCAGATTCACCGCGTTCGTCCGTCGCCAAACCCGCCTCAGGCGGAAGCAGTGAACCAATCAAACTTCCGTTGACTTCGGTGGGGCCGGGATATCCAGGCAGCAGGGGAGACCGGAAAATTCCAGCCACCAATCCTGTTGCTTTGGTTGTGGAATGACGGGAAGCAGCGGAATACCGCGGTGCGAGCGGGGTGGGGGGGGTGGTGGGGACTATGCTGGAATTCAAAACGGTAGCGAAGGCCCTCCATTGGAACCACAGAGGGTGATAATAGAGGAATGTCACCTGGGAACAGTTGGAAAATCCACTCGGTCCACCCCCCCCCCCCCCCCCCCCCCCCCCCCCCCAGCCCCCACATATTCTCTCGCTGTTTCTTACTCTCTCTAACAAAATAAACCACCACGTTAGTGGCGCTCACAGCTGCAGCTGGGTGGAGCATGGGAAGAGAAGGGAAAGAAAAAACATTGGGAAAGAAAAAAATTACAGACAGCAAGAAGAAAAGGAAAAGACAGAAGAGGATAATGGAGGGGAGACGATCACGTCACTGTTACAAAGGGCGATATTGTGTCCTATAAGTGTGGTGTAAACCACGCATAGAATTGACGATCAATTGGTGCGTTCCATTAATCTGTGGCCCTATTTCCATGACAGAGTGAGCAGAAGCTCATTATCGCAGCCTGCCCTTGTGGCATCAAAACACATTCTCATTGACCTGCCTCAGTCTGTGCAATTGGAACTGCTCAAATAGAGCTGATGGGATCATTAATTCTTGTTAATCATTGAAATATCAGCACTGATGCAAAAGGCTACCCGTGTTTGCTTTTGCTTTTTTTTTCGCGGCTGACTGTTGTATAATCTGCTATTATTCCGCACCTTTCCCCGTGTGTACCACTTCACCCAGGTAGTTTCTGGTTGGTAACCGACTGAAAGGGTATCTTCCCCGAGATGTGACTTTGTGTTCAGCAACCAAAGAAAATTGGTGACTCTGAGCAACTGCATCAACGATGTCCGGGATTTCACCGGGATCCTGCGACAGGATGGGGAAAAGCGGGAGGAGGTGGAGGGCCATGCAAAATCTGATGGGATGGCAACGGTGCTGTTCCCATTGTCATACGATTTTTGTTGGCGATCTTCCATTCCTTAACCTGATGACAGGCGGTACGGTGGCGCAGTAATTAGCACTGTTGCCTCACAGTGCCAGGGACCCGGGTTCCATTCTAGCCTTGGGTCACTGTCTGCGTGGAGTTTGCACGTTCTCCCCGTGTTTGCGTGGGTTTCCTCCCAGGTGCTCCGGTTTCCTCACACAGTCCAAAGGTGTGCAATGTGGGTGGATTGGGCCATGCTAAATTGCCACTAAGTGTCGAAAGACGTGCAGATTAGGGTTGGGTGGATTGGCCGTCATCTATGCACGAGGTTACGGGGATAGGGCAGAGGTTGGGCCCAGGTAGCATGCTATTTCGGAGGACGAGTGCAGACTCGATGGGGCGAATGGTCTCCTTCTGCATAGGGATTCAATGGATCCTATGAATCTACCAGCAACCTTCCTCAGGACGGGTGCCCCATATGGGGAACAGAGATGGAAGGGGGGGAGCAGGTGGGTTGTACGGGTTACCATGCAGTGGGTAAGTGAGATGCAGCAGGGCTGATTAGTGATTTTTCTGTAGTAATATGGGTGTTTAAAATGTAGCTGTTTCAGCCCTGCGCTCTTTTGCTTGACCTTGCGTACAGGCAGCATTTTCTTTGGACACCATTTTGTTCTCTGCTTTGTGCAGGAGAGAGTAAAGGAACACGGTGCCTTTAAGACAAATTAATTGCTGAAACTGGTTCAGCATCTGTGCACAGCTTTCACCAATAGCTAAACAGAAGTCAGTGGAATAGTTGACACCAGACAAGCAATAAGTTCAAAGCCCTCGAATCAAAGCAGAACACACGAGACCTTTTATTGCATGCAGGTGGTATGCGTAAGAGCCCAGATCTTGGAATTGTGCAGGTCGACAACTGTTTTCATGAGAGCTGCATTTTGAGCATTCCTTTCGATACAATGCAGCTTTCAATTGTGGCAGTGATTGAAATTGGTACATAGGGGAGCATTTTCTTTCAACTTCAATGAATTCTCGTTGCATTGGTTCTCACCTCTGGACACCTGTCAAACCTGCTGACAGGAGCAATCGGTAATGGTGAGGGACAGAAACAGCACAAGCAAAGCTGAGTTCAGAATGTAACTCGAATGATTTGTTCTGAACCGTTTCTTGTGCTGGAAAGGTGAGGATTCGGTGCGATGGAGATCGCTCCCTTTCCTTTGCAGCCCAACAAGATTCAAGCTACTGTTTGAGAGTTTGTAAGCCCATTCGCATGCCATCGGTAAGGTTTATCTGTTGAGGTTTTATTAGTGTTTAATTCAATGCGGGCCTGGAGCTGGGGTGGGTTATTTGTGAGTCATTTGACATGTGGCATGAAATATTTGGCATCCATCGGCAGCTGACAGTAAATCGCGTAATTGTGGGCTTAAATAGAAACCAACACCCACAAGTTATTCAAACCTAGGATCAACAAGTACGGCATATTTCTTAAGGCTCCGATTATTGTTAACTACCGTACCATTGAAGTCTGTAGCAGAAAGATTGGGTGGGGAAACATTTTAAAACTGTTTCCAAGGGGTTATTGACCGGGGACGGAATATTCAAGTGCCCCCCCCCCCCCACCCACAGACCTGCTTGATGCCAGCCCACCCAGTAACCATAAAGCACTGTGGGTGGGCTAAACGGGGGGCAGAGTGGAACTTGCGCCCGTCACCGGGGTGTTAGCTCCACCCTTGGGAGATGCCAGATTTGCCAGCAGCGCCACAAATACATCAGTGGCTACTGCTGGGATTGCAAAAAGGAAGCAAGAGAATCCCTGGAAACAGGTCATTCCGGGGTCTCGGGCAGGCCATGTTTGGGGGGCGGGGTGGGGGGGGAGCTGCTAAGTGAGGTGGGTTTAAGTGGGTAGGAAGAAAGGGAAGGGTTCTATCTTAGGGAGGCCGCACACCCCTGCCATCCACAAAGTGCAACATCGGCGATAGAATTCCACTAAATCCTTTCCTCGCTTTGAAGATTTTTGGGGGGGGGGGGTGGGGGGGGGGGGGGGGGGGGGGGGGGGTGGGGGGGCTGCCCCCTCCCACTCGAATGCCTATGCCAGTTATTTTATGACGTGGGCAACATATTATCAAGATCAATTAGGTGGGTAGCAAGTCTAATTGACGCGTAACTATCTATTTAAATATGCTGGGCAGTCTGCTGATTTTGGTGTCTGCCCCCCCAACCCCCCCCCCCCCCCCCCCCCCACCCACTGAATCATGGGGGTGTCCTTGGGAGTAGGCGGGAAGATGGTGGGTTGGGCACAACATTCCTACCCACACAAACCACACCCGGTGTTAGCACTTCAAATATAACCCCAGTTTGAAGCTGGATGAACAAATGAAAGTAAAGAGCAAACACATGAAGAATCATTATCTTATCTTACTGACAATTTATTTTCAGTGTACCTCCAATCTTAGGATGTCATCTAACTCTGGATTAATCGACAGTCTAGCAGATATGCCCAATAATAAAATCTTAATAGCTGCTGTCTGCCAGAAGCCCTGATGGTGTCTTAATTAACTTGTTCCTGGGATCAGGTTATAATATAAATACAGTCAGCCACTTTCAATTGACAGATTCCACATGGTTATTTAATCAGGCCGTTTTCATAATTCTACACTTCAATATTAAGTAAAGGACTCACCACTGTCACTTTCTATCGCACAGTACATTAATCATTAAAAAAACACCAGCAGTTTTTGATGATTAATGTGGAAAAAAGTAATTTCTTCCGGATGGACAATTTTTTCAATCGTTTTTTATGTCTGTGGTCTTCGCTGGCTAGGCAAACGTTTATTACCCATCCCTAATTGCCCATGAGAAGATGGTGGTGAGCCACCTTCTTGAACCACCGCAATCCATGTGGTGTACAGTGCTATTAGGGAGGGAGTTCCAGGAGTTTGACCCAGCGACAGTGAAGGAGCGGCGATATATTTCCAGGTCAGGATGGTGAGTGACTCGGGAGGGGAACCTCCAGGTGGTGGGGTTCCCCGGTATCTGCTGCTCTTGTCCTTCTAGATGGTCGGGGGTTTGGAAGGTGCTGCTTAACGAGCCTTGGTGAGTCCCTGCAGCGCATCCTGTAGATGCTACACACAGCTGCTACTGTGCGTCAGTGGTCGAGGGAGTGAATGTGTGTGGTAGGGGTGCCAAGCAAGGGGGCTGCTTTGTCCTTGATGGTGTTGAGCTTCTTGAGAGTTGTTGGAGCTGCACTCATCCAGGCAAGTGGAGTGTATTGCATCACACTCCTGACTTGTGCCTTGTAGATGGTGGACAGGCTTTGGGAAGTCAGGGGGTGAGTTACTCGCCGCAGGTTCCCAGTCTCTCGCATGCTGTTGTAGCCACAATATTTATATGGCTAGTCCAATCCAGTCAGTGATCAATGGTAACCTCCAGGTTATACTATGTGGCATAAATAGAACCCATTTAGAAGTAAATTATCAATAAAGAGAATCCCTACAGTGCAGAAGGAGGGCATTAGACCTATCGAGTCTGCACTGATCCTCAGAAAGAACATCCTAACTAGGCCCACTCCCCCACCCTATCCCTGTACTCCCACCTAACCTGCACAACTTTGGACACTAAAGGGCAATTTTCTGTATGGCCAATCCACATGGCCTGCACATCTTTGGACCGTGGGAGGAAACCACGCAGACACAGGGAGAACGTGCAAACTGTCAGGTCACCCAAGGACGGAATTGAACCTGGGTCCCTGGTGCTGTGAGGCAGCAGTGCTAACCACTGTGCCATCATGTTGGCCATGGGCACACAAAGAAGCAGTAAAATAATTCACAGATTTCTTCTCTGAATATACGAAGAGTAAGAAGAGGTAGAATATCTTGGAATGTGTATTTTAGAAAAACAAAAATATTTGTGTGATGGAAAGTGAAACGACAAGTCGAAGATCCTGGGCGGGATTCACCGTGCCCCACGCTGGGCCGGAGAATCGCCGGCACGCCGCCCCGACGCCGGCGCGCGATTCTCCGAGGAGCGGAGATGTCCTTCTAGCCAGAAGTGGTGGTGCCCGCGCCCGTTTCACGCCGTCAGCGCAAACACTCTGCCTCCATTTCGGAGAATCCCGCCCCCTTTATCTGAAACCCTTGGGGCTGATTGTGATTTGGTATTCAGTATTTTGGGGTGTTCGGGTGTGATAGACCAGTCGCGTTTAGAGCAGTGATGGGCAACCTGGGCTAGTAAGTGGGCCGAATGAGAGGCCCTCCTTCATCTCAGTGGGCAGCAAGATTGAATCAGGATTGTTCACTGAATATTACCCTTGAATAAGATCAAACACATTTAATGCACACTGAATATTTCAGAACGAGTTATAGAAAATGCTGAACCATTTATATATTAATAGAACTGTCATCAACTTCAAATGTTAAAAACAAAATATATATTTACATTTTGGACCCCGAGGGAGCGGATGGCTCTCGCAGTCAATGTTGTCCGTATGCAGCTCGCACCTCACTTCGCTCGCCCTCGCTTCACATGCGAATCACTTCAGTCATATCGGTAGGAAAAAAACGCGCAGATGGAAATCAGAGGAATGTGGCGACCCTGCCCGTAGGCACCGCGGTGTCAACAAATGTCTTGTGTGGCGCAATCGAAACCCAGATAGGCCGTGTGCGGCCCCCGGACCGCAGGCTGCCCGCCATCGACTCAGAGTGTCTTTACACTCTGCTGGCTGGCCTTCTGGGATAGTTCTTCCAGCTTCACCTGCCTCATCAGCACTGGTTTTATAAGTTTAGGTCTTTTTTTTTTACATTTTATTTCGCCGGCTCGGGTCGCAGACATGCCGCGCGAGAGGTGGGTGAGCTTCGGTGTTGGCTCATGTCAGGGTCTATTCAAAAGGAATGGTTTTTGGACGTGTTCATTTTTTGGATATATAGATAAAGGAAATGCGCCTGCAGTGGAATTCGGGGCGTACCTGCATCGACATTAAGCTGTGTTGTTGGTGAAGGTTTTTTTTCTCAGTTTTCTAACCCTGACTGATGGTAAATATAAAAGAAGGAAGAGATTCATCTCCCATTGTTAATTTGTCCATTTGGATACAGATCAAACTTCACCTATATTTCAATCTGCATTTCATTAACCAATAAACAAATGTCCCATTAACCTAAAGGGCTTTTATCATTGGGGGAACATTAGGGACTGTTTGATACTGCAGCCAGCATTAAGAGGTTTGATTACATCGTGTGCTCTGTTACATCGCCATTAACTTAATTTACAATTCATTTCGTCAGACTTGCATTTCCAATTTGACAGGAAGCGAAGGAGTGGTCAACCCGACAATGCCCAGAGGCCAAGTGGATGAGTCCAAATGTTTCCTGAAAATCTGTTCGGCTCTGAGGCCCCTGTGTCTGTTTTGAGATGAAGTGTTGAGGAGTTTGTCAGTATGGTGTCTTAAATTGCCACAGAAACGACTGTCTCGTGGACTGATCGGCATGAACGTAGGAAAATGATAACTGTGCAATGTAAACAATCGTACCAAATTTCCAGCTCAGGCTGAGGCAGTTTAATATCAAAAGAGAACCATCCACTTATGCTCGTTCATTGTTGAATTTTACGACATGTCTTGTCACCAAGGAGAAGAGCTGGTTCCTGGGTAGTGTGACTGAAATGACTTCATCTCTGTTATCACCTCACCAGTTCTTATCTAGGCAGAGGTACAATTGAATTTATATTTGTGAAATTCACTTATTTAGGAATCCTCCGTTAAGAACTTTAGCCCCGAAATAGCACTGGTTAACCTTTCGGGAGCCAGTGCAGGGGGAGCATTGCCAGAACGAGTTATATAAACCAAAGTAGTAATACAGTTAGCTTGGGGGCCGGTTTGACTCACTTAGCTAGACAGCTGTTCATGATGCAGAGCGAGACCAGCAGCGTGGGTTCAATCCCCGTACCGGCCGAGGTTATTCCTGAAGGCCCCGCCTTCCCAGCCTTGCCCCTTGCCAGAGGTGTGGTGATCCTCAGGTTAAATCACCACCAGTCTGCTCTCCCCCCCTCAAAGGAGAAAGCAGCCTATGGTCATCTGGGACGATGGCGACTTCACCTTGCCTTACAGTTAGCTCCACTTCCATGTCACGTGACCCCTGTAGAGACCTCTCTGGGAGCAGTTGACGAGGGATGGGGCAATCAGACTAACTGGATGGACTGCCCTGGCTTGGAATTATATCGGCCGTTCCTTCACTGTCGCTGGGGCAAAATCCGGGAACTCCCTCCCTAACAGCACAGTGGGTGTACATACACTATAGGGACTGCAATGGCTCAAGATGACATCGCGCCACCTCCTTCCGAGGGCCAATTAGGGATCGACAATAAATTGATGGCCTAATCAGTGACAAAGAATTTTTTTTAAAAAACGGTCTTAAATTCTAAAATGTACCGAAAAACACGACCGGGCATTTAGATCGAGCGGTGCAGTAATTTTGCCAGCTGATACTTTGTACCTCGCTAAGACTGATTTTAATTTTTTTTTTTTTAATTTTCCTTCAGCTGCTGATGTGCCGATTACCAACTGCAGTGTGGAGGAGTTTCAATGTGCTTATGGCCGTTGTATTCTTGACATATACCACTGTGACGGTGATGATGATTGTGGAGACTGGTCCGATGAATCAGACTGTGGTTAGTGACTTTTATGCTATTATCACTATTCCTAAATTAAAATCACCAGGAGATTAAAATCAGTCGGAAGGGCAGTGGTGACCCCATGACCTGGAACGTCAGGTGAGAGACTCCTCGGACACAGTGACTGCAGGACAGTTTACACAGTGCAATTTCCAGTTTGCACACGGAGAGTTTAGTGGGTGTGGTGAAGAATGGGGTATTATTTTGGCTTTGTCCCCACCTGGTAAGCACTGCGGTGTACGGTTTCCGGGTGTAGATTATGAGATATTTCTGGATAATGGCTGTCTGTTTGGTGTGCCTGTAAATAACCCTGAAATGAACACCGTAGGCTTCATAACCCCCCCGTGCTGCCAGATGACATTTTCACTTGCTCAAATGCTGAGTGTTTGGCACATCATTGTCCATTTAATTCCCCTTTGTGACACTTCATTCCTGCATTTTGTCCACGAGCAACACGTTACTCAAATATTGCAAGTTGCTTCCTCACAGTTTCAAGGTTGCAGACTGGATAAACATTCTGTGAGCTATAATTCCAACATCCAAAGAATGAGGATTTTGTGACGTATCTGGGCATGGACGTTTTAATGCTTCGGATTGTCAATGAAGCTCCGCGAAACTTTATGTCACAATGAAAATAATTTTGAGTGATTTTTCAAAGTGCTTCCAAATACTTTGTGTTGTCTGGTCAGCTAGTTGACTGTTGTCTGGTTAACTGTGTTGTCTTGTCAGCTGTGTTGTCTGGTTAACTTTGTTGTCTGGTTAACTGCGTTGTCTGGCCAGCTGGTTTACTGTGTTGTCTGGTTAACTGTGTTGTCTGGTCAGCTGTGTTGTCTGGTTAACTGTATTGTCTAGTCAGCTGGTTAACAGTGTTGTCTAGTCAGCTGTGTTGTCTGGTTAACTGTGTTGTCTGGTCAGCTGGTTTACTGTGTTGTCTGGTTAACTGCGTTGTCTGGTCAGCTGGTTTACTGTGTTGTCTGGTTAACTGTGTTGTCTGGTCAGCTGTGTTGTCTGGTTAACTGTATTGTCTAGTCAGCTGGTTAACAGTGTTGTCTAGTCAGCTGTGTTGTCTGGTTAACTGTGTTGTCTGGTCAGCTGGTTTACTGTATTGTCTGGTTAACTGCGTTGTCTGGTCAGCTGGTTTACTGTGTTGTCTGGTTAACTGTGTTGTCTGGTCAGCTGTGTTGTCTGGTTAACTGTATTGTCTAGTCAGCTGGTTAACAGTGTTGTCTAGTCAGCTGTGTTGTCTGGTTAACTGTTGTCTGGTCAGCTGGTTTACTGTGTTGTCTGGTTAACTGCGTTGTCTGGTCAGCTGGTTTACTGTGTTGTCTGGTTAACTGCGTTGTCTGGTCAGCTGGTTTACTGTGTTGTCTGGTTAACTTTGTTGTCTGGTTAACTGTTGTCTGGTCAGCTGGTTTACTGTGTTGTCTGGTTAACTTTGTTGTCTGGTTAACTGTGTTGTCTGGTCAGCTGGTTTACTGTGTTGTCTGGTTAACTGTGTTGTCTGGTCAGCTGGTTTACTTTGTTGTCTGGTTAACTGTGTTGTCTGGTTAACTGTGTTGTCTAGTCAGCTGGTTAACAGTGTTGTCTAGTCAGCTGTGTTGTCTGCTTAACTGTGTTGTCTGGTCAGCTAGTTAACTGTTGTCTGGTCAGCTGGTTAACTTGTCTGGTTAGCTGTGTTGTCTGGCCAGCTGGTTAACTGTGCTGTTGTGTCAGCTGTGCTGTCTGGTTAGCTGTGCTGTCTGGTTAACTGTGTTGTTGTGTCAGCTGTGCTGACTGGCTAACTGCTGTCTGGTTAGCTGTGCTGTCTGGTTAAGTGTGCTGTCTGGCCAGTTGTGTTGTCTGGTTCACTGTGCTGTCTGGTTAACTGTGTTGTCTAGTTAACTGTGCTGTCTGGTTCACTGTGCTGTCTGGTTAACTATGCTGTCTGGTTCACTGTGCTGTCTGGTTCGCTGTGTTGTCTGGTTAGCTGTGCTGTCTGGTTAACTGCGCTGTCTGGTTAGCTGTGCTGTCTGACCAGCTGGGTTGTCTGGTTAACTGTGCTGTCTGGTTAACTGTGCTGTCTAGCCAGCTTTGTTGTCTGGTTCACTGTGCTGTCTGGTTAACTGTGCTGTCTGGTTAGCTGTGTTGTCTGGTTAGCTGTGCTGCCTGACCAGCTGGGCTGTCTAGTTAACTGTGCTGTCTGGATCACTGTGCTGTCTGGTTCACTGTGCTGTCTGGTTAACTGTGTTGTCTAGTTAACTGTGCTGTCTGGTTCACTGTGCTGTCTGGTTAGCTGTGCTGTCTGACCAGCTGGGCTGTCTAGTTAACTGTGCTGTCTGGATCACTGTGCTGTCTAGTTAACTGTGCTGTCTGGTTAGCTGTGCTGTCTGGTTAAGTGTGCTGTCTGGCCAGTTGTGTTGTCTAGTTAACTGTGCTGTCTGGTTAACTGTGCTGTCTGGCCAGCTGGGTTGTCTAGTTAACTGTGCTGTCTGGTTAACTGTGCTGTCTAGCCAGCTTTGTTGTCTGGTTAACTGTGCTGTTGTGTCAGCTGTACTGACTGGCTAACTGCTGTCTGGTTAGCTGTGCTGTCTGGTTAAGTGTGCTGTCTGGCCAGTTGTGTTGTCTGGTTCACTGTGTTGTCTGGTTAGCTGTGTTGTCTGGTAGGCTGTGCTGTCTGACCAGCTGGGTTGTCTAGTTAACTGTGCTGTCTGGTTCATTGTGCTGTCTGGTTAACTGTGCTGTCTGGTTAGCTGTGTTGTCTGGTTAGCTGTGCTGCCTGACCAGCTGGGTTGTCTAGTTTACTGCGCTGTCTGGTTCACTGTGCCGTCTAGTTAACTGTGCTGTCTGGTTCACTGTGCTGTCTGGATCACTGTGCTGTCTGGTTCACTGTGCTGTCTGGTTCACTGTGTTGTCTGGTTCACTGTGCCGTCTGGTTCACTGTGCTGTCTGGTTCACTGTGCTGTCTGGTTATCTGTGCTGTCTGGTTCACTGTGTTGTCTGGTTCACTGTGCTGTCTGGTTCACTGTGCCGTATAGTTCACTGTGCTGTCTGGTTAACTGTGCTGTCTGGTTAACTGTGCTGTCTGGATCACTGTGCTGTCTGGTTCACTGTGCTGTCTGGTTAACTGTGTTGTCTAGTTAACTGTGCTGTCTGGTTCACTGTGCTGCCTGGCCAGTTGTGTTGTCTAGTTAACTGTGCTGTCTGGTTAGCTGTGCTGTCTGGTTAAGTGTGCTGTCTGGCCAGTTGTGTTGTCTAGTTAACTGTGCTGTCTGGTTAACTGTGTTGTCTAGTTAACTGTGCTGTCTGGTTCTTTGTGCTGTCTGGTTCACTGTGCTGTCTGGTTAACTGTGTTGTCTAGTTAACTGTGCTGTCTGGTTCACTGTGCTGTCTGGTTAACTGTGCTGTCTGGTTCACTGTGCTGTCTGGTTAGCTGTGCTGTCTGGTTCACTGTGCTGTCTGGTTAGCTGTGCTGTCTGGTTAGCTGTGCTGTCTGGTTAAGTGTGCTGTCTGGTTAACTGTGCTGTCTGGTTAGCTGTGCTGTCTGACCAGCTGGGTTGTCTAGTTAACTGTGCTGTCTGGTTCACTGTGCTGTCTGGTTCACTGTGCTGTCTGACCAGCTGGGTTGTCTAGTTAACTGTGCCGTCTAGTTAACTGTGCTGTCTGGTTCACTGTGCTGTTTGGTTCACTGTGCTGTCTGGTTCACTGTGCTGTCTGGTTAGCTGTGCTGTCTGACCAGCTGGGTTGTCTAGTTAACTGTGCTGTCTGGTTCACTGTGCTGTCTGGTTCACTGTGCTGTCTGGTTAGCTGTGCTGTCTGACCAGCTGGGTTGTCTCGTTAACTGTGCTGTCTGGTTCACTGTGCCGTCTAGTTAACTGTGTTGTCTGGTTAGCTGTGCTGTCTGGTTAAGTGTGCTGTCTGGCCAGTTGTGTTGTCTAGTTAACTGTGCTGTCTGGTTAACTGTGTTGTCTAGTTAACTGTGCTGTCTGGTTCATTGTGCTGTCTGGTTCACTGTGCTATCTGGTTCACTGTGCTGTCTAGTTAACTGTGCTGTCTGGTTCATTGTGCTGTCTGGTTCACTGTGCTATCTGGTTCACTGTGTTGTCTAGTTAACTGTGCTGTCTGGTTCATTGTGCTGTCTGGTTCACTGTGCTGTCTAGTTAACTGTGCTGTCTGACCAGCTGGGTTGTCTCGTTAACTGAGCTGTCTGGTTCACTGTGCCGTCTAGTTAACTGTGCTGTCTGGTTAACTGTGCTGTCTGGTTAACTGTGCTCTCTGGTTAACTGTGCTGTCTGGATCACTGTGCTGTCTAGTTAACTGTGCTGTCTGGTTAGCTGTACTGTCTGGTTAAGTGTGCTGTCTGGCCAGTTGTGTTGTCTGGTTAACTGTGCTGTCTGGTTAACTGTGCTATCTTGTTAACTGTGCTGTCTGGTTAGCTGTGCTGTCTGGTTAAGTGTGCTGTCTGGTTAACTGTGATGTCTGGATCACTGCTGTCTGGTTAACTGTGCTGTCTGGTTCACTGTGCTGTCTGGTTAAGTGTGCTGTCTGGTTAATTGTGATGTCTGGATCACTGCTGTCTGGTTCACTGTGCTGTCTGGATCACTGTGCTGTCTGGTTAACTGTGCTGTCTGGTTAACTGTGCTGTCTGGATCACTGTGCTGTCTGGTTCACTGTGCTGTCTGGTTAGCTGTGTTGTCTGGTTCACTGTGCTGTCCGGTTAACTGTGCTGTCTAGTTAACTGTGCTGTCTGGTTAGCTGCGTTGTCTGGTTAACTGTGATGTCTAGTTAATTGTGCTGTCTGGTTAACTGTGCTGTCTGGTTAACTGTGCTGTCTAGCCAGCTTTGTTGTCTGGTTAACTGTGCTGTTGGGTCAGCTGTGCTGACTGGCTAACTGCTGTCTGGTTAGCTGTGCTGTCTGGTTAAGTGTGCTGTCTGGCCAGTTGTGTTGTCTGGTTCACTGTGCTGTCTGGTTAACTGTGTTGTCTAGTTAACTGTGCTGTCTGGTTCACTGTGCTGTCTGGTTCACTGTGCTGTCTAGTTAATTGTGCTGTCTAGCCAGCTTTGTTGTCTGGTTAACTGTGTTGCTGGTTAACTCTGCTGCCTGGTTAGCTGCATTGTCTAGTTAACTGTGCTGTCTGGTCAGCTGTGTTGTCTGGTTAATTGTGCTGTCTGGTTAACTTTGCTGCCAGGTTAGCTGCATTATCTAGTTAACTGTGCTGCCTGGTTAACTGTGCTGTCTGGCCAGCTGGTTAACTGTGCTCTCTGGCTAGTTGTGCTGTCTAGTTAACTGTGCTGCCTGGTTACCTGTACTGTCATGTCAGCTGGTTAACAGTGTTGTCTAGTCAGCTGTGCTGTCTGGTTCGCTGTGTTGTCTGGTCAGCTGGTTAACTATGCTGTCTGCTTAGCAGTTGTCTGGTCAGATGGTTAACTGTGTTGTCTGATTAACTGTATTGTCTAGTCAACTAAATTGTCTGGTTAGCTGGTTAACTGTTGTCTGGTCAGCTGTGTTGTCTGGTTAACTGTGTTGCTGGTTAACTGTGCCGCCTGGTTAGCTGCATTGTCTAGTTAACTGCTGTTTGGTCAGCTGTGTTGTCTGGTTAACTATGCTGTCTGGTTAACTTTGCTGCCAGGTTAGCTGCATTATCTGGTTAACTGTGCTGTCTGGTTAACAGTGTTGTCTAGTCAGCTGTGTTGTCTGGTTCGCTGTATTGTCTGGTCAGCTAGTTAACTATGCTGTCTGGTTAGCAGTTGTCTGGTCAGATAGTTAACTGTGTTGTCTGTTTAACTGTATTGTCTGGTCAACTAAATTGTCTGGTAGCTGGTTAACTGTTGTCTGGTTAGATGTTGAGCTATGTTGTCTGGTTAATTGTTGTCTGGTCGGCTGACTTGGTTGGTCAGCTCGTTAACTGTTGTTTGGTTTGGTGTGTTGTCTGGTTAACTGGTCAGCTTTGTTGTCTGGTCAGTTTTATTGTCTGGTCAGCTGGTTAACTGTTGTCTGGTTAACTGTTGTCTAGTCATCTGGTTAACTGTTGTCAGGTCAGTTGTGTTGTCTCATTAGCTGGTTAACTGTGCTGTCTGGTCTGCTGGTTAATGGTGTTGTCTGGTCTGCTGTGTTGTCTGGTCAGCTGGCGAACTTGTCTGCTCAGTTGTGTTGTCTGGTTAGCTGGTTAACTGTGGTGTCTGTTCAGCTGTGTTGTCTGGTCAGCTGGGTTTTCTGATCAGCTTGTTAACTGTTGTCTGGTAGGCTGCGCTGTCTGGTCAGTTGGTTAACTGTGTTGTCTGGTTAATTATGTTGACCAGTGAACTGTGTTATGTGGTTAACTATATTGCCTGGTTAGCTTTGTTGTCTGGTCAGCTGGAGGAAGATACACATAACTTCCCAGAATTGTTAAGGTATCAAGGGTCTCGTGAGAAGATGGATTTAATATTACAAGAACAATGGTGTTGGAGGACTGAAAGGTGACAAATGTCCAAGACCTGATAATCCACATCCCCGATACTAAAGGACACGGCAATGGAAATAGTGGATGTTTTGGTTGTCACCTTCCAAAGTTCTGTAGATTCTAGAACAATTCTGATAGATTAGAGGGTGGAAAGTATAGCCTCACTATTTAAAAAAGGAGCAAGGGAGACCAGTAAGCCTAACATTTTTAGTAGGGAAAATGCAAGAATCTATTATAAATAATGCAATAACAGGACATGTAGAAAATATCTACGCAATTAGACAAAGTTCACATTCATTTATGAAAGGGACATCATGTTTGACAAACCTACTGGAGGTTTTTGAGGATGTAACTAGTAGAATAGATCAGGGTGAACCAGTGGATGCGGTGTATTTGGATTTTCAGAAAGCTTTTGATAAAGTCCCACATTAGGGGTGGGATTCTCTGGCCACTTCCACCCGGCGACCGGAGAATCCCGCCCGAGGTCAATGGAGTTCTCCATTCTACGTGGCTCGCCCGTAGCGTTCTTGCGGCAGGCGGGGCGGGAGAATCCAGCCCAAGGGGTGAGTGTGAAAAATGAAAGCGCATGGGATTGGGCTAATATATCGATGCATGGATTGAGAATTGGTTAGCAGACAGGAAACATGGAGTGGGAACAATGGGTCAATTTGAAAGGCAATGATTAGTGGGGTCCTGCAGGGATTAGTACTTGGGCCCCAGATATTCACAATGTGAGGGCAACACGGTGGCGCAAGTGGCTAGCACGGTTGCCTCACGGCGCCGAGGTCCTAGGTTCGAACCCAGCTTTGGGTCACTGTCCGTGTGGAGTTTGCACATTCTCACCGTGTTTGCGTGGGTTTTGCCCCCACAACCGAAAGATGTGCAGGGTAGGTGGATTGGCCGTGCTAAATTGCCCCTTCATTGGAAAAAATGAATTGGGGACTCTAAATTTAATTTAAGAAAAGATATTGACAATATACATCAATGATTTGAATGAGGGAAGCAAAAGTAATATTTCTAAGTTTGCTGATGACATGAAACTTGGTGGGAAGATGAGTGGTGAGGAGGATGTGAAGAGACTTCAAGTTGATTTAGACTAGTTGAGTGAGTGGGCAAATACATGGCAGATGCTGTATAATGCAGATTAGTGTGAATGTGTCCACCTCTGGTGGAGCAACAGAATGGCAGAGTATTATTTAAATGGTGATAGATTGGGAAATTTTGATGTACGCAGGAACCTGGGTGTCCTTGTGCACCAGTCACTGAAAGCAAACATGCAGGTACAGCAGCGGTTCAAAAGGTAAATGGTTGGCCTTTACTGCAAGAGGACTTTGGGTCGACTGAGTTTATATTCAGCACGGTAGCATGGTGGTTAGCACAACTGCTTCACAGCTCCAGGGTCCCAGGTTCGATTCCCGGCTTGGGTCACTGCCTGTGCGGAGTCTGCACGTTCTCCCCGTGTGTGCGTGGGTTTCCTCCCGGTGCTCCGGTTTCCTCCCACAGTCCAAAGATGTGCAGGTTAGGTGGATTGGCCATGATAAATTGCCCTTAGTGTCCAAAATTGCCCTTAGTGTTGGGTGGGGTTACTGGGTTATGGGGATAGGGTGGAGGTGTGGGCTGGGGTAGGGTGCTCTTTCAAAGAGCCAGTTCAGACTCGATGGGCCGAATGGCCTCCTTCTGCACTGTAAATTCTATGATTCTATATTCATTGGAATTTAGAAGAATGAGCAGGGATCTCATTGAAACATATGTAAATTCTGACAGATCTGATGCAGGGGTGTTATTTCCTCTGCGGGGGGGGGGGGGGGGGGCGAAAACAACGGTACGCCGTCTCAGGATATGGGGCTGGCCATTTAGGACTGAGATGAGGGGAATATTCTTCACTCAGTGGATGGAGAATTCTTCACCACAGAAGGCTGTGAAGGTCAAATTACTGAATACATTTCAGAAGGAAATAAATAGATTTCTAGATTCTAAAGGTGTCAAAGGATATGGGGCGTTGAGATAGAGGTATCCAACTTTAATTAAAATATGTATTAAATGCTATTCTGATACATTAAATAATCAGTCAGCGAGTGCCATCCTGAGTACATTCCTAGTCCGTACGTCAACCTCCTGTTAAAAGTTCTTACAGGGACGGACACAAACGAGTTGTAGCTTTGCCCCGAAACACAACTAAGCAGTAATATTGAGACGAGGGGTCATTCTCATTGTTCATGACCTTCTCAACCTTCATCAAAATTCTTCGAGGTTCAGATTTCTTCAGGGAAGTTCTGATCATCAAATACTCTTCCTCTCTGTTTCAATAACCTGTGTACCTTTAACTCTCCCCCTGTCTGCACTGTGGAACTGGGACTGCCGGTTGGCCAGTGAGAACAATGAGAGGAGCATCTTGCTGGTAATTGGGAAGATGTTCTGTGTTTCCATTATCTTACCCTTCTGATCAAAGAGAGTGGAAGGTAGACCTGAATGCAGGGGCAGAACTTTGGAGGACAAAGAGAGAGGGAATTATAGCATTCAAAAGAAAGAACATTGGATTCTCCGTGTGAGTGGCATGTTTTGGAAGTGAATTCAAGTCATTTCAGACAGAGAGACTATCTCAGTTGTTACAGCATAAAAAACAGGGGTTATACTGCCGTGCTGTGCTCCCACAATGGAGAATCGGGGTTACAGTGTTTAACTCTGGGCGCGATGTAACCAAATTGTGACAAAGACTTGCGGCGAGCGCGTTTAGCTGGGTGTTTCCCAGCACGCACAGTACCGAGAAACAACACGCTATCTATCAGGACTTTGTTGCGATCTGGGGCCTCAGCGGGCAACACCCAGTCCAGGCCGCACTTCCCATTTCCTGCATTGAGGAGCTCTGTTCGCCGGAATGCAGGGAGAGATCGATCTCTCAATACCCCGACCTGACCCCCGAACTCCCCCATAATAATAATAATCTTTATTGTCACAAGTAGGCGGGCTTTTCACAGTAACTTCATTGCAGTGTTAATTTAAGCCTACTTGTGACAATAAAGATTATTAAAAAATTAAATTAAACATTAACACTGCAATGAAATGAAATGAAATGAAATGAAAATCGCTTATTGTCGCAAGTAGGCTTCTAATGAAGTTACTGTGAAAAGCCCCTAGTCGCCACACTCCGGCGCCTGTTCGGGTACACTGAGGGAGAATTCAGAATGTCCAATTCACCTAACAAGCACGTCTTTCGGAACTTGTAGGAGGAAACCGGAGCACCCGGAGGAAACCCACGCAGCCACGGGGAGAACGTGCAGACTCCGCAGACAGTGACCCAAGCCGGGAATCGAACCTGGGACCCTGGCAACAGTGCTAACCACTATGCTACCGTGCCGCCCTCACTCTGCTTTGAGGATATCCCTTTAAACCAAGAGACTATGGGTCATGTTCCTGTTTTGCATGTTCCTGGTGAAGAGATGCTAGATGAATAGACATTCAGATCAGGGAATTAGTCAACAGAATCTGGTGAATGACTATGGGACAGATAAATACACAGAAACATTCAATTAGTTATCCTCTGTGTCCGGGACACACTGCCAGCTGTAGAATGAGTCAGTAAAATAGCTGAGTGAAATCAGAACACCTTTTTGTGGGGACGTGCTCAGCATCCATAAAAATAACAGCTCTTAGTCAAATGATACCGTTTGCATTCTACGATTCAGTTTGAGATGTGAGGAGTGACGGCTTATTCCACTTGCTGTGATTTATATCTGGCTAAAGGCAGTCACTTACTGCTTCCATGTAGGTTGCAGCAAACTGAAACATTCAGTAGCTGTTTAAATTTGAAGTTTTGAATTGAGTAGTTTTGTTGGAGCGATTTCAGTGGGATACTGTGGTTAGTAACATAATCCTGCCGTCGTGTTTTCGAAGCTGCGTCCGTCGCAGTAACAAGAAGGATCCAAGGAATTTGAAACTCCTGTCTAGACATTTTTAGGTAACTGTGAAGTAATCAAAGCTGCCTTCTACATGTGGCTCACAAACGGAGGTGATGCTTTAATCCCCCAGTGTGAAATCCATTGTTAAAACAAGTTCCACATTTTATTCCAAAACGGAAAATACTGGACAATCTCAGCAAGTCTATCAGCATCTGCGGAGAGAGAAGGGTGCTAATGCTTCAAGTTTCTCCACGAATGCTGTTGGTCTTGCTGAGATTGTCCAATATTTTCTGTTTCTGTTTCGGATTCCAGCATACACAGTCATTTGCTTTTATCCAACTGTTGTTATATGTTCCTGTGCAGTGTATACACACCTCACAGCCTTTGCAAGCCACCATGGCATCTCTCTCTCTCTCTGAAATGGTGTGAATGCACTTTCAAAACATGACGCTCACACGGAGCATTGTCATTTTCTTTCTGTCCAATGATATAATTTCATCGTTTGCCACCCGTCATGATATTACACATTCCTTTAGAGTGCACTGGGATTTAGGTAGTGCAAAGCATATCACAGTCTTCACCCTCCATGACCTCTGTGGCACGGTGTAACGGTGGGTAGCATTGCTGCCTCACAGCGCCAGGGTCCCAGGTTCGATTCTGACCTCGGGTGACTGTGCGGAGTCTGCACATCCTCCCCGTGTGTGCGTGGGTTTCCACCGGGTGCTCCGGTTTCCTCCCACAGTCCAAAGATGTGCAAGTTAGATGGATTGGCCGTGCTAAATTGCCCTTTTGTGTCCAAAAGGTTGGGTGGGGTTGCGTAGATAGGGTGGGGGTGGGGTGCCCTTTCGGAGGGTCAGTGGGCTGAATGTCTTCCTTCTGAACTGTACGGACTCTATGATTCTAAGGCGCAGTTTCAAACGCCAGATAGTTTCGGGTATATTCTTGAAGGTATTTTCTTTGTTGTTTCCCTTTGAACATCCCGTGCAAGTGTGGCGCCGCATTTTTCCACGTCGCGTCACAAAGGAGTGAAAGCTCACTCTTCGGCCTTGCACATCAGCCATGTTGCACAGATGCTCACGACCGAGATCCCCTCAGTTCTGCAGTTATAATCGTAGAGCAGCAACCACGTTCCCTATTACGGTCTGTTGAATGAATCTGCCCATCTAGTGCACTGCA
Source organism: Scyliorhinus torazame (assembly GCF_047496885.1). Lineage (NCBI taxonomy): Eukaryota > Metazoa > Chordata > Chondrichthyes > Carcharhiniformes > Scyliorhinidae > Scyliorhinus > Scyliorhinus torazame. The sequence goes on from NC_092716.1 coordinate 243,745,645, forward strand.
CAGTAACTCCCCTGATGAAGCAAGAGTGCTATTTTTAAAAGGAAAACTGTTCCTTCCTGTCATCTGAGGAAAGCACATATTTTGCTCCCAGTAAAAATTCCCTCTCTGTGTCACATGTTTCACATCCGTCCCACAAGTAATAGACCTGAATGATATTTGGCAGCAGTAGCTGAATATTTTGCAGTGGAAACTTAAGATACGAGCACAAACAGTAAGACTCTGATATCCGTTTATTTTATTACAGAATATAAAAGTAAGCAACGTTGTTTATGTATCAAGAATCAGAGGACGCTACGGATTATGTTGTGAGCGGTGACAGTATCTCAGAATTTCGATTTGGTTTATATCGCCTTGATCTCTGTTCTCGAGAGATTCGATCCCCTCCAGCCTTTCGCCCCATTGATCTCTATTCCTCGCTATAAATAAAAGTATCGAGAGATTTTGTTCAGTTTTATTCCCCAGCTGGAGACTGTTTTGAAGGCTGGTGACGGGAAACATCTTTATTTCTCAGACGCTGGAAGCGTTTCCGTACCTCAAGGCTTAATTGTTCGGGACTATAATTAAATAGGGGGTCATAAATTCGCAAAAAGAGGAATGTGACAGGGACAAACACTGCCAGAGTGAGGGAGTCACATTTCACCATGTGAAATAAACCACAGAATGGTTACAGCACCGAAGGATTGTGTCTGCCCTGGCCCTCCCATTGAGCAATTCACCGAGTGCCACTCCCGCGCCTCCTCCACGTAAACCTGCAAGTTCTTCCTTTTCAGATAACAACCCACATCCCTCTTGAATGCCTCAATTGAACCAGCCTCCAGCACACACTCCAGGAGCGCGTTCCAGATCCTAACCACTTGCTGTGCAAAGAAGCCATTGCTTCTTTTGCAAATTAATTTGAATCTATACCCACTGGTTCCCGATCTATCCGCCGATGGTACTCCCACATTGCCTGCGCATCTTTGGGCTGTGGGAGGAAACCGGAGCACCCGGAGGAAACCCTCGCAGACACGTGGGGAACGTGCAAGCTCCATGCAGACAGTCACCCAAGGCTGGCATCGATCCTGGTTCCCTGGTGCTGTGAGGCAGCTGTGTTAACCTCTGGTTTCCTCCCAGTACCCACAAAGATGTGCAGGTTGGGTGGATTGGCCATCTTAAAATTGCCCTTTAGTGCCCAAAGATGTGCAGGCTAGGTTACTGGGATAGGGCAGGGGATTGGGCCGAGGTAAAGTGCTCTTTCAGAGGGATGGCGCAAGGTCGATGGGCTGAATGGCCTCCTTCTGCACGGTAGGAATTCTACAATTCTGAATACTTCTATCAAATTTCCTCCCAACCTTCTCCTCTCCAAGGAAAACAGTCCCATCTTCTCCAATCTAGCGATCTATACCACCCTCAAATATTTTGGCAAACACCACAGACCATCCTTACTTGGGTAATATCCAGCCCGCCCTCTGTAATTTTCAAAGTGGGAAAATAACAGAAGAATTCAGATGTTGACATTCCTGGGATGAAGGGGTTATCTTTTCCGGGAAGGGTAGACAGTTTGGTCCTGCACCCATTGAAGAATGAGAGGTGATCTTATTATCATAGAACTTACAGTGCAGAAAGGAGGCCATTCGGCCCATCGCGTCAGCACCGGCTCCTGGAAAGAGCACCCTACCCAAGGTCAACACCTCCACCCGATCCCCACAACCCAGCAACCCCACTCAACACTAAGGGCAATTTTGGACACTAAGGGCAATTTATAACGGCCAATCCACCTAACCTGCACATCTTTGGACTGTGGGAGGAAACCGGAGCACCCGGAGGAAACCCACGCACACACGGGGAGGATGTGCAGACTCCGCACAGACAGTGACCCAAGTCGGAATCGAACCTGGGACCCTGGAGCTGTGAAGCAATTGTGCTATCCACAATGCTACCGTGCTGCCCCTTTGTACATACAACTGGCAGCGGTGGGATTATTGAAACAAATAACATTCTGATGGGAATTGACAGGGTGAACACTGAGAGGGTGTTACGGGGAAACACTGAAACTAGGAGACACAAAGGCCCAGAGATCAGAGCAGGCTGGATCATTGAATATATTTAAGGCTGAGTTAGATAGATTCTTGACGAAGGGAGTCAAAGGTTATTGGGGGAATACAGGCCAGTAGAGTTGAGGCCACAATCAGTTCAGACATGATCTTATCAAATGGGGCGGCACGGTGGCACAGTGGTTAGCACCGCTGCCTCACGGCGCCGAGGACCCGGGTTCGATCCCGGCCCCGGGTCACTGTCCGCGTGGAGTTTGCACATTCTCCCCGTGTCTGCGTGGGTCTCACCCCCACAACCCAAAGTTGTGCAGGGTCGGTGGATTGGCCACGCTAAATTGCCCCTTCATTGGAATTTTGTTTTGGAAAAAGATCTTATCAAATGGCAGGGAAAGCTCGAGGAACCAAATGGCCTACTCCTGTTCCTAATTCATATGTGACAAATTATATTTTTCTCCCAAAATTGGTCACGTTATTTGCAGTGTCTAAAGAGTCTGTGTGTTTATCTGTGGTGCTGGGAATTCATTGCGCTGGCCAGGGGAAATGGCTCACCATTTTCAGAAACATCTAGCCATTGTTTATGCTGTGCCTTCTGCCTCGGACATTCTTCTGTGATAGATAGAGGGGTGAATAGAGCCATCCAGCAATAAACATGGAGGCGGACGAGACGCTATGGGTGCTTTGGTTAAATGATTTGAGTGCTGTAATAGGAAAAAAAGTGCAACTTTGAGAGCCTCTAATTAAGAACCCACACACTGAAGAGCAATGGACTGAGTGCTTTCGGAAGAGTTCAACAAAATTGATATATGAGCGGTTATAAAGATAGGCTTTGAGGATGTTCTTAAAGGCACAGAAGGAAATAGGAAGCGGAAAAAATGATGGAGAAAGTATAAACAAGGTTGGCGCCACTGGGGAGAATAGACAGGGAAATGGATACACAGGGCTGTCGGCCATTCGCTGGGGTACAGGGCCAGAGGAAATTGGAGTGGTAAGTTGGAGACTTGGAAGCATTTGCAGGCGAGGACAAAGATTTTAAATTTGATATGGCGAGTGAGTTGTGGAGTTTGGTGGGAACAGGGATGTTTAATGAGATGAATGACAGGGATTTGAGCAGGTAGAATGTGTGCGGCGTGTTGTTCGAGAGTCTGACCGAGTTGCTGAGCTTGAGTCCTTGTGGTGATCAAGGTGTGCATCAGGATTTTGGTGGCAGTGGGGTAAGATCGGGAAGGACAAAGAACGTAGAGACAGGAGAAGGTGGCATTACTAATGGATAGGGGATTCGAGGTTTTATTCAGGATTGAAGAGTTCACTGAGATTGCAAACATATTGTGCAGCCTTAACAAATAGCTTAATGGGTGCTGCAGTCACGAGAAAGGGCACAGTAGCTTTGAATGGAGCAGAGTAAACTAGATTTAGTTTTCTCGATGTTCAATTAGAATAGATTCTGCAGATGTACAGATTGCAGATAGACAGTCTGACAGGACAGAGAGAATCATGGAATTGCAGACAGTGATGAAGGTTAAACTAGATTTTGCCCAGACAGCGTTAACGTTCTGATTTACTTCTGAACATGCCTTTGTAAATAATGCCTCAGAAGGACAGGGTGTAAATCAGGATAGTGATGGATCCCTCACCTTTTGCCCTTCAGGGACTACTGCAGAAGTGTTCGACGGATTAACAGCCTGAACCAAGTCATGGACTTTCCTGTGGCCAACAAGTCCTGGGTGGGACTTGAACCATCTGGCTCAGAGGCAGGGGATGCCCCCATTGGGCCAAGAGACCTCCTGTTACAGAGGTGGCCTGATAGGCGTGGAAAGAAAGATTTCTGGAGATGTCCTAACATGGAAACAAGTACAGGAATCACCTAGCGATAGAATTTAAAGGAGGATGTTTGTAAAGTTTTGTATTATGGAGGGACAAAGAGAGTGGAATTGTACATCTGCAGAGTGTCGATATTTTGTGGAGATGACTAGAATGAAGAAGAAAAAAAAGATGCCATTGCGTATCTTGATGCTGCTGAAGAACAAAACTGCTATTGGTTATTATCTTAGAGATCCTAAGTCTGACAACTTTATTTCTCAAGGACCTTTTCGATCCCAGGATTCCTACGGAAGTTGGTATAATTATCTGTAAAAACCTACATCAATGAATTTGAAGAAAGGGTGAAGTACGGGAGCTAAATTTGTTGACGGCACCAGGATAGGTAGGAAAGTCAGATGCCAAGAGGAGGAGGATAGTCTGCAAAGGGATTGGGTTAAGTGACGGTCCAAAAATTGAGCAGATGGAATATAATGTGGGAAAATGTGGACTTGTTCACTTTGTCAGGAAGAATAGAAATGCAGTATACTATATAAATGGAGAGAGATTGCAGAACACGATGGTACAGAGGGATCTGATGCCCTGGTACATCAATCACAAAATGTTTGCATGCAGGTATGGCAAGTGATTAGGACGGTATGTGGGACCTTGCCATTTATTACAAGGGGAATGGAATATAAAAGTAGGGAAGCTCTCTAGGGCCATTGGGAGAGCGCATCTGAAATACTTTTTTTTATTATTCGTTTATGGGATGTGGGCGTCACAGGCTGTGCCAGCATTTATTGCCCACCCCTAATTGCCCTTGAGGGAGCAGTTAAGAATTGACCACATCGCTGTGGGTCTGGAGTCACATATAGGCCAGGCCAGGTAAGGACGGCAGATTTCCTCCCCTAAAGGACATTAGTGAACCAGATGGGTTTTTACGGCAATCGACAATGTTTTCATGGTCGTCACTGGACTTTTAATTCCAGATTTTTATTGAATTCTGTGTGAACTTTTGTTCCCTTTCTTTGAAAAAGGATTTAATTGTGATAGAAACAGTTCAGTTCTGGTTCACTCAACTCATTTCCTGGGATGAGGGTTCTCTTATGAAGAAAGGTTGGACATGTTGGGCCCATTGGAGTTCAGAAGAATGCGAGGTGATTTTATTGGTACATGCAAGACCCTGAGGGGATTTGAAAGGGTGGATGCAGGGAAGGAAGTTTGCCCTCGTAGGGGGCCAAAGCCAGGGGACAGTGAATTTATTGAAGTCTGAGTTGGACAGATTTTTCATCGACAAGGGAGTCGAAGGCAGACAGGGGATTGAAGTTGAGGCGACAGTCAGATCTTATTAACTGGTGGAGAAGGCTCTAAGGGCAGAATGACCTACACCTGTTCCTCAGTCCTATGCTCCTGAGGTTCAGTGCAAACACTTTCACAATCCATAGAATTTCAAATGTGGATAAATAGATTTTGTTCATATGTCTGGGTGACAAGAACATTTAATACCAGCCTTTGTTTAGTCACAACCTTCAGAGAGTACGTATGTTCAAGCAGATGTGCCCTGTGCAGGGAGTTTGAATGCCGGAACATGACTTCGTGTGACTTAGAACAATTTCAACTGTTGAACATAGCTCACTGTGAGCCTCTAATGGCGGAGGAGCAGAAAGGCAGCAGCATGTAGCAGCTAGATATTTCAAAAATGTTACTTTCTACGCCAGCGATATTTTTCTAGACTTGAAATTGGAAATTGACGCCAGGAGAGACTTTTGATTGTTTTTGACTTAAGAGATTATCAGTTTCTCATCTCCCAGAAAAGTTTAATAAAGTTATTACTTTTTTTTAAACGTCATTGTTGTTGGAAGGGATTCAAATAAAATTCCGCCACAGGATTGTTCGTTAGCCAATTATGAGTTTCAAATGGAACCTCCTGCCTTTGCCCACGTACTAATTCAGCTTTCTCGGTGATCCTCCTCCGCAGCATCCCATCACCCATGTCGGTCGGGTGAGTTTCTCTGCAACAGTGGACTCTGCATCAATGCCGGCTGGAGGTGTGACGGCGATTCTGACTGTGACGATCAGTCAGATGAGAAAAACTGCAGTGAGTTTTGTCTTAAATCACTTTAAAAGGGGGGGGGGGGGGGGGGGAACACAAATATTCTGGGAGACGATTGACATGAGTGACCAAAAACATCACAGTTTCAATTAGCGGGTAATCAGAGGACAGGTATAAAAACGCTGTGTTTGATTCTTGCACAGCTGCCTCGCAATGCACTACCGACCAGTTCCGCTGCAAATCAGGCCGCTGTATCCGGTTGTCGTGGCGATGTGACGGAGAGGACGATTGTTCCGATAACAGTGATGAAGAAGACTGTGAAAAAACAGGTGACAATGGGGATTATCAAATAGCATTGCTGATGAGTTTGAGACCCGAAGCAGTAATAGTTACCAAAGCAAGCCTGTGACTGATTACCGTGTCCCAATTGGTTTGGGGGCGGGGGGGGGGAGGGGGGGGGTCATTTAAACAGCAATAATTTCTCCTCTCACTACCCATCCCTAAACAGGTATTTCGATTTGTTCCCCTCTTTGTATTTCCCAACAAATCGGATTTTGTGTGATCCAATTTTCCATTAGTAACCCCATAGTGGTGGGATGAACTAATAAAAGGTTAGTTTATTTGCACACATTTAACAGGCAAAAGGAGGGTCGCAATGTGGCCTCAACACAGTAATGAGAGGTATGGACAAAAGAAAGGTTCACAGAACAGAGACCACAGAGAAAAGGAATATTGTTTTCACATGGGTTCTCGGGGTTGGGCTGAAACCCAATGCTGGATAATTTGCATTTCCAATGGTGTTGAGTTCACAGGATGACATAGGCACGCAGTGATGAAATAGGTCTTGTTGGCAGTGGCACATAATTTCCTGCAGAAGAAATGTAGATAGGAGCCAGGTATTCCACCAGGGTAGAGCTCTCCTTAGAAAGCTGCTAGTTAAATGGTAATCTGCAGCCTGAGCTTTTCAGTTCAGCAAGGCAACATTACCTGTTCCATAAGCCAGAGGCCCCTGTCATATGACTCTAACCTCTCCGCCATCTTTGACAAAGGGCTTGCATCCCATCATCTGAATTCCAGGAGACTGTTAAATGTCTCAGCCATTGGAAACATTAAAAAAAAATTTTTTTTAACTAAATTTAGAATACCCAATTCATTTTTTTTCCAATTAAGGGGCAATTTAGCGTGGCCAATCCACCTACCCTGCACATCCTTTGGGTTGTGGAGGCGAAACCCACGCAAACACAGGGAGAATATGCAAACTCCACACGGACAGTGACCCAGAGACGGGATCGAACCTCGGCGCCATGAGGCCGCAGTGGCAACACACTGCTCCACCGTGCTGCCCTTTAAAGAACAGTTGCGGAACCTTTGTCTTAGCATCTCCCTCTGGTCAGCTTAGGTTATTAAATGCTGATGGCCTTTGTATAGCTTGATTTGAATTTTGGCTGTGCAATCTACATGTGGTGATTGGTGGCTCCTCAGAGGTAACGAGGTGAGAGTTTTCCTGAAACTGTCAAGTAGCTTCTTTTGTTCGTGTGTCACAGACAGACAGAGGTTCAGCCATTTTAAAGGTACCATTTTAAAACTAGCAATGAGCATATCTATATATATTTTATAAAAATGACACAGCGTGAGGTCTTAGTCCCTCACCTAAAGAACGCAGACTTTCCCTTTTATTCCTCCTCCCTCCTCTTGCTTCATCAACGACCTATTGCATTTCTAGCTTTCCTCAGTTGTGGTGAAGGGTCATCGATTTGAAATGTTAGGCTGGATCTTTGCACCCACCTCCCCTACAGGGCGTGTTTGTGATGGGGAGGGCACACAAAATACAATGGGTGGCTGGCCCACCCCCAAGCTGTCCCCATTATACGGGGGTGGGTGGGCAGGAGCTAAATAATTACGGGTCAATTGAGTTTGTTTGCAAGCCAGATCGTAGGATCCCTACATTGCAGATGGCGGCCATTCCGCCCATCGAGTCTGCACCGACCCTTCGAACGAGCACCCTACTCATATCCACTCATCCGACCAGCCCTCCCTACTCCCGTAACCCCCTAACCTAACCTGTACATCCCTGGACACTAAGGGGGAATTTAGCATGGCCAATCCACCTAACCTGCACACCTTTGGCCTGCGGGAGGAAACTAGAGCACCCGGAGGAAACCCACACAGACACGGGGAGAACGGGCAGACTCCGCACAGTCACCCAAGGCCAGAATTGAACCCGGGTCCCTGGTGATGTGAGGCATCAGTGCTAATCACTGTGCCACCGTGCTGCAATGTTGTTGACCCCAATATCACACACTGTACACCATAACATTCACCCAATCCAAGGGGCGCAACATATTTTGGCAGCACAGGTTTGGATAAGTGATGTGCATGTTTACTTGTAAATGTGATGTGGGCGTCGTTGGCAAGGCCAGTATCTGTAGCCCATTCCTAATTGTTGCTGGGACATTCCAGAGGGCAGTTAAGAGTCAATCACATGACTTCCGGTTGCGGCTATGCTGAGCTAAGTCGCACGTTCGGCAGCTCCCGCCAGAAACTGACTTTTGGGCTCTTTTGAGGGGCCCCAGCGGCATTTGTTCGACGGTTCCCAGTGTGGGAAGGTGACAGTACGATTTCCCCGGCACTGTATGGATTGGACCAGGAGTGGAGCGGTGAAAAAAGTAATTCTGGTGCAGCGAAAAGTGCGAGGGAGGAAAGCCAAGATGGCGGCGGGTGGAGACCAGGCAGCGTGGGCGCAAGAGCAGCAGGAGTTTCTCAAGCGCTGCTTCACGGAATTGAAAGCCGAGCTGCTGGAGCTGATGAAGGCTTTGATCGATAAGCTGGTCGAGACCCAGAAGGCCCAAGGGGCGGCGATCCGGGAGGTGCGGCAGAAGGCCTCGGAGAATGAGGACGAGATATTGGGCCTGGCGGTGAAGATGGAGGCACACGAGGCGCTGCATAAGAAATGGCAGGAGAAGTTCGAGGACATGGAGAATCGGTCGAGGAGGAAGAATCTGCGGATTCTGGGTCTCCCGGAGGGAGTGGAGGGGTCGGATGCTGGAGCATATGTGGTCACGATGCTGAACACGTTGATGGGTGCGGGTGCCTTCCCGAGGCCCCTGGAGCTGGATGGGGCTGTACCGGGGGACGAGGCAGGGGTGCCCCCTATCCCCCTTGTTATTTGCATTGGCAATTGAGCCTTTGGCTATGGCTCCAAGGGAGTCCAGGAACTGGAGGGGGCTGGTCCGGGGGGATGGGGGGGGATCACCGGGTTTGTATGTGGCGGACCCAGTGGGGGGGATGCCGGAGGTGATGCGGATCCTCAGGGAGTTTGGGGACTTTTCTGGGTATAAGCTCAACGTGGGGAAGAGTGAGCTCTTCGTGGTACACTCAGGGGACCAGGGAAAGGGGATAGACGAGCTTCCACTGAAGGGGGCGGAAAGGAGTTTTCGGTACCTGGGGATCCAGGTGGCCAGGAGCTGGGGGGCCCTACACAAGCTCAACTTGACGAGGCTGGTGGAGCAGATGGAGGAGGAGTTTAAAAGGTGGGATATGCTGCCACTCTCCCTGGCGGGTAGGGTACAGTCGGTGAAGATGACGGTGCTCCCGAGGATCCTTTTTATATTCCAATGCCTCCCCATCCTGATACCTAAGGCCTTTTTTAAGCGGGTCAGTAGGAGCATCATGGGATTCGTGTGGGCGAAAAAGACTCCGAGGGTGAGAAGGGTGTTTCTGGAGCGGAGTAGGGACAGAGGAGGGTTAGCGTTACCTAATCTGTGTGGGTATTACTGGGCTGCCAATGTAGCGATGATACGCAAGTGGATAATGGAGGGGGAGGGGGCGGCGTGGAAGAGGCTGGAGATGGCGTCCTGTGTAGGCACGAGTCTGGGAGCGCTAGTGACCGCACCGCTGCCGCTCCCGCCGGCTAGGTACACCACGAGTCCGGTGGTGGCGCCGACTTTGAAAATTTGGGGGCAGTGGAGGTGTCACAGGGGTGAGGTAGAGCCTTTGGTTTGGTCCCCGATCCGGAAGAACCATCGGTTCGTCCCGGGGAGAATGGATGGAGGGTTCCTGAGCTGGCACAGGGCAGGAATTAGAAGGATGGGAGACCTGTTTTTAAATGGGACGTTTGCGAGCCTTGGGGCGCTGGAGGAAAAGTTTGGGCTTCCCCCCGGAAATGCCTTCAGGTACATGCAGGTAAGTGCATTTGTAAGACAGCAGGTGAGGGAGTTCCTGCTGCTTCCAGCACTCAGGATCCAGGATAGGGTGCTCTCGGGGTGTGGGTTGGAGAGGGCAGAGTCTCGGCGATCTACCAGGAGATGCAGGAGGAGGAGGAGACCTCGGTGGAGGAGCTAAAGGGTAAATGGGAGGAGGAGCTTGGGGAGGAGATAGACGAGGGTGCGTGGGCGGACGCCCTGGGTAGGGTTAATTCTTCCTCCTCTTGCGCCAGGCTTAGCCTGATACAATTTAAGGTTCTTCACAGAGCGCATATGACATGGTGAGGCTGAGCAGGTTCTTTGGGGTGGAAGACAGGTGTGGGAGGTGCTCGGGGTGCCCAGCAAATCATACCCATATGTTCTGGGCGTGCCCGGTGCTGGATGGGTTCTGGAGGGGTATTGCGAGGACGGTGTCTAAGGTGGTGAACACCCGGGTTAAGCCGAGCTGGGGGTTAGCACTATTTGGGGTTTCGGACGAGCCGGGAGTGCAGGAGGCGAAAGAGGCCGGTATTCTGGCCTTTGCGTCCCTGGTAGCCCGGCGGAGGATTCTGCTACAGTGGAAGGATGCGAGGCCCCCAAGCGTGGAAGCCTAGATCAGCGACATGGCAGGGTTCATTAAATTGGAGAGGGTAAAATTTGCCTTGACAGGGTCTGTGCGAGGGTTCTTCAGGCGGTGGCAACCGTTCCTAGACTTTCTAGCGGGGCGTTAGGAGGTGGTCAGCAGCAGCAGCAACCCGGGGGTGGGGGAGGGCGGGGTGTACTTTGTGTTTTCTACTGTGTTTATTATTGCTTAATGGGGGGTTTGTATATTGGGAGAATGTGTGATGTAGTTGTAAGATGTTTATTTATGTTTGTTGAAAATATGTAAAAATTTGAATAAAAATATTTCTAAAAAAAAAACGAGTCAATCACATTGCTGAAGGTCTGGAGTCAAATGGAGACCAGACCAGGTACGAAAGGCAGATTCCCTTTCCTGAGGGACATTAGTGAACCAGGTGGGTTTTTACAACAGTCGATGATAATTTCATGATCATCATTATTGAGACGAGCTTTCAATTCCAGGTTTTATTCATTGAATTTAAATTTCACCAGCTGCTGTGTTGGGATTTGAACCCATGTCCCTAGAAAATTAGCCTGGGCCTCTGGATTACTAGTCCAGTGACGTTACACTACGCTGTCATCTCCCCATTTCAACCATTTTCAAGGATAGAAAATGATGCCCTGTGTTTTCCCATGGATGATTTGCATTAGCATTGGATAAAACTGCCAGCGCATGGGTAAAATTGGAAAAGTTGCTCCAAAGCTGTTAACTCTCCTTATTTATTCAGCAGAGCTGCCACACTGTGCTCCAGATCAGTTCACGTGTGGTACTGGACGTTGCATTGGTCAACGTAAAGTCTGCAACGGTGCTAAGGATTGTCAAGATGGCAGCGATGAAATCCCACACCAGAACTGCCGTAAGTTTGATATGATGACGTATGTTTCAAACCTTTGAGATTATTCTTTGTATAGAGTCGATGGCTGGGATTTTCTGGCCCCATTGTGGTGGGACCCACTGCGGGAGAATCAACAGCTAGGGCTGGATTCTCCCACCCCCTGCCCGGTCGGAGAATCGGCGGGGGGCAGCGTGAATCCCGCCCCCGCCGGCCGCCGAATTCTCCGGCACCGGAGATTCGGCGGTACGGGAATCGCGCCGGTCGGCGGGCCGCCCCCGGCGAATCACCGGCCCGCGATGGGCCGAAGTCCCACTGCTGTAATGCCGGTCCCGCCGGCGTGAAATTAAACCACCTCCCTTACCGGCGGGACCAGGCGGCGCAGGCGGGCTCCGGGGTCCTGGGGGGCACTCTTTTCCCCTCCGCGTCAGCCATAGCTTCCGCGATGGCCGACGCAGAGGTGACCCCCACCCTGTGCATGCGCAGGGATGACGTCTGCAGTCGCTGACGCTCCCGCGCACGTGCGGACTTCCACCAGCCGGCGGAGTCCCTTCGGCCCCGGCCTGGCGTGGCGCCAAAGGCCTTCGACGCCAGCCGGTGGAGCGGAAACCACTCCGGCACGGGCCTAGCCCCTAAAGGTGAGGGCTTGGCCCGCACCATTGTGGTGGCCCGACGCCGGAGAATCGCCCCGCGCCCCCCCCCCCCCCCGTTCACGCCATGCCATCGGCATTCCGTGACGTCAATTCCGATGATGTCACTTCCGGAGTATTCCCAGCCAGGTTTGGCAACCCGGGCGATAAGGACCACCTTCACAGCTTGGCAGGCAGCCCATGGGCATTGTAATTGACCCCTCACCTCCCCCTCACTGGGTCTCCAGTCGCGCTGCTGGGGCTGAAGAGCTGCTAGCCCTTTGATTGGCTGGTAGCTCATGGAGGCGGGACATTCTGCCACTGGGGCGGGGGCGGTGGAGGGGGGAACACAAATCCCAAGGTGATTAAGGGCGATTAATTGGTTGAACAATGTCAAATTCACTTGTGGCTTCCCAGGGTGGCTGGAGGTTTGCTCGCTCCCAACATTCCGCCCGGTGGGCATCATCCGTGTCGACTCACGGTCAATGTATCGCAGCACACGGTGTATCTAAATGGTTTCCTGGCTATACATTAGAACTAGGAGCAGGAGTAGGCCATCTGGCCCCTCGAGCCTGCTCCACCATTCAGTGAGATCATGGCTGATCTTTGTGGACTCAGCTCCACTCTCCGGCCCGAAAACCATAACCCTTAATCCCTTTATTCTTCAAAAAACTATCTATCTTTATCTTGAAAACATTTCATGCAGGAGCCTCTACTGCTTCACTGGGCAAGGAATTCCATAGATTCACAACCCTTTAGGTGAAGAAGTTCCTCCTAAACTCAGCCCTAAATCTACTTCCCCTTATTTTGAGGCTATGCCCCCTAGTTCTGCTTTCACCCACCAGTGGAAACAACCTGCCCGCATCTATCCTATCTATTCCCTTCATAATTTTACATGTTTCTATAAGATCTGTCCGCATCCTTCTAAATTCCAACGAGTACAGTCCCAGTCTACTCAACCTCTCCTCGTAATCCAACCCCTTCAGCTCTGGGATTAACCCAGTGAATCTCCTCTGCACACCCTCCAGCGCCAGTACGTCCTTTCTCAGGTAAGGAGACCAAAACTGAACGCAATACTCCAGGTGTGGCCTCACTAACACCTTGTACAGTTGCAGCATAATCTTCCTAGTCTTAAACTCCTTTCCTCTAGCAATGAAGGACACAACTCCATTTGCCTTCTTAATCACCTGTTGCACCTGTAAACCACCTTTTTGAGACTCATGCACTAGGACACCCAGGTCCCTCTGCAGAGCAGAATGTTTTAACGGGGCTGGTTTGGCACATGGGCTAAACAGCTGGCTTGTAATGCAGAACAATGCCAGCAGCGCGGGTTCAATTCCCGTACCGGCCTCCCCGAACAGACGCCGGAATGTGGCGACAAGGGGCTTTTCACAGTAACTTCATTGAAGCCTACTTGTGACAATAAGCGATTATTATTATTTTATCATTTAAATAATAATCCCTTTTGCTGTTATTCCTATCAAAACGGATGATCTCACATTTGTCAACATCTGCCAGACCTTAGTCCATTCACTTAAACTATCCAAATCCCTCTGCAGACTTCCAGTAACACCCGCACTTTTTGCTTTACCACTAATCTTGGTGTCGTCTGCAAACTTGGACTTGGATTATCCACTGCGGTTAAGATGCGTAGGAACTCACTATGTGATTTGAAAATCAGGTGAACGATCGGAGGAGGAGAGCTGCAACGTGAACAACGGAGGTTGTGCGCACAAGTGTCAGCAGGTTCGAGGCATTGTGCAGTGTACCTGCCACACAGGCTATCGCTTAATGCAGAATGGAAAATTGTGCCAAGGTACGACCCCAAAAATTGTAACTTTTCTACCTAAGAGAGCATCAGGTTCTGCCGAGTTCCCTCAGCCACGAGCCCGGGCCTCTGTGGAAGAGGAAGAGTGAGCGGGAATACCGAATTGTCCATCGTGAACTAGAATGAATTTGTATCGAGAACATAAAAGGGGACACAAAGGCTAGCCGTCCTGACACAGGGGCTACTTGATCACAGCAGCCACGGCTGCTTCCCGGTAAACTTTTCATCAAACACCTCCCTGTAAGATTAATTTCCCCCCGTTAAAGTTCAGGGAGCAGTCTTTGATTAATGGAAAGTTAAACAATGTGCCCTGAAAAGTGATGTTGCTCCACAAGGTGACAACCAGTTCAGCGTTCCGTTGAAGAAAATACATTTATTTTTACTCTTTGCTGGGGTTGATAAGTGTTCACCATTCGGATCCTGCAGATCTGTACAACTGGGGACTGTCGGAACCAGTGGTAGTGATGAGAATGAGGCCTGAAAGTTGCTTTTTAGAGCCACTGCTTTCTCCCACATCGAGTTGTTGAGGTTACAGACTTCAGGAATGAAGGGAATATCGGCTTGAAAAGCAGGATTGCTATAGGCTCACAAATATCCAGAAGATATACAATATGGAGTGTCGGAAGTCAACCCCTTCATTTGGGCAGATGGGCTGATGATGGGGAGGGTGGGCGGGCAGTGGGATGGCTGTGCTGATGTTGAGAAAATGCATCTTTAACCTGGAGCACTCTCATTCTCCTCCAGTCATTTCTACATTCACCACTTTTTGCGCTTGTCCATTTTTCTACTGCATTGAAAGTGGTCAAATGATTGGTATATCCACAACTTGAGTTACAGCCTCCTCATGTCCCCCTTCGCTATCAGTGCAACTGCCTGTCACAAAGCACACACTCGGGGCACTTTTTCAGTTGTCAGCCTTTTTCAAGTAAGCATCCAATGCCTTCACGAATGCCTCGTTTGAACCTGCCTGCACCACACTTCCAGGCAGTGCAACAGTATCATTACGGTGTAGAAGGAGGCCTTTTGGCCCATTGTGTCTACACTTGCTCTCCAAATGAGCATCGTGGCTTAGTGCCGTTCCCCTGCCTTTTCCCTGTACCCCTGAATGACGTTTCCCCAGCAATGTGACAGCTTTAACAAAGGTGTGGTGAGCTATTTGTTAGTTTCCTAGATAGCTTGTTCTGGAGACACCAATACTTCTGTTCTTTTCCAGTGGGACTAGCTCAGTGGCGCAGTAAAATCTGGCTGGCATCGAGATATTGCTTTGCCTGCAGGATGTAATAGCCCGACACAAAACAAAATTGTGCAACATCAACCCAGTACCAATTGGCTTGGCCCCCGGCATAGGACTGCCTGAATTTGGCACCTGGCTTCACCCACAGTTAAAAGGGTGGCTTGAATACTATTTATAACAGATGGTGCAGTTGGATGCTCTTTTGGGATTGTGGCAAAGTACATTTTTGGACAGAGAAGCGGGAGTTGGGCTCCAGATGTAGCATGTCATTACTGAGTACAGAGTTCTTATTGAATAGCTGAAATGGCAACCGGGTTGAATTTCTTGCTAACATTCCTCAACCTGAACATTTTTTGTTGTCCAGTATTGAGACATACCAAATATTACTGTACTGTACAATATTCCATTCAGCTTATCAATACCATATGGAGGCTGATGAAATGGACCTTACCGGATGGTCATCTGCTCTGAGCCCCGATGAGTTCATTTGAACAGTATTTCAGCCAGAGTTGTGTTTTTCTGACATCAACAAGCTGCTAATCGTTTCGATATGACAAACCCAGTTCCTAACTATTAAGTATTAACACTTTCCGAGAACGTTTTGACATTATAGATGTCTGGACCAGTTTTTAATCGTTCCTGGCATTTTATCCTTCCATCCCACTCATAATATCCTGTTTGCTTGGAAAATGAAAAGGTGCTCTGCAGGAACAAGTGCATCTATCTGCCTTTGTCCCACCGACCAATCTCATGGTAATCTTGTGTGAGGCCACGTAAACCAGGTGCGTAAGATGTAATCTCACCTTATTAGTGCAGCTCACTGGAGACTCCCAAGTGGTTGGGAGATGTTTTCTAACCAGAAGGTGGAAGTGGGAGGGAAGCATTCATATCGATGTAGGAATTAGGAGCAGGAGTAGGCCATTCGGCCCCTCGAGCCTGCTCTGCTATTCACTAAGATCATGACTGATCTGATTGTGGCCCCAGCTCCACATTCCGTCTACCTCCGATAACCTTTGTCTCCCTTGTTAGTCAAGAATCTATCTACCTCTGCCTTAAAAATATTCTTTGACCCTGCCTCCACCGCTCTCTGGGCAAGAGAGTTCCAAAGATTTATGACACCCTGGGAGAAAATAATTCTCCTCATGTCCATCTTAAATGGGAGATCCCTTATTTTTAAACTGCGCCTTTCGACATCAAAAGTATTATTTTAATGTGCGAGTGTCGCAGAGGTACAATGCCAGGGTTGTGGTAACCGCCGTGCTGAACTTACAGATGTAGATGAGTGTGCTGAGGATGGATACTGCAGTCAAGGCTGTACCAACGTAGAGGGAGGATTCCAGTGCTGGTGTGTCCAGGGCTATGAACTACGATCTGATAAACGAGGCTGCAAAGCCCTTGGTGAGCATTCTTTCCAAATTACTTCTTGTGGAGTCGCTTCAAATGTTGCAACGTATAACCGTGGGGAAACAAATCTTTAATATTCCCGATTCTCCTAGTTCTCGTTCGGCTTCTATATCCGTGCACCTCACCCGTGTAGAGTGCTTTCTTTGCAACAGTCTGCTACGGCAAAGTTGTTACATACGGTGTAAGTTGTAAAATATTTAATGGGATTTGGGCACTTGTTGCCCATCTCTAATTGCTCTCGAAGTGAGTGCCTTGTGAGGCCACTGCCCACAGAGGGACAATTAAGAGTCAACCATATTTTGCTGTGGGTCTGGAGTCACATTTAGGCCAGACTGGATAAAGGAGGCAGATTTCCGTCCCGACAGGGGTATTAGTCAACCAGATGGATTCAATGATAGCTGCATGGTCACCATTGCTGAGTTACTAATTTCCAATTCCACATTTTGTTTTTAGTCTGTCAATTGAATTTCAATTTCTCCACCTGCCTTGGAGGGATTTAGTAATAATAATCTCTATTATTGTCACAAGTAGGCTTACGTTAACACTGCACTGAAGTTACTGTGAAAATCCCCTTGTCGCCACATTCCGGCGCCTGTTCGGGTACACAGAGGGAGAATTCAGAATGTCCAATTCACCGAACAAGCACGTCTTTCGGGACTTGTGGGAGGAAACCGGCGCACCCGGAGGAAACCCACGCAGACACGGGGAGAACGTGCAGACTCCGCAGATACAGTGGCCCAAGCCAGGAATCAAACCTGGGACCCTGGCACTGTGAAGCAACAGTGCTAACCACTGTGCTACCATGCCGCCCATTTGAAACCATGTCCCCAGATCATTACGAGTCCAGTGACATTACCACAATGTCCCCCATCACCATTCTGTGCAGTGTTGGTGTCCTTATCTGAGGAAGGACGTTCTTGCTCTGGAGGGAGTGCAGCGAAGGTTTATCGGGCCAATTCCTGGGATGGTGGGACTGTCATATGAGTAGAGACTCAGTCGGTTAGGATTATATTCATTCGAGTTGAGAAGAGTGAGAGCAGATCTCATAGAAACTTATAACATTTTAACAGGATTAGACAGGGTAGATTCAGAAAGAATGTTCCCGATGGTGGGGGAGTCCAGTGCGAGGGGTCAAAGTTTGAGGATAAAGGGTAAACCTTTTAGGACTGAGGTGATGAGAAACTTCTCCACCCAGAGAATGGTGAATCTGTGGCATTCGCTGCCATAGAAAGTAGCCAAAACATTGTGTAATTTCAAGAAGGAATTGGATATCGCGCTTGGGGCTAAAGGGGTCAAGGGATATGTGGGGAAGGCAGGATCAGGGTATTGAATTTGATGCTCACCCATGAACATAATGAATGGAGGAGCAGGCTCGAAGGGCCGAATGGCCTCCTCCTTCTTCTATTTTCTATGCATGTTTCCCCACAGCTGTAATTACCCCCATTTACCTGGGTGCAAAGATGGATTGGTTCAAACAGCTGTGTCCACCTTCATGTTTGTGAAATGTCACAATATTGAAATAGTGGTGGAGGGGGGGTGGGATTTTCCACGTGCCCCCGCGATGTGGCTCTTGACAGTGAAAGACAGCCCGCCATTGGCCCATGGCGGGATCTTCTCCTGCCAATGGGATTTGCCATTGAATCCACCACCCCGGCGTCGGGAAATCTGCAGCGGGGGTTCGCCATCGGCGGAACCGGAAGATCCCACCGGAAAATTCCTCCTGCCCCCCCCTAGTGACACTCCATGCCAAATTATTTGATGGTTTATATTGGTTTGTTATTAATCTCAGGGAACACTTGAAAACTTGTTGACTGAAATACACCCGTTAACTTTGTCTATAAATGAAATTTTTATTATCTTAAGGACCAGAACCAGTGCTGCTCTTTGCAAATCGCATTGATATTCGTCAGGTCCTGCCCCGCCGATCGGAATACACGCTCCTACTCAACAATCTGGAGAATGCTATCGCCCTGGACTTCCACCACAGCAAGGAGCTGGTTTTCTGGTCGGATGTGACCTTAGACCGCATTATGAAAGCGAATCTGAATGGGAGTAACGTGGAGGAAGTGGTGTCAACAGGTCTCGAGAGTCCAGGTATAGATCGGTTTAAATCAGATGAACATTTGAAACTATCGTTGCTTGGGTGACATTAAGCAATGCGTCATAAAACGAGCTATCACCTTAAGACGCGTGACCATCACTGTTCAAATTTTGCACAGATTCAAAATGCCCATTTGCAAGCAACGCATAATATTTCCTTCATGTGATCAGAGACATTTGTGATGATGTGACATGGGCACTACAGCATGCCAACGAGAGGTGAGACGGCTCGATTCTTTACCCACAGCGGACCTTTTCTTCATGGCTTTGAGCAACCCAGTGCTCACAGAAATGTGTTAATAGGATCCAAGCTGGATGGTGAAGCCGAAACCAAGACACAGAGTTTTTGTTTATTGAGAGAGCTTATTGACTTGTTCAGTGTCACAGCTCTCCTGCCACTCAACCCAGTGTCCCAGCTGTCCCCTATTTATATGTGCTCAAACACAGTTAATACCCATCGCCGGTTTCTCTTAACCACAACAATGTAACTGACATTAGCAAACCTTAACAACGTAACTGACGAGATATTAACATGATGAACCTCTATATTGCTCCCCTCTCTAAACAGACACATGCAGAGGCTGCAAAATCAGCTGAACTGCAAACACCAACCACTTACATAACATTTGCAACGTAATCAATACTCTGCCGTGTGCTCAACAGAAAGATTTCTCCAGATACACATCAATACCGACACATCTGATTCTTGCCCTTCACTTTGCTTTTGCGTGTTCGGAAACATGTATTGTCTATTAATACCATGAGCTTTTAAAAATGGCCATGGATTTATTTCTCCCCGGAGTCCAGGACATCTTTGCTGTGGTTAGAACTTGATCAAAATCGGTTGAAATCTTCGGCCAATCGGGTCCAGGAAGATGGGCGTTCCTTGTTTAAAATCGGTTATTTTCTACATTCTAAATATGCCTGCAGACTTTAAGCTTGATGTTCATTCTGTTGGTATTTCTGACTCGCCCAGCAAACACAATTGTAGGCAGTTTTGAACTGTATTTGTTTCTGATCCATATCTACGCAGTATTTTGGGGGATTAAAATGTTTATTTTCAGTGGAGTCTGGGAAGGAAATGACAGCGAGCTAATTATAAAATGATTGAAACTGCACAGCGGAAGGAAGGTTTTATATTCTGTCAATTATTTTCTTCTGGCAGTGTGAGTCACTCCGATGTGAGTCAGGGAAATGCTGCTGCTCTATCTCTATATCTCTATAAAGGGTTTTTAGGTGCTGCTTTGCGATTCATGCGCAGCCGAAATCGGGGAGATGCTGACATCAGCTTGCGTAACGTCTCCCCAAAAATTTCATCTCTGTCAGGTGGGCTGGCTATCGATTGGATCCACGACAAGTTGTACTGGACGGACTCTGGGACGTCGCGAATTGAGGTCTCAAATCTTGATGGAACACAGAGGAAAGTACTCCTCTGGCAAAACCTGGAGAAGCCCCGGGCCATTGCACTACATCCAATGGAGGGGTAAGGCAAGGCCGTAGACATTGCTCCGGTTTCTGTTTCAGTCACCTGTAGCATTAACCACCGATACCGCCTGTTTCGACTCACATGCGTTTCAAGTAAAATTACATTTGTTTTTCAATCACTGCATTTAGCAACATATTCTAACCTCAACATCAATTATCATTTGTAGCATTTGTTTTTAATGATTCAGAATTTCGGTTTTAGCATTCTGCATTCCCAGAGGCCATTTTGACACGGTTCACCCTGTCACTGGGGGCTGCCTAAAGGCGTCGCTTCATACACAGTAAATTAACCTCATTCTTTGATGTTATATTAGTTGTGGTGTCTCAGAGCCCCAGGCAAATCCACAAATGCATCTGAGTGATGGGGCATTGCTTATCCTAGTGGAATGAATGCACTTGGCTTGGAATGGATTGTTAACTGGTCTCTTTTTACTTTTAATTTGTTCTCCAAACTTGGCAGGTTTTTTTGATATTCCCCCCCCCCCCCCCTCCCCGCTGTTGCTGTTTCAGCTGTCCCTTTTACTGACTCTATAATGTGGGCTTTCTATTTTTAAACAGCTCCTGCAGTCCTGACATTGTGGTTTCCTTCTCTGGGATTGGTTTTGTGTTCAGCCTGTCCCAATTGTGGTCATCATTCTGTTACCCGGGTTCTCATTTATCCCAGTCCAGTTGTTGATTAAGTGCACCACACGTTCGGATCTATCCGTTCACCTATCTTCAAGGATGTCATGTTTTCGTGAGCCGGGCAACAGTTGTCACAAATACATTTCTCCACTTTCTGTAATCTTCCATTTTGGACAAAATACCGATCTAGTTGTTACGAGCTACTAATGCATGAATATCATCATGCTGTCTCTCTGAACTATCTCTCTGCTATCTTTGTTCATTATTTAAAATAAATGTGTTAACGCATCTGTTCGAAGAACAGAGAGCAATTTCAGATGAACGCGTTGAGCATTTGTAAGCTAATATCCCCCCTCAGTGTAATTTCAGAGCGAGGACAATAGGTTACATTTATAAGTATTTATAAATCCCAAGTTCAGACCCAACTGCACAAATGTTGCTGTCAGCGAAACAGGACCACTGAAATAACAAGGGTGATTGAAAGCGATCTTCAGTTGTCTAAAGCATAGGAATTATGTTGGCTAATTTTGCTGCCAAAATATGCTTGTGGCTACACTGTAGGATTTTTAATTTGTTTCCATCAAGACTTAATTGAATAAGGACACAGGGAATGGGAGCCAGTTAAGCCTTCTGCCCTGCTCCAGCGTTCATTCAGGCCGTGGTTCAGATTTTGGCTCGGCCATGCCTGCTCGCATAATTCCCAAATCCTTTCCTGCCCTGCGTACCCAAAGATCTGTCGACCTCTGCCTGGGATCAATGTCCGAGCAGCCACGGCTCTCTGGGATAAAGAATTCCAAAGATCCAAAACCCTGAATGAAGACATTGCTCCTCGTCTCAGTTTGAAATGGCTGACCCCTCATTCTGCAATCGTGACCCTGTCACTTTGATTTATCGGGAAGGTTCCAGACTTGATTCCCTTTTTGTGGAAAATCAATTGCGGCCGGACCCTTTTGGGATGAATTGCGACGTGTGTGACCGCAAAGAATGCCACATGTCGGGAGTGTGTTGCGAGCATATCCTTTTGGTATTTGCAGGTACACATTATATTTTATGGTAATGCTACGGAATTAATTCTCCAAAGGAGGATCCATTAATCATTCCCATTGTCTTTTTTTTAACTTGGGGAACGCAAGCCTTTTTAAGACACATTTTTCAAATAACTCAAACTGTAATGTTTTCTTTTGTATTTAATTAAATTCTCCGAGCAGAGTTTCACACTGCAATTAGCAAGTTGTTTATTATTATATTTGGCTTTATGACTTCCACGTTATAGCTTCAAACTTCAATAAATCACTTCCAAAATGTTGCACTGTCGCAGTGTGTTGTGGCAGCATGTTGTAACTAAAGTGAGAACATTCTCGTTTTCAATTAGACTTGATAACAACGGGCAGCATGGTGGCGCAGTGGGTTAGCCCTGCTGCCTCACGGCGCTGAGGTCCCAGGTTCGATCCCGGCTCATTTAAATATTCAGATCTGGATCACACCCACTGAGGGCGAGATCCAGATTACGCTGGGCGGAGCGAGTTGGGTGACTCAGATTTGCGCCGGGTGCAACAGGGTCGCTGAATCACGACCAACGTGTTTTGCGATGGAGGAGGCCGCCACCACGGGCCAGTGGCGAGATCCTCTGGTCCCGCCACTGTCACCGGGTTTGCTCATTGTTTGTACCCTCCGCTGCCGGGGACTCCGCAGCGGGCCCAAAAGATCCCGCCATCAGGAACGGTTGGAAATGTTTTTGCCAGCCGCTTTGTGGGATTTGATGTTTGGTGATGCAAATTCATTACAGTGCAGAATAACAGTCTCTGGTTTGCTCTCAAAGGATGATTTCAGCAATTGAATATCAAGTGTAATTTTAGGATGTCGTTATAAACTTTAATCTTGTTGCTGTTGAATGCTTTTTTTTTCTGGTTTGTACCTCCTCCCCCACCAACTCCACACTCATGCCAAAACTGAAACCTTTGGCGGAATAATCTAATGCTTGTGGAAACTGATGAATAAATGGCCTTAGAGAGATCAATGTCCCTAATTTTCACCTATTTGCAGCTCCATTGAGGTCAGTCGCATGGATATACAGGAGTGTTGCAAATTGTGCATCTGACCGAAACATGCCAAACCGTCACGTAACTTGTTGCTCGAAGGGCGGCATGTGGCGCAGTGGTTAGCACTGGGACTGCGGTGCTGTGGACCCGGGTTCGAATCCCGGCCCTGGGTCGCTGTCCGTGTGGAGTTTGTACATTCTCCCCATGTCTGCATGGGTTTCACCCCCACAACCCAAAAGATGTGCAGGTTAGGTGGATTGGCCACGCTAAATTGGTTATTCTAAAAAAAAAAAATTTTTTAATTAGTTGCTTCAAAGCTCAATGACTATTAATTTGCCACCTCAATTAATTCAGTTTTATTTTGCTTGTGTAGATTTAATTAACAGAAAATCATGGTAGTTCTGTTTCCTGAGTGAAAATTGCTTTCATTTGTCCTCACATGACCCTATGTACTCAATCGGTCTATCTGCTGCATTTCACAGAACCATCTATTGGACGGACTGGGGTAACACTCCTCGGATAGAATACGCAGCCATGGATGGGTCGAACCGCAAAATAATTGCAGATACCCATCTCTTCTGGCCCAATGGGCTCACCATTGACTATGCAGGCCAAAGGATGTACTGGGTAGATGCCAAGCATCATGTGATCGAACGAGCGGACCTTGATGGTCAGAACAGAAAAGCAGTGATCAGCCAAGGTATGCACGTTACCATTTTGCTATTGGAATGATGATTTATTACGGAGCATAAAGCTACGTTGATTTGGCGGATGTTGGCGGTTGCTATGTACAAGCATACATTGCATTATGTATTCCTTTCATATATAAAGATACAGGAAAATATTTTATTAAACTGCCATTGTGCACTATTTAATATTAAACTCTTAAGGGAAATATTGGTATACATTTTGCAGTGTCCTGCCATGATGCAGAATTTCTGTTGTCCCACCGTATCGAAGAGTGGATTTATAGTTACAGAACTGTGAAAATACACATTAACCCAAAAAACCAGCACAGTTTTCAAATACAATGACAAACAGACTCAGTGAAGAGTACAGTTGAACATTGCACAGGTCAAAGGTCTGTCGCATGCTTTTTTTTGGCGAAGTTTCGCACATCAGGAAAAAAAGCGATAATAAAAAATAAACTTTTGCACTGTCTCAGGCACTTTGTTATGTGTGGGTGATGAGGGGCGAAGGGGAAGCACCAAAAGATGGAAACCCCATCTCAGCTACTTGCAGGAAGCAATATAAGGGATTAACTCATTGTTTCGTGACTCCCTCGTGCAGCAGTTCGTGGGCACCCTCTGCCACTCCTTTGTTGTTAGGTTTTGGACCAGATGAACCTTTCCCAATCCTCCAATTTGTTATGCTTCCAAGTACATCTGGAGTACTTTAGAAGGTTATTGACCTGACTTTAGGGTTTCTATTAGCCATACTGTTAAGCCTTAGAGTGGAGCATTCCATTAAAAGATTCATGGAGCCAGGAATGAATCTCTTGGCTGCTCGATAGTTATATTGGGCGCCATTTAGTGGAAATGAAATAAAGTCACTTCGGGCATGTTTAGCGGGGTGTTTCCAGGTGCTTGCAGGGCCGAGAACGACCCCACTACTAAACGGGACTCTGCTTCATTTTTGGGCTTCGGGGCGGAGCGCCACCCTGAGGCCACACTTAGGTTCATTTCCTGCACTAATCACAGCGGCAAGAACCCAGGTTCGATTCTGACTTCGGGTGACAGCCTGTGTGGAGTTTGCGTATTCTCCCTGTGTCTGCGTGGGTTTCCTCCGGGTGCTCCGGTTGCCTCCCACAATCCAAGGGTTTGCCGGTTAGGTGGATTGGCTAGGCTAAATTGCCCATTAGTGTCCAAAGGTTAGGTGGGGTTACGGGGATAGGGCAAGAAATTGGGCCTAGTTAGGGTGCTCTTTTAGAGGGTCGGTGCAAGCTCGATGGGCCAAAAGGCCTCCTTCTGCACTGTAGGGATTCTATTCTATGAATTATTTGATCTTAAATATGTTCATCAGATGAGAACAATTCAATGGCAGGTATTTTCGAATGGTACGTCAACACCGCCTTCTCAAGGGTGCAAAGTGCAAGTCAACAAATGCTGGCCTAGCCATATTCAAGAAACAAATTTTTAAAAATTCATGTTGACACTGGCCAGGATTTCCTATCCATGGTAGATTTGGTGGGTCTTTTGGCAGGACTGGAAGAGTTTGATGTTGACACCTGCATGGAATACATTTTTTAACAGTCTAATTGAGATTATAGTCACGGTGATTATCGGCAATGCCATTGAAACTAGGCCGATTGCACCTTCCTTGAAGAGAGTGATAAGTGTTTTACTGCAAGGATTCCCATTACAGCCAAGGCTTATGTGGTATGATTTATGCTCTGTAACTTTCATATATATTTGAATTACATAACACAAATGTCCGATGTCTATGAAATATTACAATTTTGCAACTTATCTCTTAACGGGTCAAAAGATTTATAGTCCTACATCTTATCAGCATTGAAGTGTGTTGGTCATCATATTATTCAAAGAGATATTGTCCTAATAATATGACACATATTCTGTCTGACATGAAGGCTACTTTAAGGAAGGTTACCCCAAGATACCTTTTAAGGAAATCTGCAGTTTAATTTAGCTAGTCCAACAGACAAATTATAATTAAAGGAGAATGATGTAATTGTATCGGTCTGTTCAACGAACGGAAAATACTGACATCTTTACTTATGCTATTGGCAGTACGATTTTTATGTACTTATTTTTGTTCTGTGGTTTTGAGGTATTAGTGGCTGAGTAACTGGGTATCTGAACAGATTGTCAATGTGATGATCTGGAGCCAGGCTGGGGAGTGGTGAGGTTTATGTATTTAATGTACTTTACCCACTGGCAGCCAGGAAAGCAGTGAGTCTTCAGAATCATTTTCCTATGTATTTTTCTTTAAATGTTGTACTTTAAAGTACAACATTGTATGTTATTCTGCAGTGATCTTTAAGGAGGCTCGTTTACTTCCCTTCTGGGGATTTTAACCCATAAAATGGGTGGGCTTGGGTCGGATGGGGGTCTCAAATTTTAACAATCCAATTACTGACCCAAACCGGCCTCCAACATGCCCATCTCTTTAAAAAAAAAAAATTTAGAGTATCCAATTCATTTTTTTTCCAATTAAGGGGCAATTTTAGCGTGGCCAATCCACCTACCCTGCACATCTTTTGTTTTGTGGGGGCGAAACCCACGCATACACGGGGAGAATGTGCGAACTCCACACGGACAGTGACCCAGAGCCAGGATCGAACCTGGGACCTCGGCACCGTGAGGCAGCAGGGCTAGCCCACTGCGCCACCGTGCTGCCCTAAACATGCCCATCTCTTGAGGTGGGTAGCTGAGCGAGCGGTCAGCCCACTCCCAAGGAGGCAGGCGGGTAACAAAAATCCGACAATTTATCATTCAGCATTTCGAATTTAAATCTTGTCGCCCAAGTTTTCCAAACTTTGGGGAATCTGTCAGCTACATCCAGGTGTGTACTTGCTTGGGTCCGGGAGGTGAGTGCCCATAGACCTGTCTCCTGAATCCAGGCTGCCTACCTGATGGATTCTCATGATCACCCCCATTCCTGTCAGTCTACTTGACCTGAGTGGGCTCCACCAGTGTTCCCCCCCCCCCCAAAAAAATACTGCCAGGGTCCCCCGTGACCTTGTGACCCACCCATTCACAACAAACCAGTCCAGTAAAGAGTCAGGCCTTTCATTCAATTTGGACCAAACAAATTTCCAAGATGCTGGTGTCAAAAATTAGAAGGAAAATGTCAGGTGAGAGGCAATAACTGACATATATGTCGATCTTGTCTTGAAAGTGAGCTCTTGGGATTATTAACATATGAAGTTAACGTCTCTGCTTTGTGGGGAGGAGCAACCATTTGAAGGAGATGCATTTTTGTCTCAGTTTCTTTTTCATTCTTGATGCGTGGATGCCATTGGCAAGGCCACCACTTGATGATCATCTCTGATTACCCT
The DNA here is from genome assembly GCF_047496885.1 of Scyliorhinus torazame. Taxonomy (NCBI): domain Eukaryota; kingdom Metazoa; phylum Chordata; class Chondrichthyes; order Carcharhiniformes; family Scyliorhinidae; genus Scyliorhinus; species Scyliorhinus torazame. The sequence goes on from NC_092716.1 coordinate 243,772,527, forward strand.
GAGAGAGTACTGATGGGTTATCAAGCAGTTTGATAGAAAAAGAAGTGGCTTTCTGGGCCATTCTCAAGCAGAGTTGGAAGTCAACTGTCGGATCGAAGGACTGCCGCTTCCATTCCCTAATGGCTGAATCAACCGTCTTAGATTATTAGCCTCTTGGTCACGAATACTGGGATCGGCTTCGCATTTCCAGACCAAAATAGCAGGGCAGGGATTTTATACAAATGCATTCAGAGTTTGGATGCTGATGATTCAAGGCACTTGCCTCAGCTGTAGAAATAATGATTAGTCTGTGCCAATAATGTTTTTCTGATATACAACAGATACTAAAACATGCAGCATTTTTATTCAGAGATGCACAGGTTGGATGGATTGGTCACGCTAGATTGCCTGTAGTGTCCAAACGTTAGGTGGGGTTGCTGGGTTACAAGGATAGGGTGGAGGTGTGGGCTTAGGTAGGGTGCTCTTTCAGGGGCCGGTGTAGACTCGATGGGCCGAATGGCCTCGTTCCGCACTGTAAATTCTATGATTCTATGAGTAGAGAGAGTGTGGAACTCACTGTCACACAGAGTGGTGGTAGAGGTGAGTGGCAATGATGCATTGAAGGCAAAGCTGGATAACTACATGAGGGACAACGGAATCAACGGGTTTGTTGATTGGCAGGGGAGTGGGGGGGTGGGGGTGGGGGGGGGTGCGGGTTGATATGTCCAGGTTTCCGCCCTCTGACAATAAGATTTCAAAGGCCTATAAAGATTGTTGCTTGAAGACCTGTCCCACTTGTCGATAGGGAGCTCTGCCAACTTCTTTGAGGAAGTGACTAAGTTAATTGATGAGGGAAGGGCTGTAGATGTCATATACATGGATAAAGTTTCCCATGACAGGTTGATGGAAAAAGTGAAGTCGTATGGGGTTCAGGGTGTACTGGCTAGATGGATAAAGAACTGGCTGGGCAACAGGAGACAGAGAGTAGTGGTGGAAGGGAGTGTCTCAAAATGGAGAAAGGTGACTAGTGGTGTTCCACAGGGATCCGTGCTCGGACCGCTGTTGTTTGTGATATACATAAATGATCTGGACGATGGTATAGGTGGTCTGATTAGCAAGTTTGCAGATGATACTAAGATTGGTGGAGTTGCAGATAGCGAGGAGGAGAGTCAGAGAATACAGCAAAATATAGATAGAGTGGAGAGTTGGGCAGAGAAATGGCAGATGGAGTTCAATCCAGGCAAATGCGATGTGATGCATTTTGGAAGATCAAATTCAAGAGCGGACTATACGGTCAATGGAAGAGTCCTGGGGAAAATTGATGTACAGAGAGATCTGGGCGTTCGATGCCACTGTACCCTGAAGGTGGCAACGCAGGGCGATAGAGTGGTCAAGAAGGCAGACAGCATGCTTGCCTTCATCGGACGGGATATTGAGTATAAGAGTCGGCAGGTCATGTCACAGTTGTATAGGACTTTGGTTAGGCCACACTTGGAATACTGCGTGCAGTTCTGGTCACCAAATTACCAGAAGGATGTGGATGCTTTAGAGAGGGTGCAGAGGAGGGTCACGAGTATGTTGCCTGGTATGGAGGGTGCTAGCTATGAAGAAAGGTTGAGTAGATTAGGATTGTTTTCGTTGGAAAGACGGAGGTTGAGGGGGGACCTGATTGAGGTCTACAAAATTATGAGAGGTATGGACAGGGTGGATAGCAACAAGCTTTTTCCAAGAGTGGGGGTCAATTAAAAGGGGTCATGATTTCAAGGTGAGAGGGGGAAAGTTTAAGGGAGATGTGCGTGGAAAGTTTTTTACGCAGAGGGTAGTGGGTGCCTGGAATGCTTTGCCAGCGGAGGTGGTAGAGGCGGGCACGATAGCATCATTTAAGATGCATCTAGACAGAGATATGAACGGGCGGGGAACAGAGGGAAGTAGATCCTTGGAAAATAGGCGACAGGTTTAGATAAAGGATCTGGATCGGCGCAGGCTGGGAGGGCCGAAGGGCCTGTTCCTGTGCTGTAATTTTCTTTGTTCTTTGTTCTTATCATGCCACCAGGATAATGGCCCAGTGGGTGGACGGTGCTGACAAACTGGTTGGTTGGTTAGACTGCGGAGAGATGCCAACAGCGTGGGTTCAATTCCTGTGCCGGCTGAGGTTTCCCATGAAGGGCCCCGCCTGCCACCTGAGGTGTGGTGGTCCTCAGGGTAAATCACCACCAGGTAGTTCTCTCCCAACGTGGGGGGGCAGCCTATAGTCCTCTGGGACTGTGGCGTCTTTCACTTCACTCAGTCAGCAGTGTGAAATGTCATGCTCGTCTGCTCCATTCTCATTCCCATGAAGAGCTAATAATCCAGCCTGTATTGTGCAGTGCAGTTAAAATGTTACAATTTAAATAATTAATTGGAGGATTAGCAGCTGTGCTTAAGTAGGTCACCTTTCATTAACTATGATCTATCGAGTGACCCTGAGTGATATGTGTCTCATGCCCCGATGTATTATCATTTTTATTCAATCGCTGACAACCGACTAATACTCATTTTCCAGTTTCTGCAGATTGTTCTATCCATCAGCATTTTACCACTGCACTGAAATAAAAAGGCAAGCTGATTATTAAATCCAATTGATTGAAAAGACAAATGAGACCATATTCTGTGGTTTTAGTCATTTTGAACATTCTGCTGTGCTGCATTTTGTTTAGATTAATTTGTTCCAGTAACATCTTGTTCATTCAATATTTTTAACGAAAACCTGTTGTGATAGCCAAACGGGAGCCAGCTGGAGTTGAGGAGGCCCTCGTGAGCTCTGAAGCAAGCCACGCTCCTAAATTACATCCTCACAGAAAGAATCGTGAGTCGGGCCATTTCCTGACCTCGTGACCCTGCCTCCTGCCCAGCAGTATCTGCCCACGGTGTTTTAATCGTACTGCAGTGGGAGCAGGTTGGAGTCAGGGCTGCTGCCTTTGGAAGCAAGCCTAAGGCAGGAATGGAAGTGGGCAGCTTCGAAGGCATCTCTCTTCACTGGGATCTCGGCCCAGTTGTTTCAGTGAATATTAGCCACCCTAACCCTCTCTGTGCCCCCTTGTGGGGGGATTTTGGATCCTTCCCAGGACCCCATTATCCCTCATGAATCCTCCATGCCCCATTCATGCCCTCCATGGGCCCTCACCCATCTACTGTCCACTTTGGACAGAAATCTGAGCCCTCTGGTAACACTAAGAAGCCTTTGAAGTGCTCATGAAACTGTCAAAATAAACAAACATCCATTCAAAAACAACTTCAAACGAACATAATCCTCTCACAGCTCACAAAACTGTTAATTAAGCACAGTGCACAATTCCATTGACAACTGTGTAAACAACCGATATGAAGTGGAATCTATTAGTGATGTTTGGATCTCAGACAAGCATTCATAAATGGTATTCCATCTCATCGCAATACAAGGAAAGGCTCCAGAGGTGAATACATTGAAGCTTGTGAAGCAGGCTGAACAGGGGTCCATCTGGCTCAACAGAGGGTTGACTTCTATGAATCACACGTCAGCCATCTGTTCGACCACTGAAGCAGTCCACAGTTGGCCACAGTTGTTCCCGAGTCCACGACAAGCATTCTCAATGGTTCCCAACTCCACTGAGCTGCCGTGAACCAAGTCTCTTACTGAAATAGGCCTGACTCCATGGAAATAGTGGGGGCTCTAAAATGTTGAGACCCTCAATTGAGTGGGCAAGGGCAGGATTGCTGTGCGCAGGTTTTGTTACCCACCCCTTATTCCGACACCGTAAAAATCTCACTGGAATGGGTGGGAATCCCTTAATCGGGTCCTGCCCGTCATTTTTAAATCCCGCTCCGCTCTGTTCTGACACGGACAGAGGGCTGAAAATCTGGGCCCATTCTTGCTCAATTCAAATGAATTCGCAAAGCTGTATTCTGGATCTTTCGGATGTAACTTTGGAAATCTGTCGCATTTTTGCACATTGGTGGAACTCCAGACATTTGGTCGCTACCTTGTCTTCCCGTGGGGGCCGGTTTTGTTCAGTTGGTTCGTGACGCAGAGCGAGGCCAGCAGCGCGGGTTCAGTTCCCGTAACCGCCGAGGTTATTCATGAAGGCCCCGCCTTCTCAACCTTACGCCTGAGGCGTGGTGACCCTCAGGTTAAATCACCACCAGTCAGCTCTTCCCCCTCAAAGGGGAAAGCAGCCTGAGACTATGGCGACTTTACCCTTTGCCCTTTCCTTGTATGGCAGGCTGCTTTCGAAAGAGAATAAGAAATTTGAGGCTTGTGAACAGAATTATTTAATTGATTGTGCAATGTTTCCAAACAATTTCAGCGGAGGTATGTATGTAACCATCCTGGGAGTTTAATGGGACGCATTCAGTTTTCTTTGTGGACAATAGTGATAGACCCAGCATTCTATAAGAGTTCAAACAAACTATCTCCGGAACATGTACGCTGAAGTTTCATAAGATGGAAAAATGAAGCCAAAGTTCTATCAGCCTAAAAGCCCATCTTCAAATTGCTTTTGACCTAGAGAATAACAAGAAGGTTAATCGAGACACTCTCAATCCGTCGCTCTCGGGGAAAGGAGATTTTTCCAATTAAGGGGCAATTTAGCATGGCCAATCCACCTAACCCGCACATCTTTGGGTTGTGGGGCCGAAACCCACGCAAACGCGGGGAGAATGTGCAAACTCCACACGGACAGGGACCCAGAGCCGGGATCGAACCCGGGACCTCAGCGCCGTGAGGCTGCCGGGCTAACCCACTGCGCCACCGTGCTGCCGAGATTTTTTATTTTTTTACAGCGTTTGAGCCATTATGTGAAGAACTTTAAAATGTAAAGCAGTGGAAATCAAACCCCAGCGTGACCTCCAGCTAAGCACAGATAAACGGATCGTTTTACACCACTTCATTCTGAAAAGTTTCATACAGATTGTCCGGCTTTTTGTGTTAACGGGTTAACAGTAACTTGCTGTATTTGTGTGCTGCTCTTTGTGATGCTTTCTTGGATGGTTTCCAGATCATGTTTGATGTGGAAACGTGCAAAATGGTCAGTGAGGTAAAGGACCGTGACTGAACTCATTTATCTTGCCTCCTTTGTTTGAGCAGGCACACACCTACACCGGTCGTTATCTGCCATCTATTTTTTTTTTAAATAATGAATGCCACTGCTCAAAAAACCAGCATGGAAAAGCTGCGGAGACAATAGCCATCTAAATACAGCCGTCCAACAAAGAATACATTTCCCAAATAAATGCTGGCAGCTATATTTTCTCAATGTGTCCATATGAAAGTGTAGCTCTCATCCAAACCTACATACTGTCAGGTAAAGGGGTTAGAGGTAAGATTGATTTCTTCGGCAAGCACAATGAAGCACTCTGGGTACTTGGCTAATGTTTCAGTTCTGTTTTGGTTGACCTTCAAGCAAACATGAGAAATGAAGGCAGCCGCATAAGGGGTAGTCTTTTGAGCTGTATGCACGATATTGTGCCTGTAATTCCATTTGAGTCTTTCCAGCAGCAGATTCATCATTTGAGTGGACAAGGTAGCCAAGAAAGCATACGGAATGCTTGCCTTCATTGGACGGGGCATCAAGTATAAAAACTGGCAAGTCATGCTACAGTTGTATAGAACCTTGGTACGGCCACACTTGGAATATTGCGCACAATTCTGGTCGCCACACCACCAGAAGGATGTGGAGGCTTTGGAGAGGGTGCAGAGGAGGTTTACCAGGATGTTGCCTGGTCTGGAGGGTGTTAGCTATGTGGAGACGCTGAATAGACTTGGACTGTTTCCATTAGAAAGTCGTAGGTTAGGGGCGACCTGATAGAGGTCCACAAGTTTATGAGGGGCGTGGATAGAGTGGATGGGCAGGCACTCTTTCCCAGGGTGGAGGGGTCAGTCACCAGGGGGCATAGGTTTAAGGTCCGTGGGGCAAAGTTTAGAGGGGATGTGCGAGGCAGGTTTTTTTACACAGAGGGTGGTGAGTGCCTGGAACGCGTTGCCAGGGGAGGTTGTGGAAGCAGATACATTAACGGCGTTCAAAAGGCATCTTGACAAACACATGGATAGGATAGAGGGATACGGCACAAGGAAGTGCTGAGGGGTTTGGCCAAGGTTGGTATCATGACCGGTACAGGCTTGGAGGGCCGAAGGGCCTGTTCCTGTGCTGCATTGTTCTTTGTTCTTTTGCGCGCAGATCTACAAATATACTGTGTAGTGACGTCATTGGATGGATAGGTCAACGATTTGTATTTTTTAGCATCAAGTGTCCCAAGGCACTTCAGGGAGCAATGTGTGAAGTTAGGACAATGGCCTACAAATCAGATGAAGAGGGAGGGCGGGATTTCCCCCCCCCCCCACCCCCACCCCCCATTGGCTTTACGCGGAAGCAACAGACCATTTGCCGGTGGAGGGATCTTCCAGTCCCACGACGGTTAATGGGTTTCCCCACTGTTTGTGCCCCCCCCCCACCGCCGGGGAAACCGTAGAACGGGGAACGGCTGGAAAGTTTTGGTCGTAGTTTTTAATCAGCATCATGAAGTAGGAAAGCTGAGGCAGAGAGGATAAGGGAGGATATTGCAGAGCACAGGGCCTAGGCAACTGAAGGCATGGCCATCAATTGTGGAGCGAATACAATCGGACATTCTCAAAAGGCCTTAATTGGAGTAGCACAGACACCTCTGTGTGGGCTGGAAGAAATTATAGTGATGGGGGAAGGGTGAGGCCATGGAGGGATCTGAAAACCAGGAACGGAATTTAAAATGGAGTTATTGCTGAACCTGGAGTGGGTATAAATCAGGGAGGATAGGGGTGATGGATGAATAAGACTCAATGAGTGTAAGGACCTGAGCAGCAGAGTTGTGGATGGCAGAGTGGGGGGGGGGGGGGCAAGGTGGCACGGTGCTTAGCACTGCTGCCTCATAGCTCCAGGGACCCGGGTTCAATTCGGCCTCGGGTGACTGTGTGCGGAGTCTGCACATTCTTCGTGTCTGCGTGGGTTTCCTCCGGGTGCTCCGGTTTCCTCCCGCAGTCCAAAGATGTGCGGGTTAGGTGGATTGGCCGTGCTAAATTGCCCCTTAGTGTCCAAAAAGGTTAGGTGGGTTACTGGGTTTAGGGGGATAGGCTGGAGGCGTGGGCTTGCGTAGGATGCTCTTTCCAAGGACCGGTGCAGACTCGATGGGCCGAATGGCCTCCTTCTGCACTGTAAATTCTATGCAAATAGCAAAATGTGATAGGCTGGACTGGAGTGCATCGGACTTTTACCATTAACCATTCAAGGCCTGTGACTTAACAGTGCCAAAATAATAAATTCAATAAAATAAAAGATGACCATCTGAGCCACCATCGTGCAGGTCCCTATGCTACAGTTATTGGACAGGTAGGGTGAGCTTTAGTCTTTCAAGTTGACAATGGCCAATGCTGTGGTCCATTACTGCTACTCCTTATTGATAGTCAGACAAAATCTAGGTTTGGGTCCTGTAGTGACCCCTAGGAGGCCCCCAGGGATATCTTGGACCCAGCTGGGTCTCATAAGAATCTAGTACAACGGCCGACCCGACGGGGGACTGACACGTTGGTTGTCCCAATGGGACTTTACCCTGTGCGTATGTTTACTGCCATTGGCAGGCTTATCGTGACCGCAAATAAACCGGCTTCATCCCACCGTTCATCTTGCTGGGTTTGAATAGGTCAAATTTTAATTAAATGACTTGTTCTGCTGCCATTGTACATTGGATACCAGTCAGGGACTGAAGTGCAACACGGATGGTCAGGATGTGTACAAAGACAAATTCACAGGGAGCAAGAAAGAAATTAGTTAATGGTGGGAATGCGAAAATAGAAAACCAAGACTTGCCAGTGTGTTCATATGTTGAGGTTTATATTTGTGACAGCAGAGGATGTCTCAACGGCTAAGGGGGAAAACAATGAGGGTAGTCAAAGTAACGGAACATGATTAGGTAGCCGTGACTCGAGAAAACATGCTTCAAAGTGGTCTTCAGCGCAGATTATCTGATCCTGTCTCTTCGGCTGCGTAATGACATTTTTACATTTGTAGCGCTTTTAAGTTCCTTCTCCCTTTGAGCAGTTGGCAGAAGCCATTGAACTTGGTGATTAATAACATGTTTTGTTGAGGAGAAGGGAAGGTTGAGTCAGCAAACTCCAGGATTCGTCTCACCCGACTCCTTCAAAAAGACCACGCCTGCCACATTTCCGTGTCGATAGACGGGAGCAGGGTGGAGTTGGTCACGCTGCCTTTGGGCGGGTGACCAGCCTAGCAAACTAAAACACCTGCCTCTGTTCACTGGGACATTGGCCCAGTTTTAATGATGAAGGTCAAGCCCTCAAACTCTCATCCTGTCACACACCCTACTTGCCTCTTCCCCCAAAGCTCCTCTGCCCCTACATGCTCTCCCCCCCCCCCCAATGCCCTCTCATATTCCCCATGCCACAAGACCATAGAATATAAGGGCAGAATTAGGCCATTCGACCCATTGAGCCTGCTCCGTCATTTGATCATGGCTGATATGTTTCTCATCCCCATTCTCCTGCTTTCTCTCTGTGCCCCTGATCCCCTTATTAATCTCTGTATTAAAGACACTCTATGGTCTTCTGTGGAACTGAGTTTCACAGATTCACTACCCACTGGTTGAAGAATTCCTCCTCATCTTCAGTCCGAGACTGTGCCCTCGGGTTCTACTCTCTCCTACTAGTGGAAACATCTTCTCCACGTCCACTCGATCTAGGCCTCTCAGTGAGACCCCCCCCCTCATCATTCTAAACTCCATCGAGTACAGACCCAGAGTCCAAAACTGCTCATGCCCCCACTTAACAACATGCCTCCTCATATTCCCCTCATACCCCTAATGCCCCTTCCATACTCCCTCATATGCTCATACCTCCGTAGCCACTCCCCAGTATCTACTTTGTCAGAGCTCAGGAACCATGGTCGGGATTCTCAGTCGGCGGGATCCTCCGCTTCGCTGGAAACGGACTCACGCCCGCAGATTTCCCGATGGCGTGGGGGTACCCACAATGGGAAACCCCACTGTCCAGCTGCTGGGACGGAGGGTTCCGCTGCCGCCGGGGGTGCACCGCACCAGGAAACGGGTCTGGTGGGAAGGAAAATCCTGCCCCATGTCTTTGAATTGGAGATGAAAAACGTTACATTTCTAGCAATCCAATAGATCTCACACCCAAACACATTTCATGCTGAAATAATCTCGCCTTCATGAAACCCATTCAAAAAAACACCCCCTCAAGTGGTCCATCCACCTGTTGTAAAAACAAACATCTACTGGAGAGGCATATATATCCTGGCCGCGAGGTTTGCTAGTGTCACACAGGAGGGTGTAAACTAGTATGGCAGGGGGGGTGGGTACCGGAGCAATAGGTCAGAAGGTGAGAGCATTGAGGGAGAACTAGGGAATAGGGCCAGTATGGCTCTGAGGCAGAGCAGACGGGGTGAAGTTGCTGAACACAGCGGGTCTGGTGGCCTGAAGTGCATATGTTTTAATGCAAGAAGTATTACGGGTAAGGCAGATGAACTTACAGCTTGGATTAGTACTTGGAACTATGATGTTGTTGCCATTACAGAGACCTGGTTGAGGGAAGGGCAGGATTGGCAGCTAAACGTTCCAGGATTTAGATGTTTCAGGTGGGACAGAGGAGGATGTAAAAGGGGTGGTGGAGTTGCGCTACTGGTTAGGGAGAATATCACAGCTGTACTACGGGAGGACACCTCAGAGGGCAGTGAGGCTATATGGGTCGAGATCAGGAATAAGAAGGGTGCAGTCACAATGTTAGGGGTTTACTACAGGCCTCCCAACAGCCAGCGGGAGATAGAGGAGCAGATTAGTAGACAGATTTTGGGAACGAGTAAAAACATCAGGGTTGTTGTGATGGGAGACTTCAACTTCCCCAATATTGACTGGGACTCACTTAGTGCCAGGGGCTTAGACGGGGCAGAGTTTGTAAGGAGCATCCAGGAGGGCTTCTTAAAACAATATGTAGACAGTCCAACTAGGGAAGGGGCTGTACTGGAGCTGGTATTGGGGAATGAGCCCGGCCAGGTGGTAGAAGTTTCAGTAGGGGAGCATTTCGGGAACAGTGACCACAATTCAGTAAGTTTTAAAGTGCTGGTGGACAAGGATAAGAGTGGTCCTAGGGTGAATGTGCTAAATTGGGGGAAGGCTAATTATAACAATATTAGGCGGGAACTGAAGAACCTAGATTGGGGGCGGATGTTTGAGGGTAAATCAACATCTGACATGTGGGAGGCTTTCAAATGTCAGTTGAAAGGAATTCAGGACCGGCATGTTCCTGTGAGGAAGAAGGATAAATACTGCAATTTTTGAGATCCTTGGATAACGAGAGATATTGTAGGCTTCGTCAAAAAGAAAAAGGAGGCATTTGTCAGGGATAAAAGGCTGGGAACAGACGAAGCCTGTGTGGAATATAAGGAAAGTAGGAAGGAACTTAAGCAAGGAGTCAGGAGGGCTAGAAGGGGTCACGAAAAGTTATTGGCAAATAGGGTTAAGGAAAATCCCAAGGCTTTTTACACGTACATAAAAAGCAAGAGGGTAGCCAGGGAAAGGGTTGGCCCACTGAAGGATAGGCAAGGGAATCTATGTGTGGAGCCAGAGGAAATGGGCGAGGTACTAAATGAATACTTTGCATCAGTATTCACCAAAGAGAAGGAATTGGTAGATGTTGAGTCTGGAGAAGGGTGTGTAGACAGCTTGGGTCACATTGAGATCCAAAAAGACGAGGTGTTGGGCGTCTTGAAAAATATTATGGTAGATAAGTCCCCAGGGCCTGATGGGATCTGCCCCAGAATACTGAAGGAGGCTAGAGAGGAAATTGCTGAGGCCTTGACAGAAATCCTTGGATCCTCACTGTCTTCAGGTGATGTCCCGGAGCACTGGAGAATAGCCAATGTTGTTCCTCTGCTTAAGAAGGGTAGCAAGGATAATCCAGGGAACTACAGGCCGGTGAGCCTTACGTCAGTGGTAGGGAAATTACTGGAGAGAATTCTTCGAGCAGGATCTACTCCCATTTGGAAGCAAATGGACGTATTAGTGAGAGGCAGCATGGTTTTGTGAAGGGGAGGTCGTGTCTCACTAACTTGATGGAGTTTTTCGAAGAGGTCACAAAGATGATTGATGCAAGTAGGGCAATGGATGTTGTCTATATGGACTTCAGTGAGGCCTTTAGTCCCTCATGATAGACTAGTACAAAAGGTGAAGTCACACGGGATCAGGGATGAACTGGCAAGGTGGATACAGAACTGGCTAGGTCATAGAAGGCAGAGAGTAGCAATGGAAGGATGCTTTTATAATTGGAGGGCTGTGACTAGTGGTGTTCTGCAGGGATCAGTGCCAGGACCTTTGCTGTTTGTAGTATATATAAATGATTTGGAGGAAAATGTAACTGGTCTGATTAATAAGTTGGCAGACGTCACAAAGGTTGGTGGAATTGCGGATAGCGATGAGGATTGTCAGAGGATACAGCAGGATTTAGGTTGTTTGGAGACTTGGGCGGAGAGATGGCAGATGGAGTTTAATCCGGACAAATGTGAGGTAATGCATTTTGGAAGGTCTAATGCAGGTAGGGAATATACAGTGAATGGTAGAACCCTCAAGAGTATGGAAAGTCAGAGAGATCTAGGTGTACAGGTCCACAGGTCACTGAAAGGGGCAACACAGGTGGAGAAGGTAGTCAAGAAGGCATACGGCATGCTTGCCCTCATTGGCCGGGGCATTGAGTATAAGAATTGTTAAGTCATGTTGCAGCTGTATAGAACCATAGTTAGGCCACACTTGGAGTATAGTGTTCAATTCTGGTCGCCACACTACCAGAAGGATGTGGAGGCTTTAGAGAGGGTGCAGAAGAGATTTACCAGAATGTTGCCTGGTATGGAGGGCATTAGCTATGAGGAGCGGTGGAATAAACTTGGCTTGTTCTCACTGGAACGACGGAGGTTGAGGGGCGACCTGATAGAGGTCTACAAAATTATATGGGGCATGGACAGAGTGGATAGTCAGAGGCTTTTCCCCAGGATAGAGGGGTCAATTACTAGGGGGCCTAGGTTTAAAGTGCGAGGGGCAAGATTTAGAGTAGATGTACGAGGCAAGTTTTTTACACAGAGGGTCGTGGGTGCCTGGAACTCGCTGTCGGAGGAGGTGGTGGAAGCAGGGACGATAGTGACATTTAAGGGACATCTTGACAAATACATGAATAGGATCGGAATAGAGGGATACGGACCCAGGAAGTGTAGAAGATTGAAGTTTAGTCGGGCAGCATGGTCGGCACGGGCTTGGAGGGCCGAAGGGCCTGTTCCTGTGCTGTACTCTTCTTTGTTCTTTGTTCTTTGTTCCTCAACCACATCAAAGACAGATAATCTGTTAATAATCTCTTTAAAAAGTCACACAATATGTGAAAACAACCCCCTGCTGCAATAAATGGTCCCCTGTATTTGACAATCTGCCAAGCATTTATAATGGACTCAGTGTCATAACCAAGACTTGGAAATGTAAACAATGGTGTCAATTGAAACTGAAAAACCATATTGACTTTAAGCTAAACCAGGGGCGCGGTTTTCTGGCCGCATTGTGCTCGGCGCTGATCCCGCTATTCCCAATGAACAGCAGGAGAGACTATTCTGGAATCTCCCAGTGTCCTGGGCGCCATTGTTGCGAGCTGGCTGGGGTCGGCTGAGAAAGTGCTGCTCGACCTTGTTAGCGAGGGGCTGGCGAGCGCAGTGCCGGCGAATCAGCTGGCGAGCCTTTATTTGCGGCCAGAAGCCCGTGAGGCCCCGTTAAGTGGACCAATTAATGTTGAATAGCCTCGCTGGGCCAAGCGCAGGGAAGCTCACGGCAGTTCTCCAGTTGGGACTGAGGTTCCATCATGGCTCACGACGGCTCCTCTGACAGTCTGTGAATCACCCTTACTGACGGGTGATTACCGACTTCATGAAAATGGCAGGGCGGGGGTTAGAACTTCCCAGTCTCACAACGGAGATGGCAAGTGTGGGAGTGCTGCCACAGGTGGGCTACCTGTATCCTTATTCTTATCAGAAACTGTAAGGGGGGAGGGGGCGGTGGCTATCCCAGAATCTGATCCCATTCGCCATTGTTATACAGCTCCCAAGACGTCCTGGCTTGATAAACATCCGGTGCGCGGCTGCAGTTTCAGATGCTACTTATCCATTGGATGTCGTGTGGCATTTGACCACTGCAAGGCTCCGGGAGTCAACAATTTATCATATTAACTCTGTTGTTTCAGGCCTCCCCCATCCTTTTGCTATCACAGTGTTTGAAGACAGCCTATACTGGACCGACTGGCACACCAAAAGCATCAATAGCGCCAACAAGTTTACTGGGAAAAACCAGGAGATTATCCGCAATAAGCTCCATTTCCCAATGGACATCCACACACTCCATCCACAGAGGCAACCAGCAGGTAAGGAGAACATAAAGCATAAACTTGGACAAAAACTTTAACTTTAACCCTTACTTCTGCAATTTAAAGACAAACAGAAGCATTGGATACTTTGGTTTAGGGGCTGTTTAGCACAGGGCTAAATCGCTGGCTTTTAAAGCAGACCAAGGCAGGCTAGCAGCACGGTTCAATTCCCATACCAGCCTCCCCGAACAGGCGCCAGAATGTGGCGACTAGCGGCTTTTCACAGTAACTTCATGTGAAGCCTACTTGTGACAATAAGCGATTTTCACTTCATTTCATTGAAAAAAAATCACGGAGCTAATTTCATTCTCTTCCTTTTTTTGAAAAAAAATCATACCCCTCAGTTTAATTTCGTTCAGAAAAGGCACTTATTCATCTTCAGGTCGCAGGGGTTGTTTCTGATTAGTAAATTTATTTTTAGTTTTGTTTTTCCAAGTGGTGTAGCCCAGGAATGAAGACCAGGATATAATTGACAATGCCAATCCTCATTTTTCTGCAAAATAAGCGAAATACTGCGGATGCTCGAATCTGAAACAAGAACAGACAATTCTGGATAAACTCAGCAGGTCGCGCAGCGTCTGTCATGAGAGGAAACAGAACGAGTGGGATTCGCCGCTTCCCCAGCCGCGTGCTTCTCGCCGGCGTGCCGTTCGCTGGAGGCGGGGGTCCTATCCTCCCGCCGGTTGTCAATGGGATGTCCCATTGAAACCATCCCATGCCGCCGCGAAACGCCTGCGGGAAACCCGTGAATCCCGACGACTGGAAAATCCCCGCCAACGTTCCGAGTCCTTTTGACACGGACTCGAAATGTTAACTCTGTTTCCCTCTCCCTATAAATGCTGTCGGGCCTGCTGAGTTTCTCCAGGATTTTCGGTCCCCCTTTCAGTTATCTCCAAATTGGGTTCATTTATATTTTTTGGAATCATTTATGCAGAATCGTATTAAAGCGGAACTGGAATCTGAGTCCACATTAGAAGTTAAACATATTGGGCGGGATTCTCTGGCCGTTCACATTGGCGGGATCTTACGGCCCCGCCATTGGCCCCCACCCCCCCACCCCCACCTGCGGGTTTCACGAGGGGTGAATTCAGCGGGAACCCCCTTTGAGAAAGGCGGCACCAGAACATCCCACCGCCCCGGGGAGGGGAGGAAAATCCCGCCCACTGCTTGTCAGGCTCATTTTTTAAAATTCTACGGTCGGTGGTAATTTTCATGAACTTTTCTTTGGATTTTTATGATTTTGGCGGCTTGCTTTGTGGTGCATTTCATCTGTTTGGTTTTATTTTCATTGATTGATTGCGTGCTTCACTTTATGAGTTTATGGCCTGTCAAAATCTTTTGTTTGGGAAGGGCAAGTTTCTTCGGAGCCAGCCAAGCTGAAAATTAAGTTTTCCAAAGCATATTTGAGTTTGAACTGGTAACGGGCTGATAAATGTACACGGCCTGGTGAGGTTGGCTCTCCGATGTTTTCACCGATTTGTTACGGCGCAGAAGCGGGTCATACGGCCCGTTGTGCCTGCACCGAGCAACAGGACTTGGTGCCATTCTCCAGCCTTTCCCCCTGTCACCCCGCATATTGTTTCTGTTCAAATGATCATCCAATGCCATCTATCGCCTCGATTGGACCTGCCTCCACCACACTTCCAAGCAGTGCATTCCAGGCCCCAACCACTCATTGTCTTTTGTCGGCATTTATTTATTGCCCCAGAACAATTTTTTGTGCAAGTATACATTACTTAAGCTTAGACATGCATCCAATTATGGAAGCGATTCCCAGCTATGAATATGAAGGTTCGGAAACAGAGTCACCAAAGCCAGTGTCCCTGTGGATGGCTTAAGGACTGTCCGGGGAGGGGAAGAGAACAGAGTGATTAAATATTAACATGACATAACACTTAATGCGGTCTCATTGCCTGAGTATCTCGTGCTGATGTCTTTGCTCCGTATTTGGCTCAGAGGCAGGAACGGTGTTGACGATGATTGGTTAGTTGTCAGCAGTCAGGGTGAGAGGGCGTCGGCCCACTGCACCGCAGAACGAACGGACCAAATGTGACCATTTGCATTGTGCCAGTCAGGTGGGCGGGTTCCGAGCTTGGCAGCTTCTGTCGTGGCGATCAAAGTTTGTGAGTCCTGTTGTCAACATGACCACAAGCAGCAAGAAAGCAAATGCAGATCAAGGAAAATAGCCCTCACTTCTCTTTTAAATGGTGGGGAGGTTGTCAGCGCTATTGTCTTTAACTTTTAGCTGTTTGGGTGAGGGTCTTGGGACATGGCCCAGGAAATTCTAGTGTAGCATTGCAAACTACCATAAATTATTTATGCTGTAATTGCCTGCAGCTTCTTCCCTGGAATAATGGTATATCTCATTGATGTACATGGTACCAGGGGCCAAAGAATATACTGGCTCCAAGTCCGCTTATTTCAAGGTTGATTAATTTTAATTATCGGATAACTTCACTTTCTCAGCAGTGACTTCCTTTTATAAATTGTATATATTGGGGGTGCTAGATAATTAATCATTTTTGATATAAAAAGACACAACCTTGAGTTATCAGGAATCAGCCTTGATTGTTGCTGATTGAAAGCAACACGTGACTATGGATACTATTACTATAGATACTATTACTATGGATACTATTATTCCTCCTTACTATTGATGTTAGATTATTTTGGGGGTCCTGTGGCACAGTGGGTAGCAGCGTCCCTGCCTCTGAACCAGAAGCTCTGGGTTCAAGTCCAGGACTTGATGGCCAAGGGAGCAGTGTTCATAGCATTGCCAAACAGGTTGAGTATCAACTTACAAATCCTTCCAACACAGGCGGTAAGAGTAGGCGCAATTGCTGGTCAGCTGTGTGATGGAAAGAAATCGTAGCTTCTACCATCACTATCCATAGCTCCAGACTACTACATAGGTGTAGTAGCGGGTCAGTTTAGCTCAGTTGGCTAGACAGCTGGTTCGGAATGCGGAGCGAGGCCAGCAGCACGGGTTCAATTCCCCGTACCGGCTGAGGTTATCCATGAAGCCCCGCCTTCTCAATTTTGCCCCTCACCTGAGGTGTCCCTCAGGTTAAATCTCCACCAGTCAGCTCTCCCCCCTCAAAGGGGCAAGCAGCCTATGGTCATCTGGGACTATGGTGACGTTACTAACTTACTTACATATGTGTAGAAGTGTGCGTTACCACAGCTACTCAGACCTGTTGCGAGTGTCGGCGGTTGGTTCAACTGGCAGAACAGTCGACGGGATCAGATTGATGCCAACAGCATGGGGTCCGATCCTCATTCCGGCTGAGGTGGGGTGGGTTCGGGAACTGCCTCCTTGCCTTGCCCATGGTGGGGGCAGTGAAATTGCCCTTGAGCCGAGAACTGCAGGAACAGAAGAAATCATTTTGGAAACACTCATGTATGTTGATGATATTTATATTGTGTGTTCTGCTTTCTGCTATTTGAGCAGGGAGAAATCACTGTGGCACCAACAACGGAGGATGTAGCCACCTTTGCTTGCCCAGTGGCACCAACTACACGTGTGCCTGTCCGACTGGCTTCAAAAAAGTAGATGCCTACAGCTGCGCTGGAAGTAAGTAAAAATTGGCAGCATTTTTTGCTGTAGACAACCCCCCATAGAGCGATCCAATAGATTTGGAGACACCTATTCAACTTTCAATCTGTGTGAGAGAGCTATAAATTACTCACTATGACAAGGGATGTGAAAGGTTCAGTCTGTGTAAAAACATCGAGCACTTTAAGCACTTTTGGGTTCCGCAATGTATGAAAGATGTTGAGGCAACAGAGGCTGTAGCACAGGTTCACTAGGATACTGTCTATAAGTGGAAACAAAAGCACAAAAAAAGGTGCAACGATTTGGGGCTTTCATTAGAACTGTGTGTATTAGTATTAGTGTGGGATTTTACAGGAGGTGTTTAAAATAGGAGAGTGTTGACAGAAATGGACTGTCTCGAGTCTTCTAAAGCCGATAGAACAAGACAACATAGATTATAACATAAAATGGAAGCCATTTTGAGTATCAACTTATTTTGGGGCACAGTTATCAGGTTTTTAAAGTTCTCTCATGGGACGCAGGCAACGCTGGCTGGGCAGGCATTTATTGCCCATCCCTAATGCCCTTGAGGCATTTAAAAGTCAACCAATTTGGAACACATGTAGACCAGACCAGGTAAGGGTGGCTGATTTCCTTCCCTCAAGAACAGATGTTTTTTTGCGATAATTGACAATGGTTTCATGGTCATCACGAGACTTTTAATTCCAGATTTTTATTCAGTTCAAATTTCACCATCTGCCGTGGTGGGATTTGAACCTGGGTCCCCAGGGAATTGCCCTGGGTCTCTGGAATGCTAGTCCAGTGACTACCCCGCTGGGTCAGGTTGCTGAATGTACAACTCGAATTTTGATCAAAGCAGACAATCAGCTGTTAAGGATAGGAAGATGAGTGGGTGTAGGAAAGGTGAATGTACGGATAACATCTAGTTCTCCCACACATGCAATATTCCACAAAATAATAAGGCCTTTTTATGGAGTCTCCCGTCAAATCAACAGATGAGTCTTGGTTTTTGTGTGTGCACTGATGGTAGAAATGCTTGATCCTAGACACAGCCATATGGCCACCCAGTATTGCATTAAAAGCCAGATGAGGCAGATAGGTGATTGGCTTTGTTTGGTAGATGCTTAGCAGCCAGATCTCGGAACTTGTAGATCATTCATGGGTGGCACAGAGCCAGGGATCCGGGTTCAATTTTGACCTTAGGTGACTGTCTGTGCGGAGTCTGCACGTTCTCCCCGTATCTGGATGGGTTTCCTCCGGGTGCTCCGGTTTCCTCCCACAGTCCAAAGATGTGTGGGTTAGGTGGATTGGCCGTGCTAAATTGTCCGTGTCCAAAGGTTAGTTAGGGTTGCGGGGGATTGGGCCTAGGCAGGGTGCTCTTTCAGAGGGTTGGTGCAGACTCGATGGGCCAAATGGCCTCCTTCTGCACTGTAGGGATTCTACGATTCACACCAGCATGTGCTGCAATCGTGGCTCTATCTTCCTGGATATTGAGCTTAATGTAGCAGAATTTCAAGGTGGCCTTTTATTGCCCATCACTGTTGCACTCTACGGATAAATGCAATAGATGCTAGCTCTCCCGACGCATGTTGAAAACTTTATATCAAGGCCTGGTCATGGCCACAGCTACGTTCTCTGCAGTGACTCCCTGAATTTTATAAGAGGGATGATTGACACAAATATGGTGGAATGAAAATACAACCTGAACCTTTCTGTCTGCCACCTCTTCGATCAAGCATCTGAATGAGGTGCTCTGCTGTCCAGTAAAGGGACCGTGTGTTCCTGAATGTACCGTAAACCAGCTGCTTTTATATTCTTTTGTTAAATAAAATATCTTTATTAAGGCCTTTATAATTTTAACAATTTAAACAACAAGATATCAAAAGAGCAAGATGGACAACACATACCCAACCAACAACAAAACCCAGCCAACATGGCTTACATAAACAGCTCCCCTATCCTCTCAGGGCGAACTTAATCTTCTCGAGCTGGAGAAACCCCACCATGTCACTGGCCCATACCCCCAACTTCGGGGGCTCCGAGTCCCTCCATGCCAATAAAATCCGTCTCCGGGCTACCTGGGAGGCAGAGGCTAAGACATCGGCCTCTCTCGCCCCCTGGACTCCCGGGTCTTCTGACACACCAAAAATCGCCACCTCTGGATTCGGAACCACCCGTACCTTCAGCACCTCTGACAAGGCGTCAGCAAACCCCTGCCAAAATCTCCTGAGCCTCGGACATGCCCAAAACATATGGACATGGTTCGCAGGCCCACCCGCACACCGCCCACACCTATCCTCCACCCCTTCAAAGAACCTGCCCATCTGGGCCACAGTCATATGCACCCTGCGGACCACCTTAAATTGTCTTGTTAAGCCTGGCACACAACAAGGACACACTGACTCACCTCAGGGCGTCCTCCCATAACCCAGCCTCCAACACCCACCCAAATCTTCCTCCCACTTTCGCTTCCCCTCCCCTATCGACGCTCCCTCCCACTCCATCAGCTCCTTATAAATCTCTGATACTTTCCCCTCCCCCACTCCCATTTCAGACACCACCTTATCCTGTAGCCCCTGGGGCGGCAGGTACGGGAAAGTCGATACCTGCCTCCGTGCAAAGTCCCTCATCTGCAGGTAGCGGAACCCATTCTCACCAGGCAGCTCAAACTCCTCCTCCAACTGCGCCAAACACAGAAATCCCCCATCTATAAACAAATCCCCAAACCGCTCGACAAACCGGTGGATGCCACATATTGGTGCCCACACCAGCCCCTTCCAGCCGCATGTGCTGCATTGCTTTTATATTCAACAATATTATCGACTTTTATTGGCACCTGTAGAATTCAAATTTTAAATAGGAACGTATATAAAAAGCCAGCGAGGGGTTGATTGTAATACCAGCTGGTTTTGCACTTGAGACTCTTAATCACTAATTTTTTTAACTGTAATTGGTGTATCTTTATGAGATAAAATTATGATTTATTTAACAGTCTGAAAAATAAAGATCAAATAAGAAGAACAGATTAGCAAAGTGTCCAGTCCAGTGCACGTTTTTACCTAGGACGCCAAAGTGTGTTTTAAGATGTAGTGGCGGGTTGTTATAGTTCACTCGCCGAGTCCCGTTACATGCACGTTGTGGTCTGGAGCCAAGACAGTGACAATCGAGGCTCCAGTGCTCTCTTCATCACGTGGCTGGCCAAGAGTCCCTCCTACGCTTACCGCCTGGCGTCGGTGTTTGACCGCGTTATTAACGCACCTTCCTTGCCCATTGAATCCTGGGGTGGGACTCAAACCCGGAGCTGCTGGCTCAGAGGCAGGCACGCGACCCACTGCGCCACAAAAAACATTTAAAATGTGCTTCACTGTAATGCAGTCACTACTGACATGTCGAATAAAACTGCAAAGTGTGGAATAAACTCAGGACAATACGAAAGGTTCCACAGCACCCGGCAGCATTTATTCATTAAGTGGATTAATGAATTAACCAGAGTTGCTGGATTCTGCCAGCCAGTGTGAAATGGAAGTCGTATATTCAATGTTTACCGCATTATTGTTTGCAAAATGTTACATTTAGAAGAAGTTGTACATGATTTTTTTGAACTTAGAAGTGACAAGAGACCTTTCGGCCTTATCAGGTCTTGACAAGTTCCTGCTTTTTGCTCGAAGGACGGACATCCGTCGCATCAGCTTTGACACCGAAGACAAGTCTGACGATGTCATTCCACTGGCCGATGTGCGCAGTGCTGTTGCCCTTGACTGGGACGCCAAAGGGGAGTACATTTATTGGACAGACGTCACTACCGACTCCATCAACAGGGCTAAATGGGATGGAACAAAACAGGAGGTATGTACACGTATCTGCTTGGATTAGCAGGCCGAAATCTTAGCACAAGGCTAAAGCGCTGGCTTTTGAAAGCAGACCAAGGCAGGCCAGCAGCATGGTTCAATTCCCGTACCAGCCTCCCCAAACAGGCGCCGGAATGTGGCGACTAGGGGCTTTTCACAGTAACTTCATTTGAAGCCTACTTATGACAATAAGCAATTTTCATTTCAAATTTTCATTTCATGTGTGCAGTGCGATAACACAAAGGAAATGAAAGAGTCCCAGGAGATTATTTTCACGAACAAAGACATTTTGCAATCAATAATTCAATATTATGCCAAGCACATTCTCCCTATGAAGTTTTGTCCTAATTAAGTGTTGATATTTCTAATACGAGGAGAACAAATGCAGAAAATTAATTGAGGCTGGTAAAAACTTGGATGATGGGGAGAAAATGTAGCATTTAATTTCAGCTGTTATACAGTCAGATTAAGATTCCGGACAAGACCCAGTTGATATATTGTCTTCGACATCATGAATTCTGTACAGTTCAGTGGTATTGTGGGGACTATATATGTATACAAATGTGTTTCAGTAAAATGAGTTTTATAGACAGAATATTTTGATCAATTTAATAGTAGGGAAGTGATAAAGACTGTGTAATATATCATGTTCCGTTGATTTGTTAACGGGGGGATTTAGTTTAAATGCATTTTTAAAATCTTAGACTCTTTATAAAGGAATATTTTATCATTCTGCATCTGATAATGTTACTAATCAATCCTTATTTTTCAGGCAGTGGTAGACACAAGTCTGGAAAGCCCTGCGGGCCTAGCTGTTGACTGGCTGACAAACAAGCTATACTGGACAGATGCAGGTAACCCAGCAAAATTAAGTGATGTTCAGCATATCTGTTACTGCCTGTCAAATGCAGCGACGCTGAATTTAAAGTTACCATAAGAGAAAGCAATCAATAATAATTTCATTTGTGAAGCTTTTATAGTGTTTACGATCAGCGAGAGACGTGCTGGTGGAATTATGGGTAGGATTGTACAGCCCCTCCCACTGATGGAATCTCCCGATGAAGTTGTTGGACTTTTCAATGACTCCTCGCAATTCTCAGGCCCTGCCACTGCCACAACGGGGCCGCAAAATTTTGCCCAATCTTCCGGCACAGGAGTGGGTGGGCTCCTCGGGCACCTATCCGCAAGGAATGGTTCTGGCCGAGATTTTGCTGAATTAGATCCTGCAGTTTTAAACCCAGAGTCTCTGCCATGGGGTGTCCCTCGAGCCTCGTGATGAGGATTCTCTGCTGCAGCAGGGTTTAGTTTTCAGTCTGAGATTTTATTTGTCTCTGTAACAGAGTGAATTGGATGGATGTCCTGTGCCGTGTATTCTGTGGAACTCCATCACACGGCACAATGAATCCGAGTCCTCTCCCTGAGGCGGTCCCTTGGGCTCGAGGGTGACCTGCTTCCACTCCAGCTCAATGGGTTCTGAGATGTCTAACCAACCTGATGCGCGCTGCCGTCTCTGCCAAATGTGGGCAGGTGGTGCTTGAAGGGTCGGGTAGGTGGGCTGTTGGGACTTTTGTGTGCTCCCTCCAATGCCTTGACTTCACCTCTGCATGTTCCCGATGAGGTCTCCGGAAGGTTCCAGAGCGAACCTTCCCCATTTCGGTCACAAGCCAGGATCTCCCATAAGTCTGCAGGGGATGCTTCGAGGACATCGCAAACACATTCCCGCGATTCCTCCTGGGAGTCTCCTGCTGTGGCAGTTCAGAGTGGCGCAGTTGTTTCAGGAGTCTTTTGTCACTATCCAACATATTCACTAAATACGGGGGGGAGGGGTGGGGGGATTCTCCACCGGCAGGATTCTCCGTTATCATCATAGAATTTACAGTGCAGAAGGAGGCCATTCGGCCCATCAAGTCTGCACCGGCTCTTGGAAAGAGCACCCTACCCGAGGTCCACACCTCCACCCTATCCCCATAACCCAGTAACCTCACCCAACACTAAGGGCAATTTTGGTCACTAAGGACAATTTAGCATGGCCAGTTCACCTAACCTGCACATCTTTGGACCGTGGGAGGAAACCGGAGCACCCGGAGGAAACCCACGCACACACGGGGAGAATGTGCAGACTCCGCACAGACAGTGACCCAAGCCGGGAATCGAATCTGGGACCCTGGAACTGTGAAGCAATTGTGCTAACCACAATGCTAACGTTATGCCGGCGCCCGGCGGTTTCCCGACGGCGTGGGGCTGCTCCACAATGGGAAACCCCATTGACTGGCCGGCGTAACGGAGCATCCCGCCGGCGGGTCGGGGCAGAAATGTGGCGGGGCGGAGAATCCAGCCCATCGTGTTTGACAAAGTAAACATTTAATTTAAATCCTTCATCTCCTCGTTTTAGGTACTGACAGAATCGAGGCCTCGAATTTAGATGGCAGCATGCGCACAGTCCTTATCTGGGAGAACTTGGACAGGCCCAGGGACATTGTAGTGGATCCACTTGGAGGGTTTGTTCAGTTGTCATTGCTACGTAGTTTGATAATTCAGCTATTGTTATTTCACAGCATTCATTACAAGTCCAGAAGAATTTCACTTATTTATGGGTAAAATGATAATTTCATATTCCATTTATGTGATGATTCATTCAAATGAAGGCAATTTTTAAAATCTTTGGGTTGTTTCCTGTTAATCAGAGTTATCTGACCCCAAACTAATTTGGTGATTAGATTTAAGTAGTGCCATTTTACTGGTCTCAACAGGAAATGTCTCCGAAATCAAGTCCGCTCAATGCAAACATTGAAGCTGATGGGTGCAATTCAACCAAACGATTTCAATGTGTCATTTTGGGCGGGTTTGGAAAGTGTTTCCTGCCGGGCTTTTAGGTGAGATCCGCATCAGTGTTCACTCTGTTAGGGTGCGTTCTAAGCGAATGGCAACAGAGCCCTGTAAAGAGCGTGTTTAGCGCCATTGGGTGTTTCCCAATGAGGCCGCATTTAGTCCCATTTCCTGCACTGAGGAGCTCCACTCTCGTGAGCCGGGGTAGATCCTGGAAGAGGGATCACCCGGCATCTACCGGCACAGCAGCACTGCCTTTCGGGTGCAATGTGGGCAGTATACCACGCCCGTAGTCACTTTCCTGGGCCTTGGGGAGTTTCTCCCCGGTCTAGCCCACACTATAAATGTTTTCGGAGGTGGGGAGCTGAACTTGTCGGCAAGACCACCTCCTCAATGATCGGGCCACCATTTTGAAAGGGTGCCCCGATCTCCAAGTACGCTTGAGCGTCCCCCACACCCCCACTGAAGGGCCCTCCGCAGACATGGGCATTACCCCCCCCCCCCCCCCCCCCAAGTGTGGATACCACGCAATGGGGTCACTGGGGGCCTCCTCCTTTCCAGACCCCTCATCCCTCCTTTTGCACCCCCTTTTCAGGATCTCCCCTTCACCCCCCCCCAAACCTTTACGAGGCCCTTCATAGCCCCCTTCACCCCAACACTCTTCATACTGCCTCCCCCCCTTTCACGGACATGCCCCCCCGAGGCCCAGACCTTGGCAGTGCCAACCTGGCAGTACCAATGTACTTCGGGGAGTACCAGGATGCCAACTCGCCCAATGCCCAACCATCCGGGGGTATTCAATGACCAGTGACCCCTGACCCCCCTCCAGGTGCTGTTACAACTGGTCCACGTTTGTGTTTGCCCAGTACTAAACAGTGCCTTGGCGAGGTCTCCCTGGTGTGTCCGGTGAATCCCGGGCCACATGAGAATCTGGCGAATGCATAGTTAAATGAGCAATTTGCATATCTGGCTCTCGCCTAGCGAGAGTGAGATCCAGATCACGGCAGCTCACGAGGTTCCGTTGAATCTTGCTAGACGTTTCGAGCATCGCAAATCTCACGAGAGGCCTCTCTCAAGGTTTAACGGTCTTGGCCTGACACCAAGTCGGGCAGGACGAGGCCATTGAATCGCGGCCAGATATGTGGGACGGGATTTCAACGCTTATGATTCAGAATTCCAGCCAACTCTTGGTCTTTTTCATTCTTTCTTTATTTGAAGGTACATGTACTGGACAGACTGGGGAGCCAATCCAAAAATTGAACGTGCAGGACTGGACGCCTCTGAGCGGATTGTCATCATCTCCTCTAATCTCACTTGGCCCAATGGTTTAGCCGTGGACTATGAGACCGAGAGATTGTATTGGGCTGATGCAGGAATGAAGACAATTGAGTATTCCAACCTCAATGGGACTGATAGGACGGTATGAGAACATCAAAAAAATATATATATTTCTTTATTCTCTGCCTTTTTCTCCCAATTTTACACCCACCAACAATAAACAATAATCAGTAACAAATCTGTCAATCCCCATATCAATAACAACGATCCCATCCTCCCACCAAACCCCAAACATTCGCCCGCATGTTAACAGAAACACATGACAAAAAGGAATCAGGAATCACCCATAGCCACCATTAACACCCATCGCCCCCCTCCGCCGCCCCCCCCCCCCCAACTAATGTTCGATGTTATCCAGTTCTTGAAAGTGCATAATGAATAATGCCCATGAATTGTAGAACCCCTCCATCCTTCCCCTCAGTTCAAACTTAACCTTCTCAAGAGTCAAGAATTCCAACAGATCCCCCTGCCACGCCAGGGTACAGGGTGGAGAGGCTGCTCTCCAACCCATCAGGATCCGCCTTCGGGCGATCAACGAGGCGAAGGCTACAACATCTGCCTCCGCACCCGTTTCCAACCCCGGCTGGTCCGACACCCCGAATATGGCCTCCCGGGGGCCCGGGTCCAGTTTCAAGTGCAGCACTTTAGAGATTATCCTAAAAGCCTCCTTCCAGTAATCCTCCAGCTTTGGACAGGACCAAAACATATGAACGTGATTAGCCGCCCCCCCCCCCCCCCCCCACAACGTTCACACACATCTTCTACTCCTTCAAAGAATTGGCTCATCCTCGCCCTCGTGAGGTGTGCTCTGTATATCACCTTCAGCTGTATCAGCCCGAACCTCGCGCACGAGGTGGAGGCGCCGGTATGAGAACATAATCATCAATTGTTTCACTCTGAAAATGGAAGGAAAAAGGATACAGACAATATTGATTCTAATTATCTTCATTGCTACGTTAAATTTGCTCAACGTTGAAACATTAAATTTTGTTTTAGTCCATCTGTAGCTGGTGCTTATATGTAACAGGTTAAATGTAATAAATATTAAATGGCCAGGATGCTCCAATCCCACGGCCAAGTTCTGACGCCGGCATGAAAAGCGGCACGAGCCACTCCGGCATCAACAGGCCTCAAGTGGCAGGTATTCACCCCTCCCCAGGGGGCTAGTACGACGCTGGAGCAGTGTCCGCCACTCCGGCACCCGAAGGTCGGCGCACCACAGTCGACGTGAGTCCGCGCATGCGCGTGGGTTCCTGTCTCCGCGCCAGCCCCCGGGCAATGTAGCGGAGCCCTACAGGGGACCGGTGCGGAGGAACACAGGCCCCCCACAGAACTAGCCCACCCGCCGATCGGTAGGCCTCGATCGTGGGCCAGACCACCGTGGAGGCTCCCCCCCCACGGTCAGATCCCCTCCCCCTAACCAGGACGGCCCCTGCAACCAGAACTCCGTGGTCCCGCCGGGTGGGAACATACATAACCCACGTCGGCAGGACTCGGCCCGTCAAGGCCTGGAGAATCGCCGGGGGGGGTTGCTTTCAACGGCCCTGACTGGCGCGGCGGTGATCCCACGGGCACCCAAGAATCAGCGGGCCGGCATCAGGGCAGCGTGGTGCGATTCTCACGTCCCACCGGCGATTCTCCGACCAGCCGCGGGGTCGGCGAATCCCGGGCAATGAGTCCGAATCCCACCATGGGCTTTCACAGTAACTTCATTGCAGTGTTAATGTAAGCCTACTTGTGGCAATAAAGATTATTAAAACCATAGCAGGCGGTGAAATTTGAATTCAATAAAAATCTGGAATTCAAAGTCTAATAATGACCATGAAAGAAAGCCATTGTCGATTGTTGTAAAAACCCATCTGGATCACTAATGTCCCTTGGGGAAGGAAATCTGCCGTCCTTACCTGGTCTGGCCTACATGTGACTCCAGACCACAGCAATGTGGTTGACTCTTAAATGCCCTCAGGGATGGGCAATAAATGCTGGCCCAGCCGGCAACGCCCACATCCCATGAACAAATTTTAAAAAACATAGTCATGCAGAATATTAATTGAATGTAGTTACTCATTCAGGACAAAGCATAATAGGTTCTTAAAGGCAAAGGATAATCCAGATGCAACAGATGGCTAGTTTTTTTGAAAATTGTCTGAGGGCAAATATATTAGCGTTGTCTCAAGCTGATGACTTTGTACTTTTGAGATTACATTGCAAATCCATGTGCTTAAAGCAACAACGATTCAACTTGGTCTAAATTGTCTTGTTTCCCCCCCCCCTTCCAATTCTCTTCCAGGTGCTGATTGGCAGTCAGTTGCCTCACCCTTTCGGATTGACTCTACATGAAGATAAGATTTATTGGACTGACTGGCAGTCAAAGAGCATTCAGAGTGCAGATAAAAACGATGGCCTGGGGCGACTGACGCTGCGAGAGAACCTGGAAAACCTCATGGACATCCATATGTTCCATCGGCACAGAACACCAGGTAACGAAAGAATGATCAGCCTCTCGGCTAGACAAGCTTCGAAGTATCCTGCGATTTATTTAACTGGATTGAACAAACCTTTTATCCACTGCCTTACAGTATTAATTCTGAAAGATTTATGCCTGATTTATTTACTTACAGCGGCAACCATGTGTAAAATAAACAATGGTGGCTGCAGTCACCTCTGCCTCCTTGCCCCACTGCCCAAGGCCTACAGCTGTGCGTGCCCCACTGGCATCAACCTCCTTTCAGACGGCAAAACCTGCGCACCTGGTAAGCTCCGGAACTCCCCTTTTGGTTGGCGGCATGAGAAGGTATTTGAATTGACAAAAGCTGTTACCGACTCAGGGCGTTACAAGGGTGAACCGAATATTTTTTGGAAAAGGTGGGTGTCTAGAAAATAGAGTAACTTCCTCTTCGCTGGATGTCTCCACACAGTGATGTGCTGACGTTCAAAATTTCCATTTGGAAAATTCTGAGTCGTAAGCTGAACTGTATTTGAACTTCAGTGGGTATTTGTAGCTACATTACTTCGTTATTATTGACCATCAGATTGGCTGAGTTGCTCGGTGTGAACATGGCGCTCTTTGTTTGCTTTCCGCACAGAACATGGGCCCTTTGGTGTTAGTATCTAATAGGTTCTGTTGATGGGTGTTAAACACTGTGTCGCTTCAGGTAATAAGGTGAACAGGTATTGGGCATTGATTAGTTAATTATACTCAGGTGTGGATATAATCTGTGGCAGCACTGGGGAGAGGTTGCGTTAAAGTGGGAAATGAGATAGAAATATGGAAAATGGATGCAGGAGTAGGCCATTCGGCCCTTCGAGCCTGCACCACCATTCAATATGATCATGGCTGATCATGCAAATTCAGTATCCCACTCCTGCTTTCTCTCCATAACCCTTGATCCCTTTAGCCGTAAGGGCCATGCCCAGCTCCCTCTTGAATATATCCAACGAACTGGCCCCAACATTTTCTGTGGTAGATAATTCCACAAGTTCACACCTTTCCGAGAGAAGACATTCTTCCTCACCTCAGCCCTGAATGGCTTATCCCTAGTCCTGGACAACCCCAACATCAGGAACATTCTTCCCGCATCTAGCCTGTCCAGTCCCATCAGGATTTTATATGATTCTGTGAGATCCCCTCTCATTCTTCTAAACTCCAGTGAGTACAAGCACAGTCGATCCACGTCTATCTTCATATGTCAGTCCTGCTATCCCGGGAATTAGTCTGGTGAACCTTCGCTGGACACCTCCATAGCAAGAATGTCCTTCCTCAAACTAGGAGACCAAAACTGCACACGATAGTAATAAACACACCACTAAAGCATTCGAGTTTCCGTGCCTGCTTTACAACCAAGCTTTGGAGTTTGCTCTGACATTGGGAACTGTCATGTGTCTAGAATAAACACTTCAGGAAGCTAGGACGTAGCCTGCTCCTGAAAGGTTAGGATTGTGTTTTGAGTGAAGACATTTAGTGATTGGAAACACCATTCAACAGTTTAAGAATATCATTTCATCTAGCTGCGTGATGCTTTTATTTTAAATCCGTTTTCTCCAATATTTCAGGTATGACCAGTTTCCTCATATTTGCACGGAGAACAGATATCCGAATGGTGTCACTCGATATTCCTTACTTTGCTGATGTGGTGGTGCCTGTCAATGGATCAATGAAAAATACAATTGCAATTGGCGTTGATCCTAAAGAAGGTGAATTTTAATTTGTTCAAAAGCTTTGTGTTGACATTTTTTTGTGAGAAATAAATGACTGAACATCACTGAATCATTTATTTATTCATCGCTTTCCCATTGCTGAATCTAAGCTAAAATTGTATTTTGTTTGATTGTTGAGATTTACGAATGTGGGGGTAGAATTAGTCCCCTTGGGCGCTCTGGGATGCTCTACTAATCAATATGTTTGTGCCTGATCACCTATCACAGCAACACCTTCTCACACTATCTCCATTTCCCTTGACTCCATTAGTATCCAAAACTCTAGCGATCTAAGACTTGAAAATGCGAATGAATGTTAGCAGAGACACACAAAAACTCTGGAATTGTTTAAGTACAGGATTCTAGTTATCTTTTTCACTAGTCTTGAACAAAATCAAAGCTTCTCATTCTGATTCAAGCTGCACAATGCTGTCCACGTGTAAAACCAGGCCTAGGACTGTGGGTGGGGGTTTCTGGTTGCACCCACCCCGAGATTGGAAGTTCCCGCCTGAGGTCTAGGGACCTTTCAATGGTCTGTCACATTTTCCATCCCGCCCATGACGATTCCCACGGAGGGTGGGACTGGCATCATTACCCCTATAAATATAAACATTATCAATAGTCTCGCCTTGTGACTTTTATTTTATTCGTTCATGGGATGTGGGCGTCGCTGGCTGGGCCGAAATTTATTGCCCATCCCTGAGGGCATTTAAGAGTCAACCACATTTCTGTGCACTGGAGTCACATGTAGGCCAGACCTGGTAAAGACAACAGATGTCCTTCCCCAAGGGACATAAAGGAGTGTTAAAGGCTCAGATTGTGAAAAGTTAATGAAAATCGATTTGGGAAGTGTTTTCTCCCAAGTTGAAAAGGCAGATTTACAGCTGACGGGCTCAATAATATTCAAGGACCAAACAATCTATTTCCTTGAAATTTGGGGCCTCTTATAATTTCGGCATCTATCATCGAAGTAGAGAGCTTCCAAACTTGCCAATCTTGTTCCATGAAAAAGTCCTTGTTTGGGATTCATGTTTTGTTACAGCTTTATAGCTATTATTTTGGCAAGCTTGAGTTTGTGTGGTGGTATGCACATTGGCGTTAGACTGTGTGGAAACTCTGTAAGGTATGTTGTTGTTGTCTTGTCTACAGAATGAAGAGTATAGAGCATTTGTTTAATTCACCCATCTGCTTTTCTAACACCTTTTCATTCAAATCTATTGAATCTTCATTCTTAGTTCAAAGAGTAGCTTTTGAATAATAAGTTGCATCAAATAATTATCTCCACCCTTTTTTTTTTTTTCCACACTTAACCAGTTCAGTCATCCCGTTCCTTGCACCCCTCCCACCAATCCTATCCGCTCCCTCGTGGAAACAATTTCTCCGGCCAGGGTAACTTTGTTTTTTGGATTCCCTTTGGTTTCACTGGATGGGATTTGCCATCCCTAGAACGGAAATTTGCGTCCGAGGTCAGCAACCTTTAAATGGTCCATCGAATTGTCTGTCGTCTCCCCCCCCCCCCCCCCCCCCCCCGGCGACGATTCCTGCGGTGGGCAGGACCGAAAGATTTACCCCAATCTTTTCAGCTCTATACCGACCCTCGCCACCCCCTCCCCCCAAGGCCAATCAGCCAGCGGCACAACAATCCATAGGCAGCCGCACGTGGCGCCCAATCCAAACAGTCCAGTCAGACAAAACCTATTATCATTATATTAGATTTAACTAAAATGCCTCGGCTCCTTCACATTTGGCAGTAATTCAGCGTAACTTGAATCAATCTGTCGAGAACAGCTTTGTTATTAGAAATCTCAGATTTGTAACGCAACAAGTTACATTATCAAACTGTTTCAGGACAAAGCTTAAGATGGAAATACATCAGAATGAGTTAGCTGTGACCTGTGATTTCATTCCCACTTGAACAAAATTGTTTTTTGCTGACTGTCTTTTATGGTATTGCAAGTGTCAGCACTTTTAGTCTTTCTGCGAATAAAGCGCACACAAATAAACAAGCAGGTCGTGGAGCTCTTCACAAATTGACCCTCTCACCAGCGGAACTGAAGAATTGTCTTTCTGTTTTAGGGAAAGTGTATTGGTCAGACAGCACACTGAATAAAATCAGCAGAGCCAACCTGAATGGATCGCAGCAGGAAGACATTGTAACAACAGGTGAGGGAGGGGTCAGAGCCAGTCCACGCATCTCTTACCTTTGTGCTGTAAGATTCAATAGAACCTTCAAGAAAAATAAAACTGCTCTAATGGCTGTGGTGGGTAGGGAGCATGAAGTGGACTGAAGGGTGGAGGGTGGGGACCTGCCTCCCGCCCCTGCCCTGTTTATGTCCGTGACGGGGAGGTCTGTGTATGGCCTTTCTGGCCCCTGCCGATTCAGACATGGGACTCGTCATGCAGGGATTTCCAGCAAGCAAACCATATTGGTATGTTTGTGGGCTCTCATTGGGCAGGCCGGTGGTGGGGGGAGTATCCATTGTCCGCAGGATCGAGGGATCTGATATTGAGAATGGGATGGGTGGGGAGCTCCAATGAGTCATGCTTATCATTGTTGCAGAATACCCCCTCTCCCCCCAATCCCTGTGACTTGAGTCCATTGACAATCCAAGGCCTCAGAGAGGTGCAGTATCAATATTGGCCACAACCCTCCCAGTGGAGCTGCTGAGCAA
Source organism: Scyliorhinus torazame (assembly GCF_047496885.1). NCBI lineage: Eukaryota > Metazoa > Chordata > Chondrichthyes > Carcharhiniformes > Scyliorhinidae > Scyliorhinus > Scyliorhinus torazame. The sequence goes on from NC_092716.1 coordinate 243,804,402, forward strand.
TGACAGATGTCAGCCTCTGATTGGCTGGCGGGACTTTCCTTGATCCTGGGGAAGACCCTCTGCTGGCCTGTCAAGTTTCAGACTGATTCTTCATTCAGTGGGCCTTCCCAGAAAGAGGAGACACGGGGAGGTCATGGCGTAGTGGTATCATCGCTGGTCTAGTAATCCAGAGACCCAGGGTAATGCTCTTTGATTCCCACCATGGCAGATGGTAGCATTTGAATTCAACAAAAAGAGGTGATGCAAGGCTCTTGGCAGCATACCCGCTGGCAGCAGAGAACTCCGTTAAATGTCGCCCAATGTCCATGGGGGCTGCACAAAAAAGCATTTTGTAGTGAGCACTATTTATTGGGTATCTAGTTTCTCTACTAGTAACAGGCCATAGCAAGTATATTCTGTTCAAAAATAATACAAATCCGCCATTATTGGTGTTCCTGAGCTTCGTTTGGGTTTGCACAAGCTGCTTGGACTAGCACAGCTATATGGCACCAGCTTGATTCTCACCTCTGTGGCAAGCAAGCTATTTTAACAAGATATAATAGCTTGGTTTTCTTGATAGAATGAGAAATGTTCGCTCAGAATAAATTTGCTGCTGGAAATGCAGTAATTACTCCAAAATAAGCCATTGTTGGAACGGTACATTTTACAGCTGGTGTTTTCTCAGGGTTAATGACCACTGATGGGTTGGCAGTGGATGCGACCGGGCGCAAAATATACTGGACTGACACGGGGACGAACAGGATTGAAGTTGCTAATTTGGACGGAACAATGAGGAAAGTTCTAATCTGGCAGAATTTGGACAGCCCTCGAGCCATTGCTCTTCATCAAGAGAAAGGGTGCGTAGGCAGGTCCTAATAACCTGTTGGTATACTGAGTGGTAAATTCTTTATTTGGTTATTGTAATTTTGTTAAGAAAAGGTATCAAAGATTAACCCAATTATTAATTGGCATATGGATTTGTTTTATTGCGCGGTGTCTTCCTGTATTGAGTCACATTCTGGAAGCTGAATAATGTGAAGAAATCTGCCGTAAATATTTAAAATCCCGTGAATGTGGTTCGATTGTTAGTGATGCTTGTCTGAGGTGTCAACTTGCCTGAGTCAGTAGCAGCGTTGCGCCTCAGGCAGAAGGTTCAAGCTGTTCTCCAGTTCTCGAGGACACGGTCTGGGCGACACTTCAGTGCTATAATGAGGAGGTGCTTTGTTGTCAGAGATGCCATCTATCTGATGAGATTTACAACGTCCACCGGTCTATTCATTCGGATGGATTTCAACAACACCTTGGCACTATTTGAAGAGGAGGAGGAAGTTAAATTGAATAACTCTGCATAGAATTGACAGCCCAGAATTCTTTCAAGGATCTGGCAAATATTCAACCCACCGGCAACTGTTCAGTTTCCTCATTTACTATTGTGAGCTGCTGCAGTGTGTAGATTAGTTGCCACATTTGCCTACAGAAATAAATCACAGTAAGGCGACCTTATTGAGACATATAGGATTCTCAGGGGGCTTGACAGGGCAGATGCCGAGAGGATTTTGCCTCTTGTGGGAGGGTCTAGGACCAGAGGGCATAATCTCAGTGTAAAGGGATCGTCCATTGAAGATAGAGATGATTTGATGCCATTAAATAGCACTTTTCACAACCTTTAGATGAAGTACTTATGTGTTGGAGTTACTGTTTGTGGTAGTCGGTATTAGGGGGTATTACGGTACCCAGGTTGATGCTGTAAGACCATTGGTGTGGGAGGTTCCTGAGACAGCATTATCATTGGTGAAGCCTACCTGCTGGTTCCGCCCAGTAAGGCGGAGTATAAGAGTCTGTGTCTCCCTAGCAACTGCATTCTGTACCCACGCTGCTGGAGGAAACATCTAGTCCAATAAAGCCTTCAATTGCCATCCAATCTTGCTTCTGGAGTTATTGATCGAGCATCACTGTTTCAATGAAGGAAATCTAGCCAGCAATTCCCACAGAGCTGGGTCCTGCCGAAAGCAACGGTCAAATATTTTGTTTCATTGATATTAATTGAAGGATAAATATTGGATCAGATAACAGGAGAACTCATTTTTTTGAGTAGTGCAATAGGACCTTTTACTATCAGCTGAAATGGCGGACAGACCTCTCCTTGCCAGCGCACCTAGGAAATGGCACCCCTGACAATGTGGCGCTGCCATGGCATTGCACTCAAGGCATCACCCATGATCAGGGTTTCCCAGACCTTTTGAGCCATGGAATCCCTAGTGATCTCCCAAGAGAATTGGAGAGCCTCAAGCATTCTCATAATGTCAATGCTCCTTTATTTTACTCCATAATCGGAGCGAACACCGAAATCAAATATAAAGAAGTATTTTCTCGCTGTATCACGGTAATAATTAGGGCGGCAAGGTGGCGCAGAGGTTAGCACTGTTGCCTCACGGCGCTGAGGACCCAGGGTCGACCCTGGCCCCGGGGCACTGTCCGTGTGGAGTTTGCATATTCTTCCCGTGTCTGCGTGGGCCTCACCCCCCCCACAACCCAAAGATATGCAGGGTAGGTGGATTGGCCGCGCTAAATTGGCCCTTAATTGGAAAAATATAATTGGGTACACTAAATTTTTAAAAAATATGATAATAATTGTAAAGTTCCTTGTTTAAAAATATTTCTTTTTTAAGCGGAGGAATGATGCTGAGATGCTGGACAGCTGATTCTAATAAAGGAAACATGCACCTCTCTCTCACTCCAAACACGCACACTCGCATCTTACACACACTCTTCCCTCACACACACACACACACACACACACACAAATACACTCACCCTCACACACACAAACACACTCCCCCTCACACACAAACACTCTCACCCTCACACACAAACACACTCGTCTGGACATCCTCAGATACACGCACTCACCCTCACAAACACACTTAGACACCTCCCTCCGAGGCCCAAATCCCCCTCTTCCCATTCCTTTCCTGAGGCCAGAAGCCTACCCCCTCGCTCCTTTCCTGAACCGTACCCGTGCCTTTCCCAAGGCCAAAACCCCACCCCCTCCTATCCCAAGGGCTGAATCCCACCCGCTCAATGCCCGAACCCCAACCATTCCTTTCCTGAGGCCTGAACTCCACCCGCTCATTTCCCAATTCCTGAACTGCACCCGCTCCTTTCCCGAGGCCCAATCTTCATCCGCTACTTTCCCGAGGCCTGAACTGCACCCGCTCCTTCCCCGAGGCCTGAATCCTACCAGAGGCCCTGCAGCCACCTATAGGCCATGTCCAACCTCCCCTCGCCACCGTCACCCAGCTTCTGGCTAATTCGTCTCCTGCCAGATCCTGCCTTAGCTCAGGTTATGCTGCCAGCAAAAGTGAGATGGAATAAATCAAATGGGCCAATCAGGGAGAACGTTCTCGGAGCACTGAATATTGCTGTAAGAGCTCCAGCTCTGATTCGCCCATTTGAATCCTCTTAGTCTTTTTAAATTTGGCTCTTTGGAACCGGCATTTACCAGTCACATGACAACCGCCAGCTTCGTGGAGCCGCTGGACACCCTTCATGGACCCCAATTTGGGAACCCCTGGCCTAGATTGTGCTCTTCAGGTCTGGTCTAAGATTTGAACCCATACCCTTCAATTCAGAACCAAGAGTGTCACCACTGAATTAAGGATAACAGCAGTACCTCCAGCTCAAAAACAAACGTAATTAATTGGCTGTGAAATACTTTGATACATCCTCAGGATGTGAAAAATACGATATAAATCCAAATCCTTCATGTTTTCCTCTGCCATTTTAACACATTGACTAATTGCAGTAAATTGTTGCTATTTTAACACAGTTGTTAATACGTTTATTTTAAGAACATAAATCTCCTGCTCCGAAAGGCAATAACCTTGCTGCTAGCCAATGCACGAGTCATTCAAAATTTGTCCCTTCAGAAAGAAGAGGTTGTTATCTAATATTTCATAGTTACGATGCAGAGTGTTGATATATTTCTATTGTGTATTGCTAGGTACATGTACTGGACAGACTGGGGGGAACACGCCAAACTGGAACGGGCTGCAATGGATGGGTCAGACAGAGTGGTTCTTATCAATAGTAACCTGGGCTGGCCCAATGGGCTGGCCATTGACAAAGTGGGTTCCCGGCTCCTGTGGGCCGATGCACACACGGAGGTACAGACGGTCTTTCAGTGCCAGTATCAATACAGTAAATAGTTAGATATTTTATATGTGTAATGTAGATATGTTTGTGTGTGTTTGTATATGTGACAGCAAGTACTACTTTCAGTATTTCCCCAAAGCGTGTTTCAATGGATGTCCTCTTGTCCTCCAGTACGACATCGCAAAGCCCTGCAAGAACATTGGGTTGAATTTTCTTGGAAATCGGTAAAGGCCGGTAGCGGGTGGGAAAGGTGGCATTGACGGCGGCTTTCTCCGCCGTATCGTCCCACGCTTAGAAACAAATAAAATCAAGGGGTGGGTCCCATGAGGTATCACTGGCAGAGTGGCCTCTGATTCACCCGCCCGAGATGGAATTTAGTCCCTCGAGGATCGGGGCACCATTTTGAAAGACCATCTCAGCGTTGAGGAATTTACTCTGGAACCCCCCCCCCCCCCAGGCTGTGCCTGGGCTTGGCTGTCTCCCCCTAAGCGATGCACTGCTCACCAGGTGCACACCTCGGGAGGGTAGTCGAGTTCCTCCCCCACCCCCCCCCCCCCCCCGCCCTCTCACGTGGACGCTTTTTCCGAAGGAGGTGGTGGAATGATTCAGGTATAGAGGTCTTGATAATGATACGCTAATTAATTTAAATGATGTTACAGACATTCAACGTCAGGAAACGGGCCCCGTCACTGACAGGGCAGAGCCACAATCGCGTGAATCGTTCACGTTGATGCGAGAGGCGATTTAGTTTCTCTCACAAGAATTCTCTCTCCGGTTGCAGAACTCACCTGACCTATTCGGGAAGGGAAAATCCCAGCCATTGTGTTTTTCTCAATGTTTTTATGTACTTGTTCATGGGATGTGGGTACCACTGGCTAGGTCACTTTTATTGCCCATTCCTAATTGCCCTCGTTATAATCTGTATTCAACCTGGAGCACAACTGTGAATGGAAGTCAGTACTGTTATTTCCTGTACTTCGCTTTGTTATCCTTTGCTTTGCTTGTTTGAAGGATTGTCCCTGAGAAGAAAGTTGGTGCAGTTCATGGTATTTATTTATTTTGTGCGCAGCGTATTGAAGCTGCCGACCTGAATGGCGTTGACCGTCGTACTCTAGTCACACCAGTCCAGCACCCTTACGGCCTGACTCTGCTCGACCCTCACATTTACTGGACAGACTGGCAAACTCGAAGCATCCAACGAGCTGACAAGAACACAGGTGGTGACATAATTACCGTGCGAGGCAACTTGCCGGGGCTGATGGACATTCAAGCTATTGACAGAGTTCGACCTGTGGGTATGTTATTTTCAACATTATGGTGTGTTTCTTGCTAGTTAGTCTCTATTCAACATGTGGAGGATCAGAGTCTCTCATACAGAGGGGCTGCTCAGGTGAGCAAAACAGTGGCAAATGACCCCTTAGTTGAGGGGTCAATAACCAGAGGGCATAGATTTAGAGGGAATTTGAAGAAAAGCTTTTTCACCCAAAGGGTGATGGGAGATCGGAACTCGCTGCCTGAAAGGGTGGTGGAGGCAGAGACCCTCACAACATTTAAGAAGCATTTAGATGAGCCCTTGATATGTCACAGCATACAAGGTTACAGTTGCAAGTGCTGGAAATGGGATTAGAAAAGCTAGGTGCTTGATGGCCAGCACAGACATGATGGTCCGAGTGGCCTCTTGTTGCGCTGTAAAACTCTAGGAGTCAATTACTCTGTGACACATCTGAAATAATCTACCTGTAGTGTATTGAAAACAACCTACCTCTGTATACTCCTAATATCTCTGAACACATGTTCGGAATTCTCCATCCGTGAATGGAGTTTTGGCTGAGTGTCAAATTCACCGTCGAGGCGAACTCGGGTCAGAGAACGCGGCCCTTACTACCTATTGTCACATTCCTGATATCATTTCCATTCTAAGTTTCTACATACACATTTATGATGGAAATAACCCTTGTAAACCTATCTTGTTGCACTTAACGTATTCCTGACAATGCCTAATCTTTGTGACTTGAATTCTTGGTCACTACTGAAATGATACAGCTGATCTCCATTGGGGCCCACAAAAGGAAAACAGAGGCCAAGGAAAGGGAAAGATTACTGGGGGAGATTTTAAGGGTGGATAGGGAATTTGCAGAGACCCCGGAGGAGGAATTGTACAGGGAGAGGAGACGACTCCAGACGGAATTTGACCTTCTGACCACCAGAAAGGCGGAGGTACTGTGGAGGAAGGCACAGGGGAGGAGGTATGAATATGGGGAAAAGGCGAGTCGCCTGTTGGCTCATCAATTGCGAAAGAGGGCAGCAGCGAGGGAGATAGGAGGAATTAGAGACGAAAGGGGAGACACGGTGCGAAGGGCAGGAAAGATAAATGAGGTGTTCAAGACCTTCTATGAGGAACTGTATAGGTCTCAACCCCCAGAGGGAGAGGAGGGGATGCGGCAGTTCCTGGACCAATTGAGGTTCCCGAAAGTGGAGGAGCGGGGGGTGGTAGGCCTGGGGGCACCGATTGGGGTGGACGAGGTTATTAAGGGACTGGGAAGCATGCAAGCAGGGAAGGCCCCAGGACCAGACGGGTTCCCGGTGGAGTATTACAGAAAATATGTGGACTTGTTGGCCCCGTTGATGGTGAGGACGTTCAATGAGGCCAGGAAAGGGGGGACTCTACCCCCGACGATGTCGGAGGCGACGATATCGTTAATTTTGAAGAGGGATAAAGATCCGTTGCAGTGCGGGTCCTATAGACCCATTTCATTGTTGAACGTGGACGCCAAATTGTTGGCAAAGGCACTGGCATCGAGGATAGAGGACTGTGTCCCGGGGGTGGTGCACGAAGACCAGACAGGGTTCGTAAAAGGGAGACAACTGAATGTTAACGTGCGACGACTATTAGGGGTGATAATGATGCCCCCAGTGGAGGGGGAGGCAGAGATAGTGGCGGCAATGGACGCAGAGAAGGCATTTGATAGGGTGGAGTGGGAGTATTTATGGGAAGTGTTAAGGAGGTTTGGGTTTGGGAACGGGTTTATTAGCTGGGTTAGACTTCTTTATGGGGCTCCAACGGCAAGCGTAGTTACAGGTCGACATAGATCGGAGTATTTCCGACTATATAGGGGAACAAGACAGGGATGCCCGCTGTCTCCATTGTTGTTCGCGTTGGCAATTGAACCTCTGGCCATGGCGTTGAGAGACTCCAGGAAATGGAGAGGGGTGATTAGAGGGGGAGAAGAACACCGAGTCTCATTATATGCGGATGACCTATTGTTATACGTGTCGGACCCAGCGGGGGGAATGATAGAGGTTATGCGAATTTTGAGGGGGTTCGGGGATTTCTCGGGGTATAGGCTAAACATGGGGAAGAGTGAATTATTTGTGATACATCCAGGGGACCAGAGTAGAGAGATAGAAGGCTTGCCTCTCAGGAAAGTGGAAAGAAACTTCCGATACCTGGGGATTCAGATCGCTAGGAGCTGGGGAACCTTGCACAGACTTAATCTGACACGGTTGGTAGAACAAATGGAGGAGGACTTCAAGAGGTGGGACATGCAGCCTCTATCGCTGGCGGGCAGGGTGCAAGCAATTAAGATGATGGTCCTCCCGAGGTTCTTATTTGTATTTCAATGTCTCCCTATACTAATCACTAAGACCTTTTTTAATAAAATAGACAGGAGCATCACATGCTTCGTGTGGGCAGGGAAAGTTCCGAGAGTAAGGAGGGGGTTCCTTCAGCGTAGTAGGGACAGAGGAGGATTGGCACTACCGAACTTGGGCGATTACTATTGGGCCGCCAATGTGGCAATGATACGTAAATGGATGATGGAGGGTGAGGGAGCGGCGTGGGAAAGACTGGAGAGAAAGTCCTGTAAAGGGACGAGTTTAGAGGCGCTGGTGACGGCGCCGCTACCGATCTCACCTAAAAAGTTTACCACGAACCCGGTGGTGGCGGCAACATTGAATATCTGGGGACAGTGGAGGCGACAGAGAGGGGTGCGGGGAGCCCTGGTGGGGTCCCCAATCAGGAACAACCATAGGTTCGCCCCAGGAAGAATGGATGGAGGATTTCAGAGCTGGTTCCAGTTGGGAATTAGGAGGGTGGGAGATTTATTTATAGATGGGACTTTTGCGAGCTTGGGAGCATTGGAGGAAAAGTATAAGTTGCCCCGGGGAAATTTCTTGAGATATATGCAGGTGAGGGCATTTACTAGACAACAGGTGAGGGAATTTCCGTTGCTCCCGACACAGGGGATACAGGACAGGGTGCTTTCAGGGGTGTGGGTCGGAGAGGGCAAGGTGTCAGAGATTTACCGAGAGATGAGGGAAGAGGGGGAGGAGTCGGTGGGCGAACTAAAAGGAAAGTGGGAAGAAGAACTAGGGGAGGAGATAGAGGAGGGTATGTGGGCTGATGCCCTAAGCAGGGTAAATTCCTCTTCCTCATGCGCCAGGCTTAGCCTGATTCAATTTAAGGTGCTACATAGAGCACACATAACGGGAGCAAGATTGAGCAGGTTCTTTGGAGTGGAGGACAAATGTGGGAGGTGTGGCGGGAGCCCGGCAAACCACGCACATATGTTTTGGGCATGCCCGGCACTGGAAGGGTATTGGAAGGGAGTGACGGGAGTGATTTCGCGGGTGGTGAAGGCCCGGGTCAAACCAGGCTGGGGGTTAGCTCTATTTGGAGTTGCGGAAGAGCCGGGAGTGCAGGAGGCGAAAGAGGCCGACGTTGTGGCCTTTGCGTCCCTAGTAGCCCGGCGCAGGATCCTACTCATGTGTGTGGTGTTGGGTGTTCTGACACACAGATGAGCCAACACGGTTGCATATGGTACAACGCTACTTTATTTAAACTTACTATTTACAGTTTGGTCTTTGCACTCTGCACGTGGGGGGTTCCCTGCTTGTGATGTTTTAACAGCTCTTTCTTGTTCCCTTCTCCCCAGACCTACTGACCACCAGGTGTCGTGCTCGTGCTTTTTATGTGGTTGGTGTTCTTGTCTGTGATTGGTTGTGGTGTTGTGTACTCTGATTTGCCTGTTAGTGTGTCCATCATGATGTGTGTGTTTGAATATCATGACATCCCCCCTTTTTACAAAGATATGTGCCTACGTGGTAATAAATATGATCGTGTCGTGAGTGCATCTAAGAGTGTGTGTGTGTCGTGTGCAGCATGTGCATATGACGGAACTATGTACATGGGGCGATGTCGGGTGCGTCACATGAACCAAGTTGTACCATAACATAACATAAATGCGAACGAGAGAAGAAGAAAAAAAAACTTGAACAGTTGTCCAGTCAGACGACATCTGGAACGATAAACAACAACAGGTTATCATGTAAAATTGTGCAACTTGTTAAACATATGAACGGTATTATAAGTCCAGTCTAATGGGCTTGCGACGAGTTCGGGTTGACTGCCTCAAGGGTGGATCAAGAACCACCGGCTGCTGTGCAGGCATGGCCATGGGTGGCGATGGAAAGGGCGTGATGTGCGGCAGCTCCACAAAGTCATCCTCGGAAGCCTGTTGAGGATCTGGCGTGTGCGTACTGTGTGGCTGTGAGCGTGGAAGTCGGCGAAGGGCGCGCCGATTGCGGCGACGCACGGAACCATCCGGCATGCGAACCAGGAACGAGCGGGGAGCCACTTGTCGGAGGACTTCGGCCGGTGCTGACCAGCCACCATACGGTTGATGGACGCGTACTTTGTCTCCGGAGGACAGGGGGGGCAGGTCCGTCGCTCGTGTGTCGTACCGACTTTTCTGGCGATCACGCTGCAGTTGCATGTTCCGAAGAACCGCCTCATGGTCTGTTGTTGGTGCCAGGATGGAAGGTACCGTCGTCCTGAGGGAGCGACCCATTAGTAGCTGCGCTGGCGAGAGACCCGTGGATAGCGGGGCCGATCGATAGGCCAGCAAGGCAAGGTTAAAGTCCGATCCGGCAGCAGCCGCCTTGCACAGGAGCCGCTTGGCGATGTGGACACCCTTTTCAGCCTTCCCGTTCGATTGTGGATGCAGAGGGCTGGATGTCACATGAGTGAAACCATATGCTGCGGCAAAGGACGACCATTCACGGCTGGCAAAACAAGGTCCATTGTCTGACATGACAGTCCTTGGAATGCCATAGCGAGCAAATGTTTCCTTGCAGGCCCCAATGACTGCGGACGACGTCAGTTCATGGAGAGGCATGACTTCCGGGTAGTTTGAGAAGTAGTCTATAATAACAATGTAATCTCTGCCGAGCGCGTGAAATAGGTCAACACCCACCTTCGCCCAGGGGGACGTCACCATCTCGTGTGGTAGAAGTGTTTCCGGAGGTTGCGCCGGCTGAAACCTCTGACAGGTTGTGCAGTTGAGCACCATGTTGGCTATGTCTTCATTAATACCCGGCCAATATACCGCCTCCCGGGCCCTTCGTCTGCATTTTTCGACGCCCAAGTGGCCTTCGTGTAGTTGATGAAGAATCATCTGGCGCACGCTGTGCGGAATAACGATCCTGTGTGATTTCATAAGGACCCCGTCTATGTTGGTGAGATCATCTCGCACATTATAAAACTGGGGGCACTGCCCTTTTAGCCACCCTTCCGTCATGTGGCGCATCACTCGCTGCAGAAGGGGGTCAGTCGCCGTCTCTGCGCGTATGTGGGCCAGACTAGGATCATCAGCTGGCAGATTTGCTGCTGTCAGAGTTACGTGTGCCTCAATTTGACGCGCGAACCCCTCCGCATCTGGTGGTGTGCTCACTGCTCGGGAAAGAGTGTCCGCCACGATGAGTTCCTTCCCCGGAGTGTAGATCAGTTCAAAATCGTACCTCCTGAGTTTGAGTAAGATGCGCTGGAGGCGAGGAGTCATGTCGTTCAGGTCTTTGTTAATGATGTTGACCAGGGGGCGGTGGTCAGTTTCGACCGTAAATCGTGGCAGGCCATACACATAGTCATGGAACTTGTCCAGTCCAGTTAACAAGCCCAGGCATTCTTTTTCGATTTGCGCGTAGCGCTGTTCGGTAGGGGTCATGGCTCGTGAGGCATATGCAACCGGGGCCCATGACGACGTGCTGTCTTTTTGCAGGAGTACCGCTCCAATACCAGATTGGCTGGCGTCTGTTGAGATCTTTGTAGGGCGAGTCGTGTCAAAGAAGGCCAGCACTGGTGCCGTGACTAGTTTGTGCTTGAGCTCCTCCCATTCCCACTGATGCGATTGGTGCCAGTTGAATTCTGTCGATTTTTTTACGAGATGGCGCATATTTGTTGTATGAGAAGCCAGGTTGGGAATGAACTTCCCAAGGAAGTTGACCATGCCCAGGAATCTTAAGACAGCCTTCTTGTCAGCCGGTCGTGGCATGGCTGTGATGGCGCTAACCTTGTCTGCATCGGGACGGACCCCTGACCTTGAGATGTGGTCCCCGAGGAATTTCAGCTCCGTCTGGCCGAAGGCACACTTCGCACGGTTGAGACGCAGGCCATTTTGTCGTATGCGGGTAAAGACACGTCGTAGACGATGCATGTGTTCCTGCGGAGTGGTGGACCAAATGATGATATCGTCCACATATACACGTACCCCTTCGATGCCTTCCATCATCTGCTCCATAATGCGGTGGAAAACTTCAGATGCCGAAATGATGCCGAATGGCATCCGGTTGTAGCAGAATCTGCCAAAAGGGGTGTTGAATGTGCATAGTCTTCGGCTGGCCGGGTCCAGTTGGATCTGCCAGAATCCTTTGGACGCATCCAATTTAGTGAATATTTTGGCTCGCGCCATCTCGCTGGTGAGGTCTTCTCGTTTCGGGATGGGATAGTGTTCCCGCATGATGTTGTTATTCAGATCTTTTGGATCTATACATATACGGAGCTCGCCAGAGGGCTTCTTTACACAGACCATGGAGCTGACCCATGGCGTGGGCTCCGTGACCCTGGATAGGACCCCTTGGTCCTGAAGAATCTGCAGTTGTGCCTTGAGGCGGTCTTTGAGTGGCGCAGGAACCCTGCGAGGTGCGTGAACGACAGGGATGGCGTCCGGTCTGAGTCGAATCTTGTACGTGTATGGCAATGTCCCCATGCCTTCAAAAACCTCCTGGTTGTGAGCAAGGAGGGAATGGAGACTTGCATGGAACTCAGCATCCGGGAAGTTGGATATCTCATCTGGAGAGAGAGACATAATGCGCTGTACCAGGTGAAGGACCTTACACGCCTGTGCGCCCAGTAACGAGTCCTTTGATGAGCCGACAACTTCGAAGGGGAGTGTGGCCGTGTACCTCTTGTGAGTCACCTGTAGCTGGCAAGATCCTATGGACGGGATGACGTTCCCGTTATAGTCAACCATCTTGAGCCGGGATGGCGTGATGGGTGGTTTGACCTTCATGGCCTGGACTGCAGAGTAAGCAATCAGGTTGGCGGATGCGCCGGTGTCCAGACGGAAGGCGACGCGCGATCGGTTGACCGTCAGGGTGGCACACCACTCATCGGCTGGATTGATGGCATTGACCTTGTTGACATCAATGACGGAAACTCGGAAGGCATCCTGGTCATCTGCATCACTTAACTGGAAGTCTTGATGCGTGGGCTGGACGGTCCTGACTCGTCTGCGAGGTTGTCGAGGATGCGCCGGATCCATGGGTTGAGCCGAACGACAGTGGGCTGCGTAGTGGCCCATCGTGCCACATCTGTGGCACTGTCGGTTTTTTGCAGGACATTGCCCTTTTAAATGTAGAGCTCCACAATTGCCGCACGTCATGACGTCACGGCGTTCGTTGCGCCACTGCGCATGCGCAGTGCGATCTTGCGGTGGGCGCGCCTGCGCAGTGCGTCCCTCGTTGTGGCCGTTATTTTTGGCGCGCACCTGCGCGGGAGACCGCGAAAAGCGCGGGAAGCGGCCGCTGTCGTCCGGGCCGTGGGTCGGGAAGTAATCGACGGCCTGGATGCGTTCGACGTCGTGGGCGGCCTGGCTTGCCGATTCGACGGCTGGGGACCCCCTCCGTGCCAACTCGGACGCCTGAAATCGGGCAAAACGGCAGGTAGCATTTTCGTGGAGGACACAGGCTTCCACAGCAGACGCTAAGGTGAGGCTTTTCATTTTAAGAAGCTGCTGGCGTAGGCCACTAGAGGCAACGCCAAAAACAATCTGGTCCCTGATCATGGACTCTGTGGTGGTGCCGTAACCGCAGGACTGCGCTAGAATCCGGAGGTGCGTCAAAAAGGGTTGAAAAAGCTCCTCCTTACCTTGCAGGCGTTGCTGAAAGAGGTATCTTTCAAAACTTTCATTTATTTCAACTTGAAAGTGCTGGTCCAGTTTGAGGATGACCGTGTCATATTTGGCTTGGTTTTTGCCTTCTTCGAACACCAGTGAGTTGAAGACGTCGGTGGCGTGCGGACCTGCGTAGAAGAGGAGCATTGCAATCTTCGTGTCATCCGAGACATTCTGTTTTTCGGTGGCACGGATGTACAGGTCAAATCGCTGCCTGTAGAGCTTCCAGTTGGTACCTAGGTTCCCCGCGACTTGCATCGGCTGCGGTTTGCCGGTGTGGTCCATGTCCAGAATGGCAGGTTGGTAGGCAGGTATCGATCCACTCCTGTACCATGTGGTGTTGGGTGTTCTGACACACAGATGAGCCAACACGGTTGCATATGGTACAACGCTACTTTATTTAAACTTACTATTTACAGTTTGGTCTTTGCACTCTGCACGTGGGGGGTTCCCTGCTTGTGATGTTTTAACAGCTCTTTCTTGTTCCCTTCTCCCCAGACCTACTGACCACCAGGTGTCGTGCTCGTGCTTTTTATGTGGTTGGTGTTCTTGTCTGTGATTGGTTGTGGTGTTGTGTACTCTGATTTGCCTGTTAGTGTGTCCATCATGATGTGTGTGTTTGAATATCATGACAATGTGGAAGGAGGCGAAACCCCCCGGACTGGAGGCCTGGGTAAATGATATGGCGGGGTTCATTAAACTGGAGCAGATAAAGTTTGCCCTGAGAGGATCAGCTCAAGGGTTCACCAGGCGGTGGCAGCCATTTCTCGACTACCTAGGGGAACGTTAGAGGGAAGACAGATGACCAGCAGCAGCAACCCAGGGGGAGGGGGGGGGGGGGTTTAGTTTAGGTCAAAGATAAAGGGGTTTTGTTACTTGTGTATTGTTTAAAATTTCTGTATTGTTATTGTTGCGTTTGCTTTGTAAGAGGGGAAAAATTGTTGTTTGGGAAAAAATTTTCAATAAAACATTTATAAAAAAAAAACTACTGAAATGATACTTCTATGTTTCAGCTAACGCTGGCTTTTGGTATCTATTCCTAATTCCACTTGGGGTGGCTGCTTGGCTACAGAGGACTTCTTAAACATAGAATATAGGAGCAGGAGTAGGCCATTCAGCCCTTCGATCTGCCTTCCTGTTTTTGCTACCCGAGTGGACCGCCTCACATTTATCCACATTTACTGCGTCTGCCGTTCATTTGCCCACTCATTCAGTTTGCCCAGATCACACTGAAGCATCTCTGCATCCTCCTCACAGCTCACCCTCCTACCCAGTTTTGTATCATCTGCAAATTTGGAGATATTGCATTTAGTTCATCTAAATCTTTAATACACATTGTAAATAGCTGGAGTCCCAGCACCAATCCTTGTGTACCCCACTAGTCACTGCCTGCCGCTTGAAAAAAGACCCGTTTATTCCTACTCTTTATTTCCTGTCTGCCAACCAGTTTTCTATCCATCTCAATACATTACCCCAGTTCCTTGCGCTTTGTTTTGACACGCTGATCTCTTATATGGGACCTTGTCGAAAGCCTTCTGAAAGTCCAAATAAACCACATCCACTGGCTCCCCCTTGTCAACTGTACTGGTTACATCCTCAAACAATTCCAGTAGATTTGTCAAGCATGATTTCCCCTTCATCGGTCCATGCCGAGTGTCCGATCCTGTCACTGTTTTCCAAGTGCTCTGCTATTAATACTTGGATGGACTCTAGCGTTTTCCCCCACTACCAATGTTAGGCTGACTGGTCTTTAATTTTCTGTTTTCTCTCTACCTCCCTTTTTAAGTAGTGGGGTTACATTAGCTACCCTCCAATCTGTTGGAACTGATCTGGAGTCTATAGAATCCTGGAAGATGACCACCAATGCATCCACTATTTCTAGGGCCACTTTCTTAAGTACTCCGGGATGTAGATTATCAGGCCCTGGGGATTTATCAGCCTTCAACTCCATCACTTTCCTCAACGCCATTTCTCTGCTAATACTGATATCCTTCAGTTCCTCACTCTCACTAAACCTTGTGTTCCCCAACATTTCTGGTGCGTTATTTGTGTCCTCCTTTGTGAAGACAGAACCAAAGTATGTATTTAGTTGGTCAACCATTTCTTCATTCCTCATTATAAATTCTCCTGTTTCTGACTGTAAGGGGCCTACATTTAACTTCACCAATCTTTTTCTCTTCACATACCCATTGAAGCTTTTACAGTCAGTTTTTAAGTTCCCCGGAAGCTTACGCTCGTACTCTATTTACCACTTCTTAATCAATCTCTGTATTGTCCTTTTCCGAATTCGAAACTGCTCCCAATCCTCAGCTCTGCTGTTTTTTCTGGACAACTTGGATGCCTGCATGTAAGTACGAAAATCCGGCATCACCAAGACAGTGTGGAATTTATGAGAAAGCTGGAAGGGTGGAAAATGCCAGTTGTCACTGGTATACCCGACCCTGGTGGTGATTTCTGTCTTCTTCCCACCGTGTTCACAGTAATGGGCCATGGACAGTTTGAAAATGGTTGCCCGATTGACTCCCGGTATCCTCAGTGGTTAGCACAGTTGCTTCACCGTTCAGGGTCACTGTCTGTGCGGAGGCTGCACATTCTTCCCGTGTCTGCGTGGGTTTCCTTTGGGTGCTCTAGTTTCCTCCCACAGTCCCAAGTGCAGGTTAGGTGGATTGGCTATGCTAAATTGCCCTTAGTGTCCAAAAAGGTTAGGTGGGGTTACGGGGATAGGGTTGAGGCGTGGGCTTAAGTAGGGTGCTCTTTCCAAGGGCTGGTGCAGACTCGATGGGCCGAATGGCCTCCTTCTGCCCTGTAAATTCCATGATTGCCACCTTACAGCCCGAGGTGGTTCCTCACTAGCATGGTGGAATCTTGTTGAGCTATTTAAATTACGTCCTACTCATGTGCTTTGTTCAATGGGATTGGACATCGACTGGCCGGTCCTTAAAGGAACTGCTGCACATTGCTCCAAAAAAACGAAGAAAATCTTGTACTACTGATTTTTGGGGGGGGCTGAG
This sequence comes from Scyliorhinus torazame, assembly GCF_047496885.1. Lineage (NCBI taxonomy): Eukaryota > Metazoa > Chordata > Chondrichthyes > Carcharhiniformes > Scyliorhinidae > Scyliorhinus > Scyliorhinus torazame. Next base: position 243,820,774 of record NC_092716.1, read on the forward strand.
AATTGGATGTGTGTTCTTCCTGGGCCCAAAACTATCTACCAGCCAATTATCAGACCCTCTGTGGTCCCACACCAGATTGCTTTCCCCCACCTTATCCACTACTTCCAGCTCAGCTCCAGGTAGTTTGACTCTCTCGCTGGGTGCCATCAGCCACACAGTGTAATCGTTCTAGCCGTTGCCCAATCAATGTGCACATTCTAAATACTCCCTAGTGCACGGTGTAATCACATTTTATATGGGAAGTGACAAATATGTTGATAATTCAGTCATAGAATCATAGAATTTACAGTGCAGAAGGAGGCCATTCGGCCCATCGAGTCTGCACCGGCTCTTGGAAAGAGCACCCTACACAAGCCTACACCCCCACCCTATCCCCATAACCCAGTAACCCCACCCAACACGAAGGGTAATTTTGGACATTAAGGGCAATTTAGCATGGCCAATCCACCTAACCTGCACATCTTTGGACTGTGGGAGGAAACCGGAGCACCCGGAGGAAACCCACGCACACACGGGGAGGATGTGCAGACTCCGCACAGACAGTGACCCAAACCGGGAATCAAACCTGGGACCCTGGAGCTGTGAAGCAACTGAAATTAATTGAAGTTCTTAAGAAACTGAAATAAAACAATTGGATTAAAAAGTTACAATAGGAGGAGGTTGGGGGGGAGGTTTGGGGGGGGGGGGGGCACTGGACTAGCCAAGTAACAGGGAGGAGACAGAAAGGGTGGGGGGAGGGCCGGAAAAGATGGAGGGGCAAAAGCACACAAGTGGAACATGAGGGACAGATAGGAAGGACAAAACCAAACTGTACATAAGTATCTGTAAATACATGTCTTGGGTGGACCTGGGGTGGATCCTGGCCCCAGGTCACTGTCCGTGTGGAGTTTGCACATTCTCCCCGTGTCGGCGTGGGTATCACCCCCACAACCCAAAGATGTGCGGGGTAGGTGGATTGGCCGTACTAAATTGCCCCTTAATTGGAATATTTTTAAAAGCGTGTCTTGGCCATGTTGGAGAATGTCAAATAGGGTTTAGCACAGGGCTAAATAGCTGGCTTTTAAGGCAGGCCAGCAGCACGGTTCAATTCCCATAACAGCCTCCCCAAACAGGCACCGTAATGTGGCGACTAGGGGCTTTTCACAGTAACTTCATTTGAAGCCGACTTGTGACAATAAGCGATTTTCATTTCATTTTCATTTCATTTCAATATAGAACATACAGTGCAGAATGAGGCCATTCGGCCCATCGAGTCTGCACCGACCCACTTAAACTCTCACTTCCACCCTATCCCCGTAACCCAATAACCCCTCCTAACCTTTATTGGTCACTAAGGGCAATTTAGCATGGCCAATCCACCTAACCTGTACGTTTTTGGACTGTGGGAGGAAACAGGAGCACCTGGAGGAAACCCACGCAAACACGGGGAGGACGTGCAGACTCCGCACAGACTGTGACCCTGCAGGGTATTGAACCTGGGACCCTGGAGCTGTGAAGCAACAGTGCTAATCACTTGTGCTACCGTGCTCTACTAATATGTGGAAAAGTGTGCCTGTTAGAGGGTGGTCACAGTCACAGTTATTGATGGCATGTTCCTCTGGGGTGAATATATGTTTAGGTTTAGCATTGTTTTGTAAATTGTTAGATACTAAATATGAAAACTCAATAAAAATATTTTCCCCAAAAAAGTTTCAATAAGCAATTCAATTTGTTTTATGCAATAATTCAAATTGAATGTCTTTGATCAGGGTGGCACAGTGGTTAGCACTGCTGCCTCACAGTGCCAAGGACGCAAGTCCGATTCCAGCCTTGGGTCACTGTCTGTGTGGAGTCTGCACGTTCTCCCAGTGTCTGCGTGGGTTTCCTCCGGGTGCTCCGGTTTCCTCCCACAGTCCATAGATGTGCAGGTTAGGTGGATTGGCCATGCTAAATTTCTCCTTAGTGTCCAAAGATGGGCAGCATGGTAGCATAGCGGTTAGCATAATTGCTTCACAACTCCAGGGTCCCAGGTTCGATTCCCGGCCTGGTCACTGTCTGTGCGGAGTCTGCACGTTCTCCCCGCGTCTGCGTGGGTTTCCTCCGGGTGTTCCGGTTTCCTCCCACAGTCCAAAGATGTGCAGGTTAGGTGGATTGGCCATGCTAAATTGCCCTTAATGTCCAAAATTGCCCTTCGAGTTGATCGAGTGGGGTTACTAGGGGATAGGGATAGGGTGGTGTGGGCCTCGGTAGAGTGCTCTTTCTAAGAGCTGGTGCAGACTCGATGGGCCGAATGGCCGCCTTCTGCACTGTAATTCTATGAAAGATTAAGTGGGGTTACATGGGTAGGGCGGAGGATTGGCCTTTCGGAGGGTCGGTGCAGACTCGATGGGCCGAATGGCCTCCTTGTGCACTGCAGAGATTCCGTGATTTAACTAGAGAAACTGTATATAGAAATCGGTTGAATTCTCGGTACTCTGCTTCCTGTTCATTCATCATTCTCAGAATCCGGTTTAACAGATTTCACATTAGTGTTTTTGCACTTTACTGAAAGAAGTTTTGATTTGTTCCTGTACAGGTTTTAACAAGTGCAGTGTCAGGAATGGGGGCTGCAGCCACCTCTGCCTTCCACGCCCCAGTGGCACCACCTGCGCCTGTCCAACAGGAATCCAAATGAAGAGCGATGGGAGAACCTGTGATAATGCCCCGGAGACTTACCTTCTGTTCTCCAGCCGTGGCAGCATCCGTCGCATCTCTTTGGATACAACCGATTACACAGATGTGCATGTTCCAGTTCCTGAGTTACATAATGTCATTTCTCTGGATTATGACAGTGTGGAGATGAAGGTTTATTATACGGATGTCTACCTGGATGTGATCAGGTACGAATGTAGCATTGCCAATGAGTCACAATTCAATGTCTTTATAAACCTACGACCAACCAATGACTGCATTGATGCTGTTGCTGGCTCTGACCCTGAATTGGAGAGTTCCATCAACTTTTCTTCCAATTTCTATCCTCCCCTTACCTTCACGTGGTTCATCTGTTCCATCCTTCCCTCTTTCGCCTTCTCTGACTCCATTTCTCACACACTGACCTCTACGTTCTGCGGGGGAATGTACCCAATGGAGGTGAGAAGTTGTTCCCTAAACGGGAAACAGCTGGAAGTTGAGCCCTGATTCTGTTACACATACACCTGTTGGACAGTTTTCTAAGTGCCCAATCAGAGTGCGGCCATCTTGTTAAATTCATCAGGGTTTGGTGTTTGGGATGTAAACGACTAAATAAAAATATTTTCTCACTCTTATCTGGGAGAGTCTCTCAGAAAGGCAAGAAAATGCAATAAGCAAACACTAACGTTTTCCTAGTTATAAATATAACTGCACGATGTCATTCCGCTGATTTTTAATATTTAATTCCTGATGTTCTTTAAGGGGCTTATCTTTGAGCCAAACTGACCTTCCTTGTCTCAGTTTTAATGTCTATTGTATGATTCAATTTTAGTTGAGGGGACGGAAACGATTGACGACGGTGCCTCTGATTAATGAAGGGGAAAACGGTTCCGCCCACTATCCGGTGACTCCTGCTGACATTTAGTTAAAGCGAGAGATGAGGTACACTGGGGGCTTTCCATTCAAAGCAGTGAGGAGAGTTTCTTTGGTGTCAGGCACCCCGGACCAGACCCCCAAATTTGCTAGGGTACCGGACATAAACCCCAATCTTTTTATTTCATTTGTAAAACTGTGAGGAAAGTATACTTCACTCCAGGAGTGATTCCACGCACAATAGGGGGGTGGTATATTAAAACAACCTTTATTATTATTAACACAGTATTAAACTATCTTGACCCACAGACATATGGCTTACAATTACCAGATACATAATGCTTAACAATAAAAGGAAGAACTTTAATTTCTAACTGATACCTTCTTTATCTCCAATCAAACAAAACCCATCACTGGTCGAAAACCACTAGAGTTAAATAAACACAGGATTACTTGACAATCTTTGGATAGAGATCTTTTGAGAGACTGTTTGACAAGAGAGATCCTGTCAGATTAATGCTGAATCTCTTGACAGCTTTCTGCAGAAACTGCTTTTCGGCCTCCAGCTTCCAGAGAACTAAACTGAACTGAAATCTGCCCGATACAGACCTGGCCCCTTATACTGAGACCATGCCCTGTGTTCTTGATTCTCCAGCCAGCTGAATCGAATCATAGAACCTCCACAGTGCATAAGGAGGCCATTCAGCCCATCAAATCTGCACCTACCCTCTGAAAGAGCACCTTACCTTGGCCATATCCCCCGCCCTATCCCCAAAACCCCACCTAATCTTTAGACACTAAAGGGCAATTTAGCATGGCAAATCCACATTTCTGTTCTGTGGGAGGAAACCAAAGATCCCTGAGGAAACCCATGCAGACGTGGGGAGAACGTGCAGACTCCACACAGACAGTTACCAGAGGCTGGAATTGAACTCGGGTCCCTGGCGCTGTGAGGCAGCAGTGCTAACCACTGAGCCACCGTACCGCTCTTGTGCCTACACTGTCTCGTGGCTACACTGCCAAGCACATTCACAATCTTGGATGTTTCATTGAGATCACCTCTCATTCTTCTAAACTTCAAAGAAGATAGGCCCAATTTACTCAGCCTGATCACAGGATATCCCAGGGATCAGTCTAGTGAGCCTTAATGGCACTGCCTGCAATGCAAGTGTATCCTTCCTTAAATATGGCGATGAAAATTGCACAGTGTTCCAACTGTGGTCTCACCAAAGCCGTGTGCAGCTGTAGCAATAATGGCCAACACGGCATTTACCTTCCTAATTGCTTGCTCTACCTGCTTGCTAACTCTTGAGTTCCTTGCAAATACAATCAAGTATCTGAAACATCAACATTTACCGTTTTCATGCCTTTTTAAAAATATTCTGCTTTCTATTCTTACAAACAAAGTGAATATCTCTTCGTCCGAGTCATCAACATAGATTTTAAATGGCTGGGGCCCCCAGCTTAACTGACACTGATGGAATGGGCAGAATGGCCTCCTTTTGTGGATGTCGGGCGAGCCCAGATGTAGTGCTGTCCCACGCCCTTGTATTGAGGTAGATGCTGATGCTCAGTGGCTTTTTCATGGGACATGGTCAGTTTGATGAGGTACTCCCCCATAGCTGCCTGTCACAGTGGTACTGTATGGCAGCACAGCGTTATCGGTTTCAAGGGACCGAGGGGAAAATCAAAGCCAAGTGGAAAATTACTTTAATGATAGATATTGGGCTGTAACTTCTGGTGAAGTAGCAATTGAGTTGGATTGCCACTCCGTTCGAGGTTTTTTTACCTTGAAATCCAGGTGCTCCTATCTTGCCTGAACTTCTGACTGAGACTAGACAAGATTTGAACAGTGGATTGTACCCCCTGGGCCTACAGTCGAGGGTAGCTCAATGACCGGTTAATGAGCCAAACCACATTTTGCGGCACTCGCTGCTATAAACCTGTTAAGTTTTAAATTCTTTGATAAGCCAAGGAGAAAGTAAATCTATAAGATAAGCGGGTAAGAGTTTGGGCGTCAGGTTTGGAATGGAGAGTGCGCCCAAAAGCATGCCACAGCCCTATGGAATTCACTATAGTTCTCCTTAGTATTCCAGTTATTCCTCAAGGTAAGATTCTTCCAACTGCCTTTTCCTCACAGAATCTAAACTGAGATGGGGCACCTAAATCCCTTTGTTTCCCCACAGCCTCTATCCTTTGTAAAGTAAACTATGCGGTAAAGTAAACTATGTTTTTTGTCCCATCAGAAGTGCCAACCTCAATGGCAGTGGTATGCTGACAGTCATTGGCCAAGGTTTAAAAACAACTGATGGTTTGGCCATTGACTGGGTCGCAAGAAATCTCTACTGGACAGACACTGGCAGGAATACTATTGAAGTGTCCTGGCTTGATGGAAACTGCAGGAAGGTGCTAATCAACAACAGCCTTGATGAACCTAGGGCAATTGCTGTATTCCCTAGAAAAGGGTAAGCAAAGCTTCTTTGGAGGACCAGGATCCTGTTCAGTAGGAAGCCACAGTGCTATCCACTTGTGCTACCATGCTGCCCACTGAATAAGATGAATGCACTCCCACCTCTAGACATTCTCTGTGTATATCACCACATTGTTGACCATGGGCCATGACCTGGAGCATGATCATATGAGAAAGGGATGTCTCACGTATTAACACAGTTGTTTCTATTAAGCTTTAGCTATGAAATTGAATTTTCCTGCAAAGCAAGCCATTTAAATATAAAACGATGAACGTTATCCTTATATTCTGCTAGGTATCTCTTCTGGACAGACTGGGGAAACCTTGCCAAAATTGAGCGTGCACAGTTGGACGGCACAGATCGGAAGGTTCTTATTAATACTGATTTGGGTTGGCCAAACGGGCTGACCTTGGATTACGATACAAGAAGGTGAGCTGAGAAAAAACAAAGATATGAAAAATGGCCATGAGATAATCAGGGGCATGAGCATCTAGAAATTTAATTAAGCAACAGAGATGAGATGGAAAACTTTATTCTATCCTGACTCCTTGCCAGTAATCTCTTTCACTGACATCTTAAGGTTAATCAGAGCCATTCAGTGTTACAGAAAAGTACTACTCTGATTGACTTTGAATGTGGTTTGCTGGGCAGAGAAAATAATTCCTAATCGTGCTGAGGTTCCGACTGCTATGTCAGTGTGTTACAGTTGGGTGATAGCTTTCCACCAATGTTAAATTGGGAATTATGAACGGTCTCTCTCGCTCTCGCACTTTCTGGGGGGTGGCGCAGTGGGTAGCACTGCTGCCTCACAGGTCCAGGGTCCCAGGTTCGATTCCCGGCTTGGGTCACTGTCTGTGTGGAGTCTGCATGTTCTCCCCGGGTCTGTGTGGGTTTCCTCCGGGTGCTCCGGTTTCCTCCCACAAGTCCCAAAGACACACTGTTAGATAATTTGGAAATTCTGAAGTCTCCCTCTGTGTACCCGAAAAGGTGCCGGACTGTGGCGACTAGGGGATTTTCACAGTAACGTCATTGCAGTGTCAATGTAAGCCTACTTGTGACAATAAAGATTATTATTATTAGGTTGGAAGGATTGGGGAAGTCGGCCTAAGTAGAGTGCTCTCTCTTATCCCCCCCACCCCCCCCCCCCCCACCCCCCAATCCCCCAATCGTGCGAGTCAAATCCCAAATAGGGAAAATTGACAGGGGATCACAACTGTTTGGGATTTGGATTTTCCCATAAAAAACTATGGGGGGAATTCTCCGACCCTCCGCGCCAAAATCACGCCCGGCGCGAGGGCGGAGAATAGCCGTTCACGCCGGAAGCCCGGCGCGAGGGCGTTTCCGCGATTCTCCGCAGACCCGCCAGTTGTACATGCGTGGTTGACGTGGACCGGCCGAACTCCCGCTGGCGTGGTTTACATCTGCGACCACCCAGCGGGAGCTCGGACCCGTGGCCGCGGTGGCGGTCCTGGTGGGGGACGTGGGGAATCTGACTCCGGGGGGCCCCAGCGGTGGCCAGTCCCGCGATCTTGCACCACGCGGCTCCACTGTGTGGCTCCGCCATGTTGGCAGCACCCATGCCGAAGTGGGCCGCGGCGTGCATGCGCAGCCGCGCGGTTTGGACAGCAGGGCCCTGCCGGCAGCCAGAGCTGCGGGGCGCAAGCCGGGCTGCTAGCCACCTGGAAAATGGAGAATCAGCCCGGACTCTCGAGGAAAAGTTCCGCAGTGATTCACGTCCGTTTTTTGCCAGGCGTGGAGCCATGGCCCCATTATTGGAGAATCCCGGCCTGTCTCCTGACGTCCGTGCCACGAATTTCAGCAACACGTTTGGAGATTTTAAATATTAAAATTAAAATGAGTATTAACAAAAGAAAACCTAAGCACAAAATATTGGATTTACACAGTTAATATTAGTCTTACACAGGGCAGCATGGTGGCGCAGTGGGTTAGCCCTGTTGTCTCACGGCGCCGAGGTTCCAGGTTCGATCCCGGCTCTGGGTCACTGTCCGTGTGGAGTTTGCACATTCTCCCCGTGTTTGCGTGGGTCTCACCCCCACAACCCAAAAATGTGCTGGGTAGGTGGATTGGCCATGCCGCCCCTTAATTGGAAAAAATGAATTGGGTAATCTAAATTTATTTAAACCCCTTTGATGGTCTCAATTCCATTGACACTCAGTCGGCAGCTTAATTAAATTAGTCATAAACTGACACACACTCACACACACACACACACACACAGCCCCCAAGATCCCTCTTTACAGAGTATCATGGGAGCCCCCAGAAATATTAAAGTATAAAATGTTCTCCACACTCCCATGATATATCTGTAATAACCAAACTGAAATTTAATTTTAATCAACACTACTCTTTCCTGACAGGATCTACTGGGTGGATGCTCACTTGGACAGGATAGAAAGTTGTGATTTGAATGGAAAACTACGCCAAGTTCTGGTCGGCCAAGTTACACATCCCTTTGCCTTAACTCAGGTAAGGCGTGTCCTGTTAACAATCGGTCAATATCTGTATATTCAGAGATTTGATACAATATCAAAAGGGATGGAAATTACAAACACGCAATGCCAGTAACATTAAATAACAGTGTGGACAGCAGGCCCGATTTAAGGCTTCTGCACCAATGAATTCGAAGGAAGGGTACTTGTTAAATCCAGTGATGGCCTGGCTGTTGCCTACCCATGTGCCTGTGGGCCCACTGCAATTAAAGCCACAGCAGGGGTGGCGAAGGGCTTCTTGACCACCAGTGGCAAATTGAGGCCCTTTAAGTGAACAATTAAAGCGCACCTAAAGGCCTGGAGGAGGGGTCAAGTGCCCAGCCTGCCTGGCTTCCCTGCACGGCTGGTGGTGTGTGGGGGAGGGACCTCCTTAAAGGCCCCCTAGCCCGATAGAGGTCCTCCGCTTTGGTTTCACCTTCTCCCACCCCAACCACCCTCTTTCCAGGTTGCCCTTCCAGCATCCCCCCTGCATCTGTCCTGAAAAACAAGGAATCTGGCGCCTTTTATAATTGAGCCAATGCAATGTGGTGCTGACATATTATCAAAACTGTTTTGTCAGTTCAAGTTACACCCAAGAGCCATGTAACAATTTAATAGATCCAGGGTGTGCAGACAGGAAATAAAGATGTGAGAAAGCATCCTCAGAATAAATTGAAACGGCGAGGAACTGAGTCTTAACTGATGGCTATTTATTAGCTCAGAGATGCATTTTTCTTCACGGTTGAAGTGCTGGAACTCCCTCCCTAACAGCACTGTGGGTGTTCCCACTGCACCGGGACTGCAGCGGTTCAAGAAGGCAACTCACCTCCACCTTCTCAAGGGCAATTAGGGATGGGCAATAAATGCTGCTCCAGCCGGCGGGGCCCACGTCCTATCAATGAAATAATTTTTTAAAATGTACTTTCCTTCCCCTCACCAGTGAGATATAAAACGAAGTAAAATATTATAACAATCACTGACTTGGATAGTTATTGATAGCTTCTTATTTTCATTGCTTGCATTGGTTGACTTTTCTAGAAGTAAGTAGTACTTACTGCCATTATGTCTTAAACAGGTGCATCTAATGATTTATCATGAACGAATGGAGATTTTGGAACTTTCCTCCAAATTCCTGGGACGGGATTCTCTGACCCCCCCCCCACCGGGTCGGAGAATCGCCGGGGATCGGCGTGAAACCCGCCGGCTGCCGAATTCTCCGGCGCCGGGGGTTTGGCGGGGGCGGAAATTGCGCAGCGCCGGTCGGCTGCCGCCGGCAGCGCCCCCCCCTCCCCGGCGATTCTCCGGCCCGCGATGGGCTGAGTGGCCGCCCGTTTTTTTTTTTTTGCCATTCGCTCTGGCGTTAATTGGAGTAGGTCCTTACCGGCGGGGCCTGGCGGTGCGGGCGGCCTCTGGGGTTCTTGGGGGGGAGGGGGGCACGCGAGGGGATCTGGCCCCGGGAGGTGCCCCCACGGTGGCCTGGCCCACGATTGGGGACACCGAGCCGCGGGCAGGCCTGTGCCATGGGGGCATTCTATTCTTCCGCACCGGTGGCTGTAGTGGTACGCCATTGCCGTGCGGAAACAAAGCCCTCTGCGCATGTGCAGGGATGATGCCAGCACACGCTGGCGCTCCCGCGCATGCGCCAACTCGCGCCGGCCGGCAGAGGCCCTTCGCCGCCGGTTGGCGTGGTGCCAAGCCCCTTTCCCGCCGGCCAGCGCGGCGCAAACCACTCCAGGGCGGGCCTAGCCCCTGGAGGTGCGGAGGATTCCGCAACTTTGGGCGCCCCGACCCCGGAGTCGTTCACACCACTCTTCGGCGCCGGACGCCCCGCCGGCGAGGGGAGAATCCCGCCCCAGATGTGTGCCAGGAGTGCACATTCACTAAATTGGCTGCTGCACATTTCAGAGGGTAGTTAAGAGTCAGCCACATGGCTGTGGGTCTGGAGTCACCTGTAGGCCAGACCAGGTAAGGACGGCAGATTTCCTCCCCTAAAGGGCATTAGTGAACCAGATGGGTTTTCGCAATAATGATGATAGTTGCCGTGGTCGCCATTAGTGAGAGCGCTTTACATTCCGCCCGCCATGGTGGGATTTGAACCCTGGTCGCTGGAGAATTAGCCTGGGCCGCTGGATTATGAAAATAAAAACTGGAAAGGTTGGAAAAACTCAGCAGGTCTGGCAGGATCTATGGAGAGAGAACAGAGTTAACGTTTTGAGTCCAATATGACTCCTAGAGTCAGAGCTTAATTACTAGTCCAGTGATACTACCACTAGTCCGCCATTGGCTCATGGTTAGTCAAAGTAAATGGAATTCTCACGGGTATCTCCTTATCTCCCAACATAACTCAGGAGAAGCCCTCGCAAACAGCTGGTCACACTGTTTCCATCTCTTATTGAAGGTGATCAAGAAAACCGGTGAAAATTCTACTTCTGTATCTTCTGTTACGATTAAGAAAAAGATTGCTTTCTTTGTCATGTGCTTTCAGTAAAACGTTGTTGTCATTTTAGCTGTGTTTATTGGAAAAGCTATTTTGACAGAGCTTATGCACTATCTCTGTAGCAAACAAAAATACCAGGGAGTTATTCTTAATTGTCAGAGTGGGCTCAGTAACTTTGATGTGACTTTGGGTAAAACAGTGCCATCCCATGGAGAAACAGGGAATAGCTCATTACAGTAACTATTACCCAGTCAATGATAGATTATTTGTAATACACCTAAACTTCACTTTAATTTTTCCTGATGTCATCTGGATTCCATCATTAAAGGCCAATTAATCAAACATCTGTCATTGAGAAAATGCTCGAACCCAGTGTCACGGATAACATGTCCGTCTTTCCTTACTGTCCCTGATCAGTGTGCTTTGTACGTGAGGTGTGTGTATTTTTTTGCCCTCAGACTGATTGTCCCAATTTACATTATTCCAGCAGCAACCATTGTTGGGAATTTAAAAATAAAGAAAGCTGTTTAATATCCCATGCTTTTCCATGACGGTTTAAAAAAAGTGACGTCTCACCCACCTGCCTCATCCTATATACAATCTACATTAACAACTTGGATGAAGGAACTGACTATTATTTGACTTCTTTCATGGGAGGTCAGTGTTGCGGGCAAAGCCAGCATCTACAGCCTCTGTCCATTTGCCCTTGAGAGACCTTGAGTAGGTGGTGGTGAGCTGCCTTCGAGCCGCTGCAGTGCATCTGGTGAGGTACATGCTCAGAGTTGCTGCGAAGGGAGTTCCAGGATTTTTATCCCCCAATAGTGAAGCAACAGCGATATAGTTCCAAGCCAAGATGGTGTATGGCTTGGGGGGAAATCATGCAGGTTTTGATAGGAACATAGGAATTAGGAGCAGAAGCCGGCCATTCAGCCCTTGGAGCCTGCTTCACCATTCAATCAGATCATGGCTGATCTCTTCCTGGTCTCAAATCCACCTCCCCACCTATTCCCCATGTCCCTTTAACCTGTTTTTGTATCAGAAATATATCTACCTCCTCCTTGAAACCATTTAATGGCTCCGATTCCACCGCACTATGGGGCAGCGAGAAGTACTTCCTCCTCATGCATCCGTTGCCCAGACACGGGGAGAACGTGCAGACTCCGCACAGACTGTGACCCAAGCCGGGAATCGAACCTGGGACCCTGGAGCTGTGAAGCAACGGTGCTAACCACTGTGCTGCCGTGCCTCCCGTTCTCTTAAGGTGCAGTTTAACTCAAATCCAGGTCAACATTTCAGTCGGTGTAATGAAGGATGGGTGGATCTGGGAGAGTTCTGGTCGGAGTAGAGAAAATGCTTCAGTGAATAAATTAGAGAGGATTAAAAATATTTCCATTGTAAATTATAACTTGAAGATTTCACAAAGAATTTGGGCGGGATTCTCCGGCCGCATTCGCCCGGCGACGAGAGAATCCCGCCCGAGGTCAATGAATTTTTCCATCGTCAGCGTCTCGCCCATGGCATTCTTGCAACAGGCGGAGCGGAAGAATCCAGCCCTTTGTGTGAGTATTTACAATACAAATTGAGTGCCAGTATCAGGGGGTGTGGTGGGTAGGCTGAGTTGGGGCCGGTAGAAATGAGGCTGGACCAGCTCTGCAGCCTTGAGCATGAATTCCTGGAAGTGCTCAATTATAAGAGGGCTTTTTGTTGATGATGCTTACTTCCCAATATAAACTTAAGTTGTACGATTCTTACGTTGCGTGCAATTCTCCATTTGAAGACTAAAATTGTTATTTTCACAATTAGCATGACCGCTGGATTTACTGGACAGACTGGCAAACCAAGTCAGTCCAGCGTGTGGACAAGTACACGGGTCGGAACAAGGAAACCATCCTCGCTAATGTAGAGGGACTGATGGACATCATTGTGGTCTCGCCACAAAGACAAACAGGTATAGACAGAGAAAGAACGGGCGGTAACGATATTGGGTAGCAATTTGAACTCCACATCATACGAGGTACAGAAAGAGAAATAAAGTGAGGGAAAGAAAGATTGGGCAAAAGGAGAGGGGGGGAGAAAAACCAGGAAAAATAAAATTAAGATTGCATTTTTCTTCTAAATCTCAAACATTTAAAACCTGAAGGATTCAAGACTCCGGACTTGAATTTGTTCAGTTTCAGTGCTAGAGAGGTTGACTGGCATTAACGAATTGTCGGCTTGTTAAAAGGGTGCCTCGATTGAAAATGGAGAAGATCCACATTTCTGTGGTGGGTTTAGTTCACATCCACCTGGCCAATAGGGGAACTTCACTCCACTCACTGCATTTCAATGGGGTGGCTTTCTCCCAATGGCAGTGAGTCACGACAAGGGCAGCAAGCTTTGGATATTCACGCTTGAACCATACAACTGCCCCTTTCTGATATTGGCGTACGGATTGCACATAAATAACAATCACCATTAGCCGCACCATTATTTTGGCAGTCATTTAGGGTCCATTTATTCATCAGGGAAACCTGTAACTGTGTTGACTTTACCAGGTTTTTGTGCAAAAGCCAGATCTGAAGTGGAGGTCTTGGCTAGAAGTACGTTATTATTGGGTAACACACTTCTATCGCTTTGTTAACGTGAAACTGATGGTTTAATATGCATTAAAAAACAGTACATTGCAAAAATTAACACTTGCATGAAATTCCTTTCATGTTCATCATGACTATATTCTATAACTACAGAGTTTTTCCTCTCTAAGGTATAGAAATTCTACTGGCAAGTATAGTAGAACAGCGATCATTAATTTTCTGGCTGTTGGTGCATCTTCCATTACATCCCCTGGAAGATGTTGCAGTCAGCACACGACTGTGCAAACATGTAATGCAAACATTACTATCAATGATTGAATCTGTTTCAGGTACCAACTCATGCGGTGTCAATAATGGAGGATGCACACATCTTTGCTTTGCCAGGGCAGCAGACTTTGTGTGTGCGTGTCCTGACGAGCCTGATGGAAGACTATGCTCAGTAGGTGAGTAATAACCTTAAGGCCGCAAACTGCGAACGTAACTCCCAAACGGTGGTGGTTTGTCCATATTTTAACGGCTTAAAGGCAGCAAACTCTTGGCCGAAGTAGACATCTGTGAAAAAGGGTTTCCGGAATCAAATGTGGAACTTTTAAGGCACAAGAAAGATGCATCCTGGAATTCTTTTTAATATATTTATTTAAAGGACTGAGTTTGAAACAAAATAAGTATCTAAATCTTGTGCCAATTCAGACTTTATTATTTTTAAATGTTATCATGTTTTTGTCACACAATTACCCTGATTCTTTCCAATTCTGTTCAGCTATTGCACAATTTTGTGTTCATGTACTGCATTAGTTAATAGTCACGCTAAATAGACTTCAGTCTTGACCATGCATTGCTGCCTTCCTCTTGTTAGCAGTTGGAATGGAATAAATGTTTTTTTTTATATTTCCCTCTGGTTTTGTATGTGCTTGGCTCCCATAGTTGGCCAGACGGGTGTTTTTTCTTGATTATCTGATGGCCGTGTGACCAAAATATTTAATTGGTAATTTACAAATTGTTCATCCATTTTCCTTTTTGGAAACATGGGCTGCAATTTTCCCGTTGGAAAGTGGAAGTTGGGATTGATCCCAACGTCGTGATCCTGCCTGTGTACCGGCAGTGCCTGCGGGCCGGATTTTAATTTCCTGGAGGGTGAGTTCGCCTGGAAGCGGAGATGGAGGTGGGCCATTGCCAAAGTCAGGTTAAGGGGCCAATTTCCAATCCCAAACATCAGCTCAGTTCTTCATCACCAAAAGTGGCTCCTCCAATTAAAGTTAAACCTGCAGATCAGGGTTTGAACCCATTCACCCACAACTCCTTATTCCCCAACTTCACCCTCTACACCTCTTTACTCTCTTCAACCTCTATCACACCCCCATCCTTTCTTCCCCCCCTCTTCATCTCCTTCCCCAATCTCCCTTCACTGCACCTTCCCCATAAGTCCATAATCGCCAACCCTTTTCCAATCACTGCACTGTCATCACCCACTTTAGTAAACACCAACATAGCTCAGGTTAAAGTATTTCATGTTGAACTATAAAGGATGCAACACCATTTCTATTCACCTGTCACACTTCCCAGTTCTGAAATGGCCACTTCTAAAATGGTGCATGTTTGGTTCCCAATTTGCCCACTTTTCTATGCCAGGGAAAATGGCTGGAGATGGAAATTGAGGTGGGATTTCTGCTTTGTCATCAAACCTGGTCCCGTTTCAGAACTAAAATACCCCGTCCGTAATTTCCATGCATTTCCTACCCGTCTATAATGATGGTGTTCTGTCAAATCCTTCCTCCCTTCAGACTGAATAGTCCCAATGTTGGGGGAGTCCCGAACGAGGGGTCATAGTTTGAGGATAAGGGGTAAACCATTTAGGACTGAGGTGAGGAGAAATTTCTTCACCCAGAGAGTGAGAATCTGCGGATTTCGGTACCACAGAAAGTAGTTGAGGCCAAAACGTTGTGTCATTTCAAGAAGGAATTCGATACAGCTCTTGGGGCTAAAGGGTCAAGGGATATGGGGGGAAGGCGGGATCAGGGTATTGAACTTAATGATCAACCATGATCACAATGAATGGCGGAGCAGGCTAGAAAGAATGAGAGGCTACCTTATTGAAACATACAGGATTCTCAGGGGGCTTGACCGGGTAGATGCTGAGAGGATGCTAGGGGCTGGTTTAGCACAGGGCTAAATAGCTGGCTTTTAAAGCAGACCAAGGGAGGCCAGCAGCGCGGGTTCAATTCCCGTACCAGCCTCCTCGAACAGGCGCCGGAATGTGGCGACTAGGGGCTTTTCACAGTAACTTCATTTGAAGCCTACTTGTGACAATAAGCGATTTTCATTTAATTTAATTTCAGGATGTTTCCTCTTGAGGGAGAGTCCAGGACCAGAGGGAGTAACCTCAGAGTAAGGGGTCACCCATTTAATACGGAGATGAGGAGGATTTCTTCTCTTGGAGGGTAGTGAATCTTCTCTCAGAGGGTAGTGAATCTGAAATTCGTTACCACAGAGAGCTGGAGAGGCCGTTAAGTATGTTCAAGGCTGAGAGAGACAGATTTTAAATCAGCGAGGAAATCAAGGGTTATGGGGATAAGGCGGGAAAGTGGAGTTGAGGATCATCGCATCAGATCAGCCATGATTTTATTGAATGGCGGGGCAGGCTCGATGGGCCGAATGGCCTACTTCGGCTCCCACACCTTATCGCCGTACCTGCTTTTGACACCTCACCAGTTCCTTCATGCTAATGCAGTGGAGGATAATGCTGCCTCTTTGATAGTTAATTTTTCTGATTACTGCTCATGGATTCAGAGCATGCTACAGCATAGTAACAGATCATCCGGCCCATCAACTCTTTTCTTCTTTCACAGGACATGGGTTTCGCTGGCTAGGCCTGCATTTTAATTGCCCATCCCTAATTGCCCTTGAGAATATGGTAGTATTCTGCCTTCTTGAACCATTGCAGTCCATGTGGTGCAGGTACACCCACAGTGCTGTTAGGGGGAGGGTGTTCCACGATTTTGACCCAGCGACAGTGAAGGAACGGCAATGTATCTCTCAGTCAGGATGGTGTAAGGCTTAGCGGGAAACTTGCAGGTGGTGGTGTTCCCGTGTGTGTCTGCTGCTGTTGTTCTTCTCGATGGCAGAGCTTTGGAAGATGCTGCTGAAGGTGTTGCAGATGATACGCACTGATGCCACTGTTCGTCAGTGGTGAGGGAGTGAACTTTTAAGGTGGTAAATAGGGTGCCAATCAAGCAAGTGAAGAGTAGGAAGAAATGGGGGGGGGGTTCTGAGTGGAAGATGGTGACTAGTTGGGTACCACACCTCCTTAGCGTTGTTGGAGCTGAACTTTGCAAACAAATGGAGAGAATTCCATCACCCACCTGATTTGCAACTTGTAGATGGAGAAGAAAGAGGCTTTCAGGAGTCAGGAGGTGAGCTACGCGCCTCAGAATTCCCATCCTCTAACCTGCTATAGGAGCCACAGTATTTATATTGCTAGTCCAGTTCAGTTTCTGCTCAATGGTAACTCCCAGGATGTTCAGAGTGGGACTTTCGGCGACGGTAATGCCATTGAATGTCAAGGGAAGGGGAGTTGATTAGATTCTCTCTTGTTGGAGATGATGACATTTTTGTGGCATGAATGGTCCTTGCCACCTTTCAGCCAAAGCCTGGACATTGTCCAGGGTCTTCCTGCATTTGAGCATGGACTGCTTCAGTGTCTTGAGTAGTCGCGAATGGTGCTGACCATTAATAATAATAATCGCTTATTGACACAAGTAGACTTCAATGAAGTTACTGTGAAAAGCCCTTAGTCGCCACATTCCGGAGCCTGTTCGGGGAGGCCGGTACGGGAATTGAACCCGCGCTGCTGGCCTTGTTCAGCATTACAAGCCAGCGGTTTAGCCCACTGTGCTAAACCAGCCCCAGATGTGCAATCATCAATGAACATCCCCATTTCCGACCTTAAGATGGAGCAACTGAAGATATTTGGGCATAGGACACTACCTTGAGGGACTCCTGCAGCAATGTCCTGGGACTGAGCTGAGTGACCTCCAACAACCACAACCATCTTTATTTGTGTTAGGTATGACTCCAACCATTGGAGAGTTTTTCCCTGATTCCCATTGTCTCCAGTTTGCTAGTATTCTTCACATAATCCCTTCCCACTCTCCTATTCACTCTCATGCCCATTAATATTCTTCTTCACATTCTCCTTGGGTAAAGTTTGAGTGGGGGGGGGGGTGCGCTGGGATGGAGTGCTTTTTCCCAATATTTTTCTCCATCCTTTGCCAAATGTCTCCTCTTTTATCGAGCACCCCTCCCACAAATAGATTGGCCCTGATCAAGAGTTAGTTACATAGGAGTGAAAGGTGCTGATCATTCTGACATAGCATTATTTGCAGACTTTGCAAATGCACCTCGAGTTAAAGGTGGTGTAACAGTATTTAAACATTATGACTAATCAATAAACACGGTTCATTGCAGATCCCGGATATATGCCTCCGTTTCCAGAAACCACCAGCTCCGATGAGAGAGATGACACGGTTGGCTCGCGCAAGAACTTTGATTCTTTCCCTGCAAAGCCCACGGATAGTGTGGAGAACACCATTGAGAAGTAAGTGTGCAGATTGTAAAATGACCCTGGCCGCCAGTTTTGTACATACAAGGGGAGTCCGCACCAAGTTGAGCGGAAGACAAAAGATTTATTTCCAAGGCTTTTTGGTACGAGGCTCCCGGTGATGCCCAATCCGGTGAGCACTTGGCCAGTCCCCGTGATTAAGCTTCCCCCGCCCCCTTAGCGGGGAAGCACGTACTCTGCAAAGGACTCTGGAATATGATTGTCTCGATCCCGTAACTTCCCTACATCAGAAACACTCCCGTGTTCCGGTTCAAATGCGGCAAAAAGTGAATTTAATTGAATTCACTTTGTGTTACTGCGAGGGGAGCTTGGCTCTGTTTTTGAGCCTGTGGAACACTGTGCGGACCTACGGTGAGACTCGCTTTGTACGAAATGGCAACCTCTTGATATAAATTCCAACAAATGCCATTTGGAAATGAGAATCGCTTGCGCCTGTGATTGAGCTCCAGATATTCACTTTAATGTAACACTGTGAAAATTCACTTCATTTCTAGCACTGAGATTTTTGTCGGTGGAATTATTACAGCGACTCTGCAATCTGTTGAAAACAGGCACAATGTTTTTGATGCCGGAGGCCGAGACGTGCCTCTAATGTACAAGAGACATTACAAATCTTATTGCAGTCTGTGGACTTTGTATCACTACCCCAGCTAATGTTGGTCCTGCTGTCAACACAAATCATAACTTATTTGCCATTGGATATGAGTTATGTCTGGCAGCACAATGGAGTGTGCACAACTCGATGAATATGTGTATTATCATTTATGTATATCTGCCCAGCAACCATTCAGAGCAACTGTAGGGAAATCTTGCACCAACTATGCAGGGTATTGGCAAGCCAGCACCTGGGGTGCTGTGTGCAGGTTTGATCACCTTATTTCATAATGACAATAATCTTCATTATTGTCACAAGTAGGCTGACATTAACGCTGCAATGAAGTTATTGTGAAAAGCCCCTCGTCGCCACATTCCGGAGCCTGTTCGGGTACACAGAGGGAGAATTCAGAATGTCCAAATTACCTAGCCTGCACATCTTTCGGGACTTGTGGGGGGAAACCGGAGCACCCGGAGGAAACCCACGCAGACACAGGGAGAACGTGCAGACTCCACACAGACAGCGACCCAAGCCGGGAATCGAACCTGGGACCCTGGCGCTGTGAAGCAACGGTGATAACCACTGTGCTACCGTGGAGGGATATACTCCTATTGGAAGCAGTTCAGGGAAGGTTCACAAAGCTGATTCCCGGGATGAAGGGGCTGCCTTATGAGGAAAGGTTGGACCTACACTCATTGGAGTTTGGAAAAATAAGAGGTGGTCTTATTGAACAGAAGGTTCTGAGGGGACTTGACAGGATAGATGTTTCTTCTCCGGGGAATCTAAAACTCGGGGCCACAGATTGTTTTTACAAAGGGATCTCACATTTAAGACGGAGATGTGGAGAAATGTCTTCTTCTGAATCTCAGTAGAGGCATTCCCAGCAAGCAGTGGCGGCTGGGAATTGAGAAGATTCAAGCCCGGGTTAGACAGATTTTTGATTATCAGTGGAGTGAAGGATTGTGGGACACAGGAAGTAAAGTAGAGTTCAGGCCACAATTAGATCAGTCATGAACTTAATGAATGAATGGTGCGGAACAGGCTCGAGGGGCTGAATGGCCTGATCCTTTCTTACGCACTTACGTCGGTGGTAAGATCTGTAATTGTCCGATGGCTTGCTGATACTTGCAGCCAAGGCTCAAACATGAGTGAGACACGTGGGTTGTTCGCTAGCTGTGTAACTCTCTCGAGAAAAAGTCCCAACACCTTTAATTAAGGAGCGGAAGGAGAAACATTCACCAGAGAGAAATTCCCGCCTATTACTATTTTAGCACAGCAGCACATGGGCAACGTAAGGCATGTGTTCAATCGTTGCTAATTTATTAAGATGTTACTTTAATATTTGAAAAGCTTGTGTGACAACCATAGATGAACCATTGATCACCCATTTAAGCATTTTAATCAATAACCTTCATCTGGACCTTTCTTTGGCGCCATTCATAATTATTGATTAGCCATCATTTATGTTGATGAATATAAACTTCTCATTTTCGTGTAAATACAATGTCTTGTCTCCAGATGTTCTCAGGAAGATGCAAGCCAAGGTCTCTGCAGCCAGAATGTAAACCAGGTGTTGCCTGCGATAAACGGTATGTTCCCTGTGCATTGAAATGAGGCTCAAACTCATTAACTGTGCTTTACAGTGGTTACTTCCTGCGTATTTTATGTTAATTTATTGAACTGCTGTACTCCAGGTGGTGAAGGGCGTTCCAGGATTTTTACACAAGACGAAGGAACAACAGGTGCATTTACAGAACACCTTTGCTTCAAACAATGCCCCAAGGCACCTCACACAAGCATTAAAATTTGACACTGAGCCATAGAGGAGCAGGCATCGGCCATTCAGCCCATCAAGCCTGCTCCGCTATTCAATGAGATTATGGCAGATCATCTACCTCAACACCACTTGCCCGCACTGTTGCCAAATAGCTTGATGTCATTAGGCTCCAGAAATGTATCGATTTCTGTCTGGAATATACTCAATGACTGCACCTCCACACGGCTCTGGCGCTGAGGTTTCCAAAGATACACCACCTTCTGAGTGAAGAATTCTTCCTCATCTCAGTCCTAAATGACCTGCCCCTTATTCTGACAAGTGTCCCCTGGTTCCATACTCACCAGCCAGGGGAAACATCCTGGCTGACATTCATCCAAAAAATGGCTAATTGTCTTTTTAGACAAGTTTGGTGGGGCGATGCATAGAATCCCTACAGTGCAGAAGGGGGCCACTTGGCCCATCGAGTCTGCACCGGCCCTCTGAAAGGGCACCCTATCCAGGCCCTCAGCCCTGCCTATCCCCATAGCCCCACCTAACCTTTTGACACTAAGTGGCAATTGATCATGGCCAATACACCTAATCTGCACATCTCTGGACTGTGGGAGGAAACCGGAGCACCCGGAAGAAACACACGCAGACACGGGGAGACCGTGCAAACTCCACACAGACACCCAAGGTTGGAATTGAACCCGGGTCCCTGGCGCTGTGAAGCAACAGTGCTAACCATTGTGCCGCCTCATTCGCGCCGGCATTTTTGGTGAGATCCAGACCCCATTGACCGATGTTTAGTCATTTGTTTGGAGCGTGGGGAGTTTCTCACCAGTAAACAAAACACTTCAGGCACGATCCAATGGCCACGCTCCGCCTGAAAAGCAGCTCGCCGTGGTGCCTATCCCCTACCATCCGAGGGGGCTCCAATGGCCTCTGACCCCGCCGCCCACCATTAGACCCAGGCATTCGCTTCGTAGTCTCTGTATTTCATTGGCAGCATGTCACATGTTCAGCCTGTTTTGTGACTGTTTGACAAATTGTCAATGGGTTTCAAAATAACCTAAAGCAGCTCTCAATCTCTCTGTCTCCCCTCTCCCCCCATCTCCCAATTGGGCGAGGAGAATGCCACTAAAATTGTCTGGTGGCCTGTCCAAATGTTGCGTCCCCAAGATTGAAGGAGCTTTAATAAAAAGCAGGGTTCTCAGGCCCTTTGCTAATTCTAATCGCAGCCCGGCCACTAGATGGAGCACTCTACCACCGGAGAATGAAAAGGAATTTTCCCGGGAGAAATGATGGTGTCACAGTTGTTTCATTTCAGTCTGAATATGTGAGCTGATTTTATGGATCTCACTGGTAACAACATTCTTTGGCCGCATAAATCCCCCTCCTGTCCCGCCAGCAGTCCTCACATATCTGTGTGCCTGGACTGCACCAGTTCCGAGGAGCCGGTTTGGCCTCCCTTCAATGCCGAGAAAGGCGGAGCTTTATACAAACACGCTGAGAGACAGCCTCGAGGTGTGGACAGAGGCTGAGAAAATTGTAAATGTTCGGGAGCCAATTACTCCAGCAACTCTCTGCCAATCAACGTGAAAGGCAGTCCAGCAGGCCGCCCTGCCGCACTGTAAACTTTTCACTTTAAGGTTTAAAAAGCTGTCATTACAACAGCTGAAGCTGTTTAGGGCAGCACTGGTTAGCACAGTGGTTAGCACAGTTGCTTCACAGCGCCCAGGGTCCCAGGTTCGATTCCCCGCTGTCTCACTGTCTGTGCGGAGTCTGCACGTTCTCCCCGTGTCTGCGTGGGTTTCCTCCGGGTGCTCCGGCTTCCTCCCACAGTCCAATAGGTGTATTGGCCATGTTAAATTGCCCTTAGTGTCCAAAAAGGTTAGGTGGGTTTATTGGGTTACTGGGATAGGGAGGAGGTGTGGGGTGTTTCCAAGGGCCGGTGCAGACTCAATGGGCCGAATGGCCTCCTTCTGCACTGTAAATTCTATGAAGTTCTGTTATCGATGCCAAACAATGGCCGTCTGCAGTAACGCTCATTTTGCATCATTCCGATATAGAAACTGCTTTCTTGGGCTGGATTTTCCAGCCCCCCCCCCCCCCCCCCCGAGCATGTTTTCAGCAGTGGACGGGGGGGTGGGCAGGTGAAATACAAGGGTTGGAAAGCCCATCGTCTTCACACCCACCCCAAACTGCTCCCCACGTTAGTTGGCCCAGCTAATAAGCTGCCCAGGCCACACCAAGAGTTAGCATGGGCAGGCCATCTTTAAACACAAGTGCTCAAGAAAACAGGAAGGAACACATCCTTTGGCGGGGGGGGGGGGGTGGCCCTTTTATTTAATCTTTAAAACACAATTGGACAATATTTTCAACCTTCTGACTCCGTTTTCATGTATTATTCCGCAGCAAAGCAAGAAGCACATTTCAGTGAGGGTTAAGAACTGTCTTTCATTTCATTCTGTCTGAATTCTAACTTGCAGGTGAAGGATTACACATAAGTTACATCATTGGAGCCATCCTGTCAATACTGGCAATCCTGATTCTCATAGCTGCAGTCATTATTTACAGGTATTTCTAGCTTACTCTTTGAAACAGCCTAGAATTCCCCTAATTCTGCAGACAGTGGGTGTACCATAGGTCCAGCAAAGAATGAACCCCGTGCCTCCCCGTCTCACTGACTGCGGTTCAATAGGTAAATAATCTGGTGTAGGCCGGAGCGATGACCGATTTTAATCCCTTGTAAATACTCAGCTGATGTTGTCCATACTGGCATTCCTGCTCACTCTGAAACGGGCAACTGGCAAACCTTCTTGAACCACTGTAGACCTCATGGTGATGCTGTCGTCCACATACTGAGGCAGCATGATTTCATCTGAAACACCCACAGCCCCTCCGTTGTCAGAACAGTGCGTTGACACGCTCGGCACATGGGTTGTCTGCATTTGGGAGAGAAGACGTGAGGTGCAAACCCGTATTAAAACCTGGCACTGTCACGATTTTATTGAGGGCATTGATTCTTGAGCGTTGCCTCACCCCCTCCCCCCAGTTCTCAATCCATATTGCATCCCAATGACAGAGTGATACTTGTTTTCCAGAACAGATTTGGCTCCTGTTAGATCCCGTCCAGACTCTGGCCGGATATCTTCAAAAAGCTGTTTCAACTAGTTTGTTTCAGCTTCCCACTTGTCCTCTGACAAGTCTGCACTGCTTTCAATGCGATAAATCTTTTTTTAACTCTCCTACTGTGAGAGTAAAATGTCTTACTTGTGAACTCAGTGTTAGCCAGATCAGAACTCACATCCAAAACTTTCTCAAAATGTCTGAATGCCTTAGTTCCACCCAGCAATGACATCATCTCCTCACGCTGAAAACAAATTAACTGCCCCCTCCCCCCCGTCTGAAAACACAACTCCCCAGGGACTCTCCCGAGTCAAACAACAGTGTATTCGCGCAGGCTTTTTGCTCTGGTCGGTTTCACCCCTGGCTCTTAAAAGCTTTCTGGTCTTGCAAAACAAGATTCTTTTAAAAACATGACTACAGCAGTTGAACACACTCTAGCCCAGGCTATTAACCCTCAAATTGCCAAATGTTTGGGGGGGTGGGGGGGTTGCAGGGGATGGGGTAAGCGAGAGGTGGACTGCCTAGAATGCTGGACCACGCATCTGTGACTGGGAAGACACTCCCCAGGCAACCGCCGGCCTCCTGACAACATGGTGGCCCAACAGCCTGATTGGAAAATTCCAGTCGGCATACAATAATTGGCTTTAATTTGCTTTCAAATCACTTCAGTGAGATGTCCGTCGCTTGTGGGGAGCCATTCTGCTCCGATTCAGCCTTCAGGAGAATGGTGCCGACCCTGCTGGTTGACGGAGCAAAACTACCCACCCGCCCATCTCTGCCCCGCCCCCAATGGCCATGAAAATCCTTCACCTTATCCCGAGTTTCGGCTTGGAGGTGGCTAATTTTAGATGGAAAGGTGGAATATTTTTCTGCACTGTGCAAATAACTTTCCTTTTTTCATTTGCAGGCATAAAAAATCAAAGTTTAATGACCCTGTTGTGAGCAACCTAACCTACAGCAATCCATCGTATCGCACATCGACACAGGAAGTGAAAATTGAAACTGTTCAGAAACCAGCTATATACAATCAGCTTCGATATAAGAAAGAGGTAAACTACAGGAACAAGAGAGTGGGGAGAATTGCTGTTTCATGGTCAAACTTTTGACGGATATATATTGAAAGCCAATGGCCAATGTGGTGTTCAGGGCACGGGAGCTGGGAAGAGGATAAAGGGAAACTGGATCAGGAAGTCGTGATTAGTCGGGAGTCTGAGTTGCTGTAGCAACAGGCACTTTTACATGTAGTGGGGAGCTATGATAGTGATGCTGGAGACTCCAATGCCTCCCAACACATGGCTGACCAGGAATCTCTCCCACTCTTACCGCCTGCCGTTAGCGTGCGTTGGAAGGATTTTGCACGTTGATACTCAACCTGATTGGCCACATTGCGAACGCACCTTCATTGGCCAGCATGTCCTGGGGTGGGATTCGAACCCTGAACATCTGACCCAGAGCTGGGGGGTGCTACCCACTGCGCCACAAAACCTCAATGTAGTGATTGAGGTGACAGTAAGTGTTATGTAGCTGGAGGGCTGCTGAGATGAGCGGGAACCTGTTGTTCCATGCCAACTATCGGAAATAACCTCCCTCACGTCAATGTTTCAGGGTCAGCTTTGGTGACGTGTTGAAGTTGGAGGGAACTATCATTGAGTTGTATGGAACATGTAAGGTGGGATTCTCCGGCCTCCCAGCCGCGTACAATGGGAATTCCCATTGAATCCACCCCACCATGCCGGGATACCAGGAAAAGGGGGTGCGCTGCTGGCATGACCAGAGAATCGCACCACCAGCAAACAGCCAGAGAATTCCAGCTATAATTACCAATTATGAGAGCATTATGTCAACTATAGCAAATACAGTTGATGTATTTTAAGCTCTAGCATGGCAACATTTGTTCCCTCTCACATATTCCTGTCTGGGTGTATAGCTCTGCCTGATTTGAAATGCAGATTAGTGTTCTTGTGATGCTCTCACACTTGCCAATTAAGCAAACTTGGAACATCCTAGCAATAGTTTCTAAACAGCGCAGTGCAGCCTCCAGAAAGCCGACACCTTGCGAACTCTCCAGATCATAAATCAATGACTTACGGACACAAATAATTCGACTGGTTTTTGACTTAAGTAATAGGCGGATCCAATGTTCCTACTTTCGAGTTGGAAGGAAAATAATTTGCGTAAAAGGCTGGGAGATAAAATGCAAATACGGACGCCTCAAAACTAGTAGCTTATTTTTAGCTGCGTCCAGAACATGCTTGGCTGGAAGATTTTGAACTTTTACGCGAATGGCGGAGTGCACTGATCAATTCTAAGCACTTTCATATTTCATAAATGATCATTTTTGTAAATGTAAAATAAAAAAGGAAAAAACAGCCGCATATTTGACAATGAGGCTCAAAGATCCCGGGTCAAAGTTTACTCTCCAGCCCAGTGCAAAACTGCTTTCTTTTTGACTCCAGCTTTCACAGTTCGTCCTGGCAGATTTCACTGACTTTTCTGACTTCATTGGAATTCCTGTCCAGTTCTGCAGTGATTAGAATTTCGTCCATTTGGAATGTTGGGCGCGATCTAACGTTTCTAAGGTGCCATTTCTTGCGGGGTTGGATGGGAGTTTTCTCCCCAGCTCTGATGGAGAATTCCCCACCGCTATCTAACCACAATTAGTCACTTTTTTGGACCCTGGGGAGCTGAATTCGCTGGCCAGGCCGGCTCCTCCAAGATCGAGCTACTTTTTTGAAAGGATGCCCCGATCTCTAAACGAGCTTTGAGGGTTCCTCCCACCCATGGGCAATGTTACCCCCACACAAATGGGCATTACCCCACACCCCTCCGAAGTGAGGAGACCACACGATGGGGTTGCGGAGGGCTTCACCCCCCCTCCCACTTTTCAGGCCTTCTGACGCCCCCTTTCGGGCCTGCCCTCTCCCGGATGCCCACCCTTCAAACCCCAACCTTCTGCAGGCCCCTTCATACTGCCCTTCATCTCCCACCCACCCCAATCTTCATACCCTCCCTCATCCCTCCTTTCGTGGGCATGGCCCGCTCAGGCCCTGTCCCTTGGCTCTTGCACCCGAGCACCCTGGCACTATTGCCCTGGCAGTGTGCCAGCCTGGAAGTGCCAACCAGGCACCTTGCCACTGCCATTCCGGCAGTGCCAAGGTGTCCGGGTACCAGAGGGAGAGCCAGGGAACCACCCTGCCCTGTCCCTGACCACCTAGGGGCCTCAAATGGCCCGGGAGACCCCCTCCTGCCACCTGATCCACACTTGCGTGGACCAGTACTAAATGACACATAGCTGGAGTCTCCCTGGGGAGGCTGGTGGAAGCCGGGAACTGGTTAGATCCACCGTCCCCTCGCGAGATCTAGTTAGATCTCACAAGGTGCAACGGCCGTCGGGAAGCTCGGGGAGGGGGGGGGGGGGGGGGGGGGGGGGCTCTTCCGGCATTTACCGGCCACGTCGCGCCCCCATTCCGGCACAACGCAGCCGGTAGATCGCGCCCAGTATTTGAGTTGGAACGACACTTAAAGGGGCAAGCGGCCTTGTGTGACCTCCCGAAATGCTAACTGTTATCATGTTTGCTGATGGTTAACGAGCATGTGATCCCTCCTCACAGTTGGGGTCGTTCCCAGCCTCGCTCAGGAGTACGTTGATCTGCTGGCAGCTTTGGGCTCACAGAGTGAGCATGTGTGAATGTAACGCCCATGATGAGGGGGCAATATTACAGGCAGAGACAGAACAGGCTCTACAGAATAAGCATAAAGAATGTGAAAGCAAAGATTGGGACAACAAAGAAAAAAGTAAATGTCCCTCTGCTGTCTCTGTGAGCAACAGGTCAACATGACCCCTTATTAAAATGGACTATTTGGTAACATCCATCATTGGATGAAAATAGACCCAAGCAGGCAGGACATTGGTAGAATGTGGTGAGAAGGAAAGTCCAAAGAAGTCAATTACTGACGAAGAGTCAAAGAAGGAAGAAGAAACAAATTGGACTTTTTGGGCACGATTTAACTAAATGGGGAAAAAGTATGATAGCGAGCGCGTTCAGCTCCGTGTTTCCCCGGTGCTCACAGCGCGGAGAAACACCCCGCTATTTACTGCACCCCCGCTTAGATAGGGGACCACAGCAGGGAACGCGAGGCCAAGGCCCCATATAGCCCCATTTTCTGCACTGAAGAGCTCTGCTCGCCGGAACTCCTCAGTGTAGCGAGCGATCTGGCGTCACGATCTCAGGAGCCCCCGACCACCTCCCATGCCCCAATTCACTGTGAGTGGGAAGCCAGGCCCTCCCGCACCTCCTAACACCCATGTAGGGCATCCCCAGTCCAATCACCGCCACATGAAAAATGCCCGCTTGGCATCAGCAACCTGGCACCCCAGCAGTTCCCAGGCCACCAGCCAGTGTGACCTGGGCACCTCGGCAGTGCCAGCCTGCCCAGAGGGCAAGCACTTCGAGGCCTCCCATCTCCTGGGAGATCCCACAACTGACTCCGTCTGGTCCTCGTTTGTGGTGACTAGAATAGAATGGCATTCGTCAGGGTGGCACAGTGGTTAACACTGCTGCCTCACGCCGCCGAGGACCCGGGTTTGATCCCGGCCCCAGGTCACTGACCGTGTGGAGTTTGCACATTCTCCCCCTGTCTGCGTGGGTCTCACCCCCACAAGTCAAAGATGTGCAGGGTAGCTGGATTGGCCACACTAAATTGCCCCTTAATTGGAAAGAAAGAATTGGCTCTAAATTTATTTTAAAAAGGAATGGCGTTCACCCAAGGCTTCCGAAGCGACGGGGATAGATCCCAATGGCTCGGGTGCGCCGGGAAACTGCTCATTACCGTGAGACTAGCTGCCTTGCCCTAATATGCAGATTTGCCAAAAGGTGATCCCACCCACAATGGGCGGGATTCACATTGCAACATCTCGCAAGATCCCGTTAGATCTCGCGAGGCATTGCGAGCCGGATAGATCCCGGAAGCGGCGTCTCACGGCTTCTCTTGGCCAGTTTATTGCACATGAGGTCTTTGGGTATACGTCCATCATCCATCCGGTGAACGTGCCCGAACCAGTGAAGATGTTGCTGATTTAGTAATGGCTGATGGAATTTGCATCCAGGACCTCTGAGCTGGTGACCGTGCCCTGCCACGAGGTGCCAAGGATCTTTGAGACAGCAAAGTTGGAGCCTGTTCAGCCTTTTCTACTGCCTAGCGTATGTCTTCCAGGTCTCACTACTGTGGAGGTGTGCAGTGAGGGCATAGGCTCGGAGGTCTGGCAGCTTGGCATTTTCTGTCAAGTTGCTGCTGCTCCGCATTCTCTTACTGCGCCAGCTGGCGGAAAGGGCGTTTGTTGCCCCGCCAGCTGGCGGAAATGCGTTTGGTGCCCCGCCAGCTGGCGCGGAAATGCGGCGCATGCGCGGGAGCGTCAGCAGCCGCTGACAGTTTCCCACGCATGCGCAGTGGGGAGAGTCTCTTCTGCCTCCGCCATGATGGAGGCCGTAGCAGAGGCAGAAGGGAAAGAGTGCCCCCATGGCACAGGCCCGCCCGCGGGTCGGTGGGCCCCGATCGCGGGCCAGGCCA
Organism: Scyliorhinus torazame; assembly: GCF_047496885.1. NCBI lineage: Eukaryota > Metazoa > Chordata > Chondrichthyes > Carcharhiniformes > Scyliorhinidae > Scyliorhinus > Scyliorhinus torazame. The sequence goes on from NC_092716.1 coordinate 243,849,935, forward strand.
CCGTGGGGGCACCCCCCGGGGTCAGATCGCACCGCGCCCCCCCCCAGGACCCCGGAGCCCGCCCACGCCGCCTGGTCCCGCCGGTAAATACCAGCTTTGATTTACGCCGGCGGGACAGGCAATTTCTGGGCGGGACTTCGGCCCATCCGGGCCGGAGAATTGAGCAGGGGGTCCCGCCTACCGGCGCGGCCCGATTCCTGCCCCCGCCCAATCTCCCGTACCAGAGACTTCGGCGGGGGCGGGAGCGGGATTCACGGCGGCCAACGGCCATTCTCCGACCCGGCGGGGGGTCGGAGAATGACGCCCTAGATATGTGAAACGAACAACCTCCAGCATCACATTGTCAATGCTGATAGGTGGTAGTCTGGCAACACCCTGAGCCAAGACAGGTGTCCTCCTGATGCTGACGGTCAACCCAAATTCTTTCCAGACTTGAGAGAGTCTGTCCATTTTCTGCTGAAGGTGCTGCTCATGGAATTCTGGAGCAGCATCGTCAAAGGAGATTAACTATCTGATGAGAGCTTGCCGCATCTTTGTCTTGGATCTCAGGCGAACAAATCGCAACAGCTTTTGAACAGCTCCAGTATCTTAAGTAGACTCTGTAGATGAACAGTAGACAGCAGCAAAAGGAAGAATATGTCGATGTCAGAACACATCGTCGGCCCCGCTGCGGATCTCAAAGGTTCTGATCTGGCTCTGTTCAAGCTGGCAATACCCATCATGTTGTCACAGAAAGAGATCACTTTGAGCAGCTTCGATGGGCATCCAACTTTCTCCAGCAGCTTAAATAGACCGCCTCTGCTCACATGGCCAAATGTATTGGTGAGACTGATGAAGGCAAAATACATTAGTCTCCTTTGTTCACTGCTGGACTGAACGGATCACGTCCATTGTAGAGCTTTGTATTCTGAAACCACTCTGGGATTCAGGGTAGATGTGTTCAGCCAGTGTCATGTGAAAGTACCTTTAAGAAATGGGAGTTTATCGAACAGCTGTAGTGGGTGTACCTTTAAGAAATGGGTGTTTATTAGAGAGCTGCAGTGATGTCAGTGAGTGGGTGGAGCTGGGCTGTCTGTCTGTTTTTACTTTTGCTTTGGACTTGCAGCTACAGGGTGTGTTTTTGTTTCGTTTTGAGAGCTGGATAGCTGCAGGCAAAGAAAGGAGCTGTATAATGATCTCTCCCTGCAAACTAAAGACTGTCTCCAGATCAATTGGGTGACTTCAAAGTGCTGACTGCTCTCAGTAGTGAATTTAAACCTGATCTCTGTGTTTAAAAGGGTTTTTGTTTTATGGATGTTAATAAGGAAAGATTAAGGTTTACTTATAGACTATTGTATCTGTGGGGAGGATTGAAAGTTGTTAAGATGTTTACTGTTGGTTTATAAAGTATTAACTGGTTTCATAAATAAACATTGTTTTAATTTAAAAGTACTGTAGATGTCCGTTGCATCACACCTGTAGAGTGGGCCCGGGTGCTCCCCATAACCACTATCTATTAAAAGTTGTGGGTCAGGTGAACTCCATGATACACTTTGGGGTTCTCTAAACCCCGGGCCATAACACCAGGATCTGCAGTCTGACAAGAGCATCACGGGCAAATACTTTTCCCACAGTGTTTAGCATGGAGATGCCTTGATAGTTGCTCCAGTCCCTCCAGTCGTCCATGTTTTTGTACAGAATCACAATCTTTGCATGACACAAATCCAGGGATAGTGCCCCCTCCCTCCAGCAGAGAGAGAGAGAAGTTTGTGTTGTGTGAAAGGAGATCGGAATATTCCGTCAGAGTTGCAGCCACTCATTGGCGCGTTTCCTCGAGGTCTGTTGGACTTTATTTTGAGTGATTCTTAACCCATTCAGAGTTTTCTCGCTCACATCTCTCTTGCAATTAATGAGAGTGGATCACTTTCCTTCAGTGACAGGTTCCATCACAGTGATGTTAGCCTCAAAACAGACAATATTCTCCTGATCCTGCTTCCCATACATTCGTGTGCGGCATTGTAGTTGATGCCCTGAAGTATGTTCTGTTTCGCTTCTGCCCTCTATGTGGGAATGTCGGACACTCATTCAAAAATACACAACAGTTGTATTTTTTATCTTGGTGACGGAATGGCTGCCATTGATACGAGGGCAACATTTGAATTTAAATGAAAAATCTTCAAGGGCTGCACCTGGTGAACACCAGGGAGTGACGTGTATCACAGTCAGCACTGTGGTATCTGTGTGTGTCTGTGTACACCAGGGAGTGATGTGTATCCCAGTCAGCACTGTGGTACCTGTGTGTGTTGGTGTATACCAGGGAGTGACGTGTATCACAGTCAGCACTGTGGGAACTGTGTGTTGGTGTATACCAGGGAGTGATGTGTATCCCAGTCAGCACTGTGGTAACTGTGTGTGTTGGTGTATACCAGGGAGTGATGTGTATCCCAGTCAGCACTGTGGTAACTGTGTGTGTTGGTGTATACCAGGGAATGATGTGTATCCCAGTCAGCACTGTGGTACCTGTGTGTGTTGGTGTATACCAGGGAGTGATGTGTATCACAGTCAGCACTGTGGTAACTGTGTGTGTCTGTGTACACCAGGGAGTGATGTGTATCCCAGTCAGCACTGTGGTAACTGTGTGTTGGTGTATACCAGGGAGTGATGTGTATCTCAGTCAGCACTGTGGTAACTGTGTGTGTCTGTGTACACCAGGGAGTGATGTGTATCCCAGTCAGCACTGTGGTAACTGTGTGTGTTGGTGTATACCAGGGAGTGATGTGTATCCCAGTCAGCACTGTGGTACCTGTGTGTGTTGGTGTATACCAGGGAGTGATGTGTATCCCAGTCAGCACTGTGGTAACTGTGTGTGTCTGTGTACACCAGGGAGTGATGTGTATCCCAGTCAGCACTGTGGTAACTGTGTGTGTTGGTGTATACCAGGGAGTGATGTGTATCCCAGTCAGCACTGTGGTACCTGTGTGTGTTGGTGTATACCAGGGAGTGATGTGTATCCCAGTCAGCACTGTGGTAACTGTGTGTGTCTGTGTACACCAGGGAGTGATGTGTATCCCAGTCAGCACTGTGGTAACTGTGTGTGTTGGTGTACACCAGGGAGTGATGTGTATCACAGTCAGCACTGTGGTAACTGTGTGTGTCTGTGTACACCAGGGAGTGATGTGTATCCCAGTCAGCACTGTGGTAACTGTGTGTTGGTGTATACCAGGGAGTGACGTGTATCACAGTCAGCACTGTGGTATCTGTGTGTGTTGGTGTATACCAGGGAGTGATGTGTATCCCAGTCCGCACGGTGGTACCTGTGTGTGTTGGTGTATACCAGGGAGTGATGTGTGTCACAGTCAGCACTGTGGTAACTGTGTGTGTCTGTGTACACCAGGGAGTGATGTGTATCCCAGTCAGCACTGTGGTAACTGTGTGTGTTGGTGTATACCAGGGAGTGATGTGTATCCCAGTCTGCACTGTGGTAACTGTGTGTTGTTGTATACCAGGGAGTGATGTGTATCCCAGTCCGTACTGTGGTAACTGTGTGTGTTGGTGTACACCAGGGAGTGATGTGTTTCACAGTCAGCACTGTGGTAACTGTGTGTGTCTGTGTACACCAGGGAGTGATGTGTATCCCAGTCAGCACTGTGGTAACTGTGTGTGTTGGTGTATACCAGGGAGTGATGTGTATCCCAGTCAGCACTGTGGTAACTGTGTGTTGGTGTATACCAGGGAGTGATGTGTATCCCAGTCAGCACTGTGGTAACTGTGTGTGTTGGTGTATACCAGGGAGTGATGTGTATCCCAGTCCGCACTGTGGTAACTGTGTGTTGGTGTATACCAGGGAGTGATGTGTATCCCAGTCAGCACTGCGGTAACTGTGTGTGTTGGTGTATACCAGGGAGTGATGTGTATCCCAGTCCGCACTGTGGTAACTGTGTATGTTGGTGTATACCAGGGAGTGATGTGTATCACAGTCAGCACTGTGGTAACTGTGTGTGTCTGTGTACACCAGGGAATGATGTGTATCCCAGTCAGCACTGTGGTAACTGTGTGTTGGTGTATACCAGGGAGTAATGTGTATCCCAGTCCGCACTGTGGTACCTGTGTGTGTTGGTGTATACCAGGGAGTGATGTGTGTCACAGTCAGCACTGTGGTAACTGTGTGTGTCTGTGTACACCAGGGAGTGATGTGTATCCCAGTCAGCACTGTGGTAACTGTGTGTGTTGGTGTATACCAGGGAGTGATGTGTATCCCAGTCAGCACTGCGGTAACTGTGTGTGTTGGTGTATACCAGGGAGTGATGTGTATCCCAGTCCGCACTGTGGTAACTGTGTATGTTGGTGTATACCAGGGAGTGATGTGTATCACAGTCAGCACTGTGGTAACTGTGTGTGTCTGTGTACACCAGGGAGTGATGTGTATCCCAGTCAGCACTGTGGTAACTGTGTGTTGGTGTATACCAGGGAGTGATGTGTATCCCAGTCCGCACTGTGGTACCTGTGTGTGTTGGTGTATACCAGGGAGTGATGTGTGTCACAGTCAGCACTGTGGTAACTGTGTGTGTCTGTGTACACCAGGGAGTGATGTGAATCCCAGACAGCACTGTGGTAACTGTGTGTTGGTGTATACCAGGGAGTGATGTGTATCACAGTCAGCACTGTGGTAACTGTGTGTTGGTGTATACCAGGGAGTGATGTGTATCCCAGTCAGCACTGTGGTAACTGTGTGTGTCTGTGTACACCAGGGAGTGATGTGTATCCCAGTCAGCACTGGTAACTGTGTGTTGGTGTATACCAGGGAGTGATGTGTATCCCAGTCAGCACTGTGGTAACTGTGTGTTGGTGTATACCAGGGAGTGATGTGTATCACGGTCAGCACTGTGGTAACTGTGTGTGTCTGTGTACACCAGGGAGTGATGTGTATCCCAGTCCGCACTGTGGTAACTGTGTGTTGGTGTATACCAGGGAGTGATCTGTATCCCAGTCAGCACTGTGGTAATTGTGTGTGTTGGTGTATACCAGGGAGTGATGTGTATCCCAGTCAGCACTGTGGTAACTGTGTGTGTTGGTGTATACCAGGGAGTGATGTGTATCCCAGTCAGCACTGTGGTAACTGTGTGTTGGTGTATACCAGGGAGTGATGTGTATCACGGTCAGCACTGGTAACTCTGTGTGTCTGCGTACACCAGGGAGTGATGTGTATCCCAGTCAGCACTGTGGCAACTGTGTGTGTTGAGAATGTTGTTTGGAGAGTCACTTTTTAAAATTTATTTAGTGTACCCAATTCATTTTTTCCAATTAAGGGGCAATTAAGCGTGGTCAATCCACCTAGTCGGCACATCTTTGGGTTGTGGGGGCGAAACCCACGCAAACACGGGGAGAATGTGCAAACTCCACACAAACAGTGACCCAGAGCCGGGATCAAACCTGGGACCTCGGTGCCGTGAGGCAGCAGAGCTAACCCACTGCGCCACCATGCTGCCCCTGGTGAGTCACTTCTGGTGATGATCAGATCCAGTTGGTGCCAACACCCTGAACTGGGCTGTCCCCAGGACACCGTGTGGCAGGTGTGTTCTGAAAGAAGGCGTCAGTTACCACAAAGATTGCGGTAGCAGCAAATCTCGAGTAGCCTCTGTCCGGTTTCATTCCGAAGGCCTTGATGTTGGAGGCAGGACTGCCATATCACATGGCCCATGCACAGCCTTGTGTTAAAATCCCCCATTTGGTAAAGATGATCCGACTTTGGGATTCCGCTATGGTATGGGTAGGGACAGGTTTGCTAATCCTACAACAGCGTACCTATTGTATAAAAAATTGTCCTGTTTTATTTATCTATATATATATATATATATATAAACATATATCATATATATATATATGTAAATATAAAATAACAACAGATTGTATAATAGAAGCACAAAACTACTTAACAATACTAAAGAGAAAATTCAGAATCACTGATGTGTTGTATTTTGAAAATCTTTTTACTCCACTGCAGCTTTCTGATCCATCTGATAGCCTTTCACCTTTCATTTTCTGACTTCTACTTCAAACATCACCTCAGGTACACGTCAGCATGCGTGTGTGAGACCCATAACCCAGCGACGTCCATCCACTTGACATGGGCTGGTGCAACGCATTGTGGTATTTTGCAAATCTGGAAAGGGTGGCTACATTTTCTGTGACAATAACAGTCTTTTTTTTAAAAAATAGACCTTTTTAACAGATCTAATGAAATATTAACAAAGGAGAACGCGAACTTGGTGCTGTGCAATCGAGTGGAGAATTCTAAATGTGTGCATATTTCGTATGGCCTGCTCCCCGGCATTAGTTCTGTCCTCAAATGTTACAAACTTGCACATAGTAAAGTGCAAACTGCTATTAAATGTTACAAGCTAAGGTTTGTAACGCGATGATGATTCTTCACATAAGAATGCACACGTTTTCTCTGTTTTGCCCACGACCCATTATAACCTGGAAAACACTCGATAATGTCGACAACATTTTGGAAGTTTCAGAGCACCCAGAATATATCCAATCCTTTTTTTTTAGTTCAACCTTTTTACAGTTTGCAAAATGCAAATGCTTCCGTAACAAAACAATTTGAAACTCGTGGCATTTTAAATCTGCTTTTCGCTCTTTTTAACAACAGGATAACTGCTTGTTGCGGCATGAAAACCGAGCAAATTCTGCATGCGGTTTTATACTATTATCCTTGATTTTCTCCTGAGCTCCTTCAAATTATTTGCAGAACAGAATCATAATTATGTTACACATTCAGTAATATATATATATAAAACAAATATATATATATGTATGCAGTAAACAGGTGACATTAGTATATCTTCTTTATTCACCAGAAGAAGTAATTAGTTAACTTCCTTGGTAATGTTACATTGTTTTGTCAATAAAATAGAGGGTGTATTTTCATCTTTATCCCCTCAGCCTTAAGTATTACCTGTGTGAGTTCTAGAATGGACAATCTGTTGCGAAGAACTTAAATGTAATTAAGCTTACTGCCTGATTGTTCTTCAGCCGAGAGTAATTGAAGTAAAAGCGAGGGATTGGGAAAGGGGCATGTAGGTCCACCTGCCAAAGTTTCCCATCTCTGCTCCTTCCTGCCAATAAAGATGAAAATCTGTGCCAATATTTAATCAAAGTGCTCACTAGCTGGCCTTGTTCTACTGCAAATTACATTTGGATTTAAGTAGCTAACGTAATCTTAACAAGTTAGACTAGATGTGTATTTCGCTGTACCTGTTTTATGATACCAATTGAATGCTTTGAAGCTTAATTTAGAAGGCCTCATAAATCCCTGAGGAGAGTAGGTTGCAGAAATTGGGCTGGCCCTCAATAGAAAAAAGATTACTCTCGAGAATGTCAAGTAAACCTGTAAAATGGTGCCGACTCTAGATTCCAGCTGAAATAAAAGACGGAGAGTTGTGTAATGTGTGTGTGGGGATGCACTGCTTATTGTTCTCAATGAATAGACTTGTGCGGAGGAGGGGATGATAAGCAGAGATTGGGTAGGAGTAGCAGAATGTGCAGAATGCAAGTGAAGGAACAGATATGGGCAACTAGCAAAAAGGTAACTTCCTTTGCAGCCTAATATTAGCGAACGGTCTACGTGACCTCTTGTTAAAATTGGTTATTATTAACATTAGTAATTGGAGAAACACACACCCAGTGATAGCGGAGAGAAGGAAAAGTACAAATAGGGAAAAGTGGAAGGGAACGGTAACGGTCAGGGACATGCGACCCAACAAGTGGCTCGTTAAAGGCAAAAATATACGGCGGCGCAGTGGTTAGCACTGCTGCCTCACGGTGCCGAGGACCTGGGTTCGGTCCCGGCCCCGGGTCACTGTCCGTGTGGAGTTTGCACACTCTTCCCGTGTCTGCCTGGGTCTCACCCCCACCACCTAAAGATGTGCAGGGTAGGTGGATTGGCCATTTATTGCAGAAAAAAAGAATTATGTACTCGTAATTTTATTATTTTTTTTAAGAAAAAAAAGGAAGGTATGTTTTTGATTGCTGCAGTGGTTATTGCAAATATTGTGCCTATCTCCGTGCCTTTTTGGAGGGAAAGAACAAAAGATGAAAGACTTGAGGGGTGCTGCTGACTTACACCGCTGGCCATTATCATTCAGGTAACGTTCAGAGACATGGACACACCGAGCCAGGAGGACGCACACACCTATCCGGGAATGATGCACACACCTAGCCAGGAATCACGCACACAGCTATCCAGGGATAACACATCCACACACCTATCCACACATATCTATCAAGGAATGACAAGAGAACTGCCTTTAAAGGTCACTCGGATAAGGAGGCTATTTGGCCCATCGAGTCAGCACTGACCCTCTAAAAGAACATCCTACCTAGGCCCACTCCCATGCCCTAACCCCATAACCCTACCTAACCTGCACATCTTTGGACTGTGAAGGAGAAACCAGAGCACCCGGAGGAAACGCGCGCAGACACAGAGAAAACGTGTAAACACCACAGAGACAGTAACCTGAGGTTGGAACTGAAGCCGGGTCCCCGGCGCTGTGGCAGCAGTGCTAACCACTGTGCTGCAATGCCGTTGTTCTATCTGCTACATTCAGCACTGTGGACAGTCCCCCCATTATAGGAACAGAGGGTTCCCAAAGATTTAAACATGTCCAGTTAGTGATGGTGCTGGCCAGCTGGGACCTGGAGAAACTTTGGTATTCCGCTTCAGTTCAAACCGATTTATTTAAGAGGGAGTTTGATCGAACATTTTAAATGGCTGTTAATACATTTTGCATTGCTTTTTATCAGCATCAAACAGGAAGGTGTCTACAAATTTTCAAAGCACATAATTAGGTTTTAATAAAACAAAGTTCCAGTTATGGTATCTGCTGTGACAGAATTATAAATTGAGGGAGACAAAGTTGGGAAGTAAAGGATAGAATTGGGGAGCACAATAAAAACATTTTTTAAATCAATGGGATGTGGGCATTGCCGGAGCATTTATTGCTTATTCCTAATTGCCCTTAAACTGAGTGGCTTGATGTAGATCTGAAGTCACATCTAGGCCAGACCGGGTAAGGATGGCAGATTCCCTTCCCGAAATAGCTGTAGTGAGTGAGCCAGATGGGTCTTTAACAACAATGGTTTCGATTTGATTTGATTTGATTTATTGTCACATGTAACGAAGTACAGTGAAAAGTATTCTTCAGAGTCCAAGGGAACGTACGCAGTACGTACATAGTAGACAAAAAAATAATAACCGACAGAGTACATTGACAAATGATACATCGACAAACAGTGATTGGTTACAATGCGGAATAAGGGGCCAAACAAAGCAAATACATGAGCAAGAGCAGCATCGGGCGCGCAAATAGTGTTCTTAGAGGGAACAATTCAGTCCGTGGGAGAGTCGTTGAGGAGTCTAGTAGCTGTGGGGAAGAAGTTCCTATGTATCGTTAGACTTCCAATTGCAGATTTTTTCAAATCAAATTCTGCCATGGTGGGATTTGAACCTTGAACATTATCCTGAGATTACTGGTCCAGTGACAATAGCACGATGCCACTGCCTCCCCAGAGGTTTGAGAAGCAAATTAAAAGAGACATAGAGGAGCCAGTCAGCGTGGATATTGAAAGTGGTAATTGGTAACTTTTGATAACAGCTATCCTTGTGGTGGGGTACAAACAGCAAGGTGGAGCAGAAAACAAGAGCATCAGGCCTAAGATTAAAACGGAATGGAAGCATCCAGGCTGTCTTCAGTTTTACTACACATACATCAACATGGACCAATGTTTCAGAAGATATAAAAAAGGCTCATTTATTGACAGCTGCTGGCATGTCCCAAATAACAGCATTCTTTTCATAGCCTCATGATGAGGTGATATGGGTAAACAAGTTAAGAAACTGCGACAAAAGCATCTGACAGGACATACATTAGTTCGGTACCTGGAGGTTTGCTGAATAGATTACTAATATTGGAGGTGCAAAGGTTTTCAGATCAGTTCTTTTGCATGCTTCTGTAACCCATATTTTTGTACAGCTCTCCTATAATTAGTAATACATAGCCATAAAATTTAAAGTTACCAAGGCTACATTTAAGTATGTGAGTTTTTCAATCTGTAATTAACCAGGTGGGGGTTGCACTGGGCTCCGTGTTTATTTTTCCTCATGTCTAGGAAATCGGATTTGAATTTTGAGTTTCCGTTAAAGGAATATTCCTTTTTTTACAAATAATTTTTATTAAGGTTTTCGTAAAATATCAATAACAAAATGAAAAAGGAACCCAACAGGGTTAAGTACAAAACACAGTCTAGAAAAGCAACCCTCCATACTGTACAGAAATAATAAATTAACATTGACACCCCGACTTAACACAACAGGTATATACACCCCTTCAGTCCCCGTTTCTGGCGGTGACGTGCCATGCCAGAGAACAGGGCTGACGGGATGGAGAATCCCTCCCAGCTTCATCCAGATCGGTGTTCCTTATCTTAATGGAGTTGTTATTCCTAGTGTCCATTTGCATTATCTTTGTTTTTTCTGCATTGATGTTGTCAACTTTGGCCGACATTTGCGTCAGGTGACAGGCTTTATCTTGCATCTGTCTGTGGTTGTGTCATCTGCAAAGACTAAATCTTCCAGCTGTTCAATGAAGGTCTATTGTATGCCATTGTTTGCCTCAAAATTCAATCAATCGTAAGCAAAACTAGGAATGGTGACGTCAAACCGCCTTGTCCAACATCTGTTTGTACGTTGAATTTACCAGAGAGGGTTCCTCCATGCAAGACTCGACAGCTCATTCCATCACAGGTATTCTTCACCAGGGAAATTATTTTCCCGGGAATGCCATAGCTTGCATCAACTTCCACAGAGTGTTTTGGTCAATGCTGTCAAACGCCTCTTTTAGCCTATAAAACTGAAGTCGATCAAGAGTTCCATTCCAATGATTGTTCGATTACAATAGGGTTGCTAACTGATCCACACAAGATATTCCCTGGCGAAATCCTGCCTGGTTATCCCTAAAGATGTCTTCTTAAGGGAAGAATGAAAATATCTTTCATTCTGTCCACTATGATGTGGTACAGTACTTTCCCCGGCACAGAGAGCAACATTATCGCTTCACCTCATGACCTTCCTTCCAATCTGATGGTACCCTCTCCTTCTCCCATACTTTCCTCAGGAGTCCATAGGACATATCCACTGAAGTGTTACTATCCGCATTGAGTGCTTCTGCTGGTATGTCGTCTGGTCCAGCTGATTTGCCACATTTCAGTGATGAGATGACTTTCCCGATTACTATTTTTGATGGTTCACAGCTGATAGCCAAAGTTGCATGTCAGCTGATGCAGTTGGTGGGTGGGGTTACAAAATATAGATGGAAGTAGTTAAAAACAAGTCAGGACATCATGTTTCAAAAATATTTAAATGCATACATGTACAACAACAATAACAAAATGCTCCAGATGCTGGGAAATAAATTAGAACGTTCAAGAAATACTCAGCAGGCCAGGCAAAATCTCTGGAAACAAAGTCAACTTAGATGTTAACAGTTTATGAGCAGGAGAAGAGGGAAGAGAGGGGGAGCAAAGGACAAAATGGAAAGCATTAATTAAATGATGAAAGGGGATAATGGTGTCAGGCAAAAGGGAACGGCAATGGATCTAGAGGACCTGCAAGTGGCCACAGCGAAACCATTACCAGCACCTGCTGCCTGGAAACATGGGAACGGCAGTGACTATCCAAAGTTTTTGAAATCAGTGTTGTGTCTGATAGGTTGTAAAGTGCCTAATCTAAAAGTATAATGCTCTTCCTCAAGTATATTTGGAGCTTTGATGGAACCTTTTCGGAGGCTGAGGGTAGACTAGGGGCTTTTTTAGCACACTGGGCTAAACAGCTGGCTTGTAATGCAGAACAAGGCAGCAGCGTGGGTTCAATTCCCATACCAGTCTCCCCGAACAGGCGCTGGAATGTGGCAACGAGTGGCATTTCACAGTAACTTCATTGAAGCCTACTTGTGACAATAAGCAATTATTATTATTAAGAATTGTCAGAGAGACGGGGAATTAAAATATCAAGCGACTGGAAGCTTGGGCCATGTGAGGTGAAATATGTATATTTCCCAGAGGAACCCCACAAAGACCAGGGACCACGGCGCGATGTCCGCTACCCGGCGCCAAAAATGGCGCGGATCAGTCCGGCGTCGGGCCGCTCCACCTTGAGGGGCTAGGCCCGCGCAGGAGTGATCTCCGCACCGCCGGCTGGCGGGAAAGGCCTTTGGCGCCACGCCAGACAGGCACCGAAAGGACTTCGCCGGGCAACGCATGCGCGGGAGTGTCAGCGGCCGCTCACGGCATCCCCGCGCGTGCGCAGTGGAGGGGGTCTCTTCTGCCTCCGCCATGGTGGAGACTGTGGCGAAGGCGGAAGAAAAAGAGTGCCCCCACGGCACAGGCCCGCCCGCGGATCGGTGGGCCCCGATCGCGGGCCAGGCCACCGTGGGGTCACCCCCCGGGGCCAGATCGCCCAGCGCCCCCCCCCCCCCCCCCCAGGACCCCGGAGACCGCCCGTGCCGTCTGCTCCCGCCGGTACGGTAGGTGGTTCAATCCACGCCGGCTGGCGTGGGTTGACAGCGGCGGGACTTCGGCCCATGGAGAATCGCCGGGGGTGGGCCCGCCGACTGGCGCGATTCCCGCCCCCGCCGAATCTCCGGTGGCGGAGAATTCGGGACACGGCGGGGGCGGGATTCACGCCGTCCCCCGGCGATTCTCCAACCCGGTGGGGGGTCGGAGAATCGCGCCCATTTTGTGAGAATGGAAACTATAATATACACGTGTGAAAAGTCGGTAGAAATGTGTGGGGGTAGGGGAAGATGGGGGGGGGGGGGCTTTACATGGAATTAAAATGTGCTGTGGCCAGCTTGTGATGCATTCTTTGGCTAAAAGGCTATAAGCTATCGAGGACAGATTCAAACTGATTGCCTTTCCTTTTCACAGACAGCTACAGATAATAGTTACACCAAAGGAAAGATAAAGATTGTCGAAGGCATCTGCTTGCTGTCGAATGATGACATATACTGGGATGACTTGAAACAGATTAAGGTCACGCGAGGAGGAATCCTTCGAGATCACGCTTGCATGAAGGCAGAGACCCTGTCCATCCAGGGAAGCACAGACTCACTTGGTGACACAGAGACAGAACAGCTGCTGCAGGATGAGCCACTGTCGGAGTGCAGCAATGTGAAGGCGCGCGCGCCGGAGAGAAGCGGCCTCCCCTTGCCTGACACTGGCTGGAAACACAGTCGCAAACCTTCAACCGAGAGTGAGGTTTGATCGGAAACAGCTTCCTTCTTTTCTTCTTTCTCCTGTGTTCTATTTAAAATATGTTCCCACGGCAACCTCGGACAGTGACTGGGCACGCTCCAGACAGTGTGTGTGTGGGGGGTGGGGGGGGGTGCTCAGATTCCTATTTTGAAAAAAAGAACCAACACAATCGCAACTCGACTGGGAATTGAGTGGTACTACAGTCTGTCACCAGTAACTCTGGAAAACAACACAGTGCATAACAAGACTGGACAAAAGCCAAGGGATCATACTCTCTTAAGTGTTTTCAAAGTGTCTGATACACAATTTTAACAATTTTTGTTCTCAGATAGATTTACATTAAGTATGTATTTGGTTAAAGCATGAATGTACAGATGGTTATCTGTAGCATGTTTTGCCTTACTTTTCTACTGTTAAGATGGATGTAATTCTGTACATGAAGCAAAGTAATCTTTCTGGAAAAGACCTTTCAAGCTCTCCGCAGGCCTCTCGTACCTTGTTCTCTTGAGGAACCGTCTGAAAACCCTTGTAGTCTCAGGTAAGACTTCTGTACAGAAGGGAGAATATTGAAAGGACACATTTTAATTCACCCTTTCATCCCCACTTTGACATTCAGACGCAGCGGAAGTGGTAAATGCGACCTGATTCACTGGATTTTCCTGTTGCCTGGGATGGAGGTTAAAGAAATTGGCAAACAATTCTACAGAGCAAGCTGCATTTGCCCTCTAATTATCTGTCTAAGCACTGATTTACGATTGAGATTCTAATTTTGTACTTTGTTTGAGTTGCTGCCATCATTGATTATTAACAAGATTAACTCAAACTACCAAGACTTAGCCCTGCTTGTAACCACTATGCACATTATAGATGAAGAGACCAGGTATTAGGCCTGAGCTAATTAGATTAAATAATTTATAAACATAGTACAGACCATCTAACATACAAACAAATGTCTTGGTTGCAATTGTGGGCCAGAATTCAACACTTCATACCAGACCTGACAACGTACAACAGTGTTATCTTATGTTACGAAGTGGCAACGCAATAACAATTTGTGGTGAGTGGGAGTGAAGTTACCAATGGGGAGTAGGCCACATTACTATAAATGACTGATGTGAGAGGTCGCTAATTTGAATTTACATTGAGCTTGAGTGGCAAGAACTCGGGTCAGTATACGGAGGGGTGGGGGATAGGGTGGGAGGGGGGAATGAGAAACAAATCACCTTTTAAAAATTGAAGTATCAAACAAAAACAACTCAATTCGACATGTTCAGTTATAATCACAGGTGAGATTTTACTACCTTTTCTACTGCATTCAGTCTTGATGCTCAGCAACTGAATTTAGACTTTGAAGGGGGAGAAATTGCGAAGCGGAGTACAAGTACAGAGCATTCCCAAAAAAAGTTATTTTATTTAAGAATACATCTCAAAGGAGTTATCATTGGTGACTAATTCTCCCCCCCCCCCCCCCCCCCCCCCCAACCTCACCCAGTGAAGAATGTCAAGTGTGCTCTTTACACAAGGTCCGTTTAATGATATGCGTCACAAGGGTGACTTTATATTTATCCAGAATATCCATTGACTTGCACGGAAGTCAGTAATTCAAAATAATAATAATAATCTTTGTTAAATGGTTTAGCGACCAACTTGGAATCCCCTAAATGTACAACCTCATGGGCGAAATTCTCCGGTATAGCCGCGATGTCCACCGACCGGCGCCAAAAACGGCGCAAATCAGTCGGGCATCGCGCCGCCCCAAAGGTGCGGAATCCTCCGCATCTTGGGCCCAGCCCCAACCTCGAGGGGCTAGGCCCGCGCCAGACTAACTTGCACCCCGCCAGCTGGCGGAAAAGGCCTTTGGTGCCCTGCCAGCTGGCGCGGAAATTACATCTCCGGGCGGCGCATGCGCGGGAGCGTTAGCGGCCGCTCACGGCATTCCCGTGCATGCGCAGTGGAGGGAGTCTCTTCCACCTCCGCCATGGTGGAGACCGTGGCGAAGGCGGAAGGAAAAGAGTGCCCCCACGGCACAGGCCCGCCCGCGGATCGGTGGGCCCCGATCGCGGGCCAGGCCACCGTGGGGGCACCCCCCGGGGCCAGATCGCCCCGCGCCCCCCCCAGGACCCCGGAGCCCGCCCGCGCCGCCTTGTCCCGCCGGTAAGAGAGGTGGTTTAATCCACGCCGGCGGGACAGGCATCCTAGCAGCGGGACTTCGGCCCATCCGGGCCGGAGAATCGCGGAGGGGGCCCGCCAACCGGCACGGCGCGATTCCCGCCCCCGCCGAATCTCCGGTGCCGGAGAATTCGGCAACCGGCGGGGGCGGGATTCACGCCAGCCCCCGGCCATCATCCAAGTCATTGATACAAATCACAAATAGCAGAGGACCCAGCACTGATCCCTGTGGTACACCGCTGGTGACTGGGCTCCAGGATGAAAATTTACCATATACAACCACCCTCTGTCTTCTATGTGACAGCCAGTTACTGATCCAATCGGCCAAATTTCCGTCTATGCCATGCCTCCTTACTTTTTGCATGAGCCAACCATGGGGCATCTTATCAAACGCCTTACTAAAATCCATGTATACACCATCAACTGCTCTACCTTCATCTATGTACTTAGTTACCTCCTCAAAGAATACAATCAAACTTGTGAGGCAAGACTTACCCCTCACAAATCCGTGCTGACTATCCTGGATTAAGCTGTGTATTTCCAAAAGATCATAAATCCTATCCCTCAGGACCCTTTCCAATAATTTACCTATGACCGAAGTGAGACTAACAGCCTATAATTCCCAGGGTTACACCTATTCCCTTTCTTGAACAAGGGTTGAGTGGCATTCCCCATCCAACTGCACATGTAGAACATGAAATTGGTCTCCCTAATTAAAGTGCTTTTTTCCAATCAATAGATTATAGCTTAATGACCATTTTCTGAGCATCTGGATAATAATGACTTATTTATCAATGAAGAATCTCGGCTTCATAAAGAGACTGAAATGGAGACAGTTTCCATTTACTTCAAACTTCGTCTATACCTCAGCATTTCAGCTATTCATTTTTCGCCCTCTAATTCCCGTGACACTTATCCGACAATTAATTACTATTCCACAACATTTTCATCTCTATTCCACTAACATTGTTACATTGTCTTTGTAACAAACGTTGAAAGGTCAACTGCTTCATTTGTATGCTGTTTGCATTCTTGTTTTGATTGCTGCTTTTACAGTGTTGCTTAGTATCAAAAAAGGAAGGGACATTGTACATGGTCAATTGGGGTAACAAAGTTGAATGAGAAATTGAGTTACTGCCAGATTTACCATTTCCACCAGGTAATGTAACAATTTGCTGTTGACAAAATTCCTGCTCGTTCTCTTTCCTTCCTAATTATATTGGATCAGTTTTTGCCAACAAGTGGCCATTGCTGGAAATAGAGCCAAGACTTGAGGGTGTTTTGTTGCAAATCACACAGTTTGGATTATTTGCTTAGAAATGTATTTTTTTTGACCAAATGACTAATGTTTAACCTTTTGAGTGCCTGCTGCTTAAACCTCAAAGTCTGACACAGTGCTATTTTAACCAGACCACAAGTTAGGGCCACTGTTTGTTATTGTCTGCGCATCTAAACTTGCATTTTTAAAATATAATAACTGGATTATTAATCAAACAAAGTGACTTTCTATGGTAATTATGACACAGATTTTAAATATGTAAATATGTGATAAAGCTCCAGAATTGTAAATTGTGATGCACCTGAAAATGGTTTAGATTTTATTCATGGTTAAGTAAAGAGCGACTCAAAAGCTTGTCATATTCCTTTCTATCATTATCAGTGACCAGAATACCAGAATAATGAACACAATTAACCGTATGAGGAAATAATGCACCAGGCCTTTTAACCCTTTGAGCACTATTATTATTTTATAGTATTTCAATATGGGAGTTTTTTTAAATGTTTATGAAAAATATTTTAAGATTGATTTGATTATTGTTTCTGCTGTATATCACCTTCCTCTTTAGTAGTATTCAACTTTTGAACTTTGTGGACTCAAGATTGTTAAGTAGCAACACAAAAGTTTTGTTGTGTGGTGTGAAGTTTACTCTTAATCCAGAGTTACTTAATATAAATTATCTGCTTTTGTTTTTTTTGGCAATAAGTTCCAAATTTGCTGTGTTACTTACATTGCTTAATTCGAGTCATTTTCATCAATTATTTAACGCATAAATGACTTCAAATTATCAGGGGGAGACTGTACTAGGTAATTTCTGTACTCAATGGGTTAAAATACTCAGGTAGTAAACTAACTGTGGCAATAGTTGGTAATTTGGTC
Organism: Scyliorhinus torazame; assembly: GCF_047496885.1. NCBI lineage: Eukaryota > Metazoa > Chordata > Chondrichthyes > Carcharhiniformes > Scyliorhinidae > Scyliorhinus > Scyliorhinus torazame. The sequence goes on from NC_092716.1 coordinate 243,867,555, forward strand.
AGTTTAGGATAATAAATCGCACAATCCTAGGTAATTAACTGATTATTAAGTATAGATATTTGATTTTAAAAGATAACAACTGGCTTTATGATACATATTACCTAACGTTTAAACTAAGCACAGCATTATTTTCTTTGTGGAGAAAGCTAAGTACTTCCGTTGCACTCACAGGAATATCTTGTATTCTACTTTGTCAACTTAGAAAATACTATAAAAACGTAAAGGATTTTAAATGGTTTTGAATATTATTTTACATCCAATAGAAGGGAAAGCAGAATAAGTAGACTGAAACGTACATATTGCATTTTGGACATGAGTTATGCACTTGTCTTCCAATTGTGTTATAATATATTACTGTTGAGAGGCTGCATAACTAATGTGGGTCTTTGTAATTATCCCAAATTAAAACCTGTAATGTTTAAGACAGTCTTGAAACTGCTAACTTTGCTCAGATAGAAAGTGTTTACAGAACAATTGTTTCGTGTGAACTATATATCTATGTGTACATAAAATGAATTGATTATTAAAATTGAATGTTTTTTAAACTTTGCCTTATTTGTGTAATGTTTGAAACTGTGAACTCCACAGAATTATTTATTTATTGTTCCTTTAAATGTGTTTGTCTTTATTCCAGTTTTTCCTAACTTTTACTAAATACACCAAGGAGACCTTGTGGGCACAGGGGCCAGGTCCCTTTCTCTGGACCAGAAGCTTCGGGTTTGAGACCAACACCAGGACTTGTTGGCCATGAAAGGGGTGAATACTGGGGTTGATAAACCTTCCACCAATTCCCCTCTATGCCCCAATGGTTAAAAAAACTGTGGGTGCGAAGATACACTTAAAAAAAACCTAAATACACCAATCTTTATAACCCATCCTAATTTTAACACCTCTGTTAATCTTGTTTATATATGTCGAAAGGGTGAGATGGAGTGAGGTGGGAGACAGTTCATATGGAGCATAAGCACCGGCATAGACTCATGGGCCAAATGGAAATCCTATGTAACTCAATTACACTGCTCTTTTGTGGGGGGTGGGGGGAACAAATCAATTAAAATGAAATGAAGCATAGAAACATTGACATAGAAAATAGGAGCAGGTGGAGGCTATTCGGCCCGTCGAGTCTGCTCTGCCATTCACTATGATTGGATTGGATTTGTTTATTGTCACGTGTACCGAGGTACAGTGAAAAGTATTTTTCTGCGAGCAGCTCAACAGATCATTAAGTACATGAGAAGAAAAGGGAATAAAAGAAAATACATAATAGGGCAACACAACATATACAATGTAACTACATAAGCACAGGCATCGGATGAAGCATGCAGGGTGTAGTGTTAATGAG